>NW_019272027.1:172623-242147 GCF_002738345.1 Cucurbita maxima
AAAAAAAAAAAAAAAAAAAAAAAAAAAAAAAAAAAAAAAAAAAAAAAAAGCTTCAGTAGAGAACAAATAAACCACCATCCAAACAAGAGCATAAAAAATGAGACTCTAGTTGAAGCCTATAAATTGTTTTCAACGCCCCAAACAAAAGGTAACTAAAATAATGGGTGAAGTTTCATAATTACAATTGTTAAGTAACAAGTTATAGGAAGCTAACCAATGAACTTTTTCCACAGTTACAGTTGGAGGCAGAAAAGAATACAAGTAACTTAACTATACAATTTTTATTTATTTATTTATTTATTATTTTATTTTTTTTTTTTGACAAGAGACGATTTCATTGATGATTGAAATTTACAAAACGGATGTATTATCTATGATGTTTATGGAGAAAAACTTACCCAATTTATAAGGAAGGCAGTATGACTATAAGAAGCAAATGTATTAGACAATTCAAACTTGTCTCTGTAAATTCAAACTTGTTGCTATTCCATATTCTGTAGTTGTAACTTATAAAGTTGTCTCTGTAAATAATTTGCAGAGAGGAGGTATTTCTAACCTGCATAAGCTAAGGTTTTGCCACTTGGTGACCACTTCACGCCAAATGCCCAAGAGAATGAGAGATCGAGCTGAACAATTAACTAATTCACCAAAAGAAATTGCTCATAAATAATAGGAACTACTTTGCTCGTCAAAGTAGAGAGCAACTGTGGACAAAAATACTAAAATATGTCTTTTTCAAAGGGAGAAACTCAAATCATTTAAATTTGAATCAAAAGATGACAATCCAAAAACACTTTTAGTTATTTTATAAAAAAAAAAAATTTAAGCATTCTACTCTTCCAAGCACAAGAAATTTTGTTCACTGCAAATTAAAAGTCTGAATATTAAACCTCTCCGAATTTTGAATCTGAAAATGCGCCGGCTTTTGAATCCCTGTAAAATTTTAATCAAGCATCAGTAACTTCTAAATCAATCCTATAATATTTCATGAGAAGACTGCAGTCTAAACTACTCTCTACATACTTTGTGTCAACACCTTTAATGAAGGTAGAAAATATTCGACATTTTCCATCCGTTGAGGTTGTTGCAAGAAGAAGCTGTGAATAAAATATAAGGGAAAATTCATAACCGAAAAACACAGCCATAATTTTGTTCAGAAAAACAAAGTGACACGCAAGCACTAAGATATAACAGGAAATCTTCTAAAAAGATCAAAAAATTTGTCCATATAAATTCATATGAAACGGTGGAAAGAAGGGTAAAACAAACATTATTGGGATGCCAAGCGACATTTGTCACAGAAGAATCATGCCTTTTCCTGATAAGTTTACTGACCCACCTGTGGAAGGAAAACCATAATCATGTTAAATATGGAAAACTAATGCGTAATCATACTAGGTGAAGCAATGATAAAGAGTTATTTCATTTCTGATAAGAATTAATTATGATTCGAAAATAAACTAAAGCATTGATTACAAAGCCAAAGAAACAAAAAGATTACAGATCAGAAATATTAGCAATAAATTCATCATCTAGCAGAGTTTCCATCTTCATGTAAAATAAAGGCAATAGAAACGATGACTTGAACAAAAAGTGAGAAAGAGCCATACCAATTGTTCTCTTGTTCATAGTAGCATATGCAAACAGTTTTTGCCCCACTTCCAACAGCAAACTTGTTTTCTTGGGGTAAGATGGATAATGCAAAACGTAGAAATTTAAGGATAATGTGGATAACATAAGTGATGAGCAAGAGCAGGGTAGGACATTTTGCACTACCTTTTGGACTCCACTGAACACAAAGTGCAGCACGGTTTAGTCTAAGAATGACAAGTGTTGGTACCCATTCTGATCCTTCAAGATTCCAAACATATCTAGAAAGAGAAGAGATTGGTAGGCCAATGTGGAACATATAAATAAATAAAATTCCCAAAGATAAGAAACCAGTGAACGTACAAATAACTGGACCAAAAAAAACAAGAATATGAGATAACACTTACGAATTTCGATCATGTGATGCAGTCACAATTCTGTTTGACTTCACACTCCAGTCTATCCCAGAGATAATTTGATCGTGCTGACACAGACAAAGTAGATAAATTAATAGACATTAACAACATGCCTTCATTAGAAAGATTTCACTTAACCTAACTCAAAAGATTGGAATGGAAACAAAAAACATCGATCATGAATAGATAAATGCAGTGACCTTAGGTTTCATATTTTCTCATAAATTATAAATGGAAACAGTAAAGTTAAAAGGTACCTTTTGAAGAACATGTATTCTCTCCCAGTTGTCTTGTACTGATTTATAAATGTGAACTTCATTGTTGTTGGGACAAAATGCAACCACTATAAACATATCAAGAACATTAGCATAAGCACAGTCAGATGATGAATCTAAACAACAATTGAATAAAATCGTCCTTTTCATTATTAGACAATGGAGAGCATTGAAGTAACAAAGTAACAAACGAATGTCCCCCGGGTGACCTGAAAAACTTAGCAGCCGATTCGATAACAGCCCATTTCTCCATGAATTTTAGCATGTATCCTACCCCATAAGACATATTGGTTATTCCCAGAATGATCAGATCAGTAAACAGATCTCGTGAAGCTAGTCAACAGCATAATTAGCATGTATCCTACCCCATAAGACATATTGGTTATCGTGTTTTCAACTGGGTGGAGGATGAGCCCAAGTAACCTATCCTGGCGTTCTTCCCATCATTCATCAATAAAGCAAACTAAATCTAGATCGCTCAGCTGAATTGATATCATTGCCCTCTCTTTGATAGCTCAGGAAACATAGATACGCGATCTCAATATATAAAATCCACGTCTAAGTATTTTGGTTCAACTTTTTCCTGAACTGAGGACAAACAAATTACAGAAAACTCGACATTTCCATTCCATTTGTCCCGCAGAAAACAGAACGATTAAATAAAGAAAGCGAGCAAAAAGAGAAAGGTTAATTACTAGAGTGATCAGGACTCCAAGCATGGCAAGTGATGCACTGAGCGAACCCGTGAACTGCAATTGCTGTCATTGTTTTCCCAGCTCCAGTAGAGAATATTGGAAATTCTCAGGAATCAACGACGGCTCGAAATTCCAGCTTCTCCGTGAATTTGATTTGCGATTGGTAGGGATTTTTAAGATAAAAGTCTTAGAAGTGATTGAGAAATACAGGCGCGCGCGAGGGAGATCTCAGAAATACGAATGCGATCCAAAAAGGAAAGCGACCATGGCGAAAACCAGCAGCCGTGTATGCTAAGAAAGATTCTCTCTGCGCCAACGTAAATTTGTGAAATTAAATTCCACCTGTGTACCTACGAAAATATCATTTTTTTTTTTTTTTTAATGAAAGATTGAAATTATTGCAATTTAAAAACAAGTACTAGAGACGTAATATTTTTAAATATATAAAAATAAAATTTAGATATAATTTTTTTTGTTCATTAAATAAGATTATTATTACTTTTCTTAAAATTCAAGGTGGAATAATTTTTTATAATTAATTTTTTACATTTTTTAAATTGGATTTAAATTCTAACCATTATGGTTATGTTCCGACATTTTTACTTATTTTCTTAATTTTTCTAATTATAGATTTTTAATTATCTTGGAATTTAATTAATGGCCAGCAGCAGTGGCCCGCGCCGGCGCTAAGGTCCGGTCCATGGCTCTCTAACCTTTGCCGCTGGGCCTGCACCCAAGAAACCACCACAAGGCCTCAACCGTACGGGCGCGCATTTCAATTGGAATAATAAATGAGAGAATGAAGTAAAGTATATTGAATTCGTTTACAATTCACCAGCCTCATCTAACATTAGAAAACAGACGTTCGGATTCCAACACCTGCAAACGCCATTTGCAAGACATCTAGATTCAGATCTCTTCTCTTTCGTTTTCCTCGCCCCGGTTCCTGCATTTCATCTGCGTATTCCTGCTAATTTCTTCCACTATTTCCTCGGATCCTTCTCAGGTCAGTTGTTTCGATACGTCTCACATTCCGAGTATTGCAGAATCCCGTCATACTACATATCTTCTTACGATGCTTTGTCTATTTATATGATTTGAATTATTTGATTGATTGTTTAGGCATTTCTGTTACTTTGATTCTACTTGAGCTTTTGTTTTCCTTGTTCTGGTTTGAGCTCATCCTTATCGATGGTTCATCTTGTTGATTCTGTTCGTTCTGTTAATTAGTTGCGTGTTTATTTGGTCATTTTGAAGAAGCAAGTTTCAATGATAGTTATAGAACTATGCTCTCTCGTTTTCCTCCATGTTGCACATGTTGCTGTTGGTGGCGCGCAGTATTCACGCGCCTCATTTAGAATAGCTCTTTAACGACGTCACTTGTTGTGTCACCTGCTGATGCCAAAATCCTAATATTTAAGTGTAACTACATTAGCTACCTTAGTTTAGCTTATGCTGCTTCTCGTAAGAATTATTGGAGGCTGGAAGAAAGTTATAGAGACTTGTACCTGTGTTATTATTCCTTGCTGGCTGTTACACGTAATAATTTTTAGCAGAAAAGTTCATAAATTATGAATGTGTTTTGTTTTTTTCTTTCTATTTTCCGAACTTTTATGATTGGGAAGTTCCACGAAAATTGGGTACTGTGTATTTAAAAAATTCGGTTGGGATAAGAGACAATTGTATTAAAAAATAACAAGGTTATAGTAGAGAGACGGCAAGGCATTGCAAGGAGATCAAGGAGAGGTTCTTTAATTGATCTGAATAATAACCGGGTTGGGGGTGTATAATTACAAATCACTGAACAAAGGCCCGTCTTGGCAATATCATATGAAAAGAAAACTGCATGTTTTTATGACTTTCCAAGTTTTGTCCCGATTCAGCTTTATTTTCAATTCCAGTGCTAATTTAATTTCACACGAAATGTTACACTTGCTATGATTTGTGATGCATGAAGTTCCTGCTCTCTGTTTACTCATTTTCATCTGTCAATGATTGTGTTAGAGAACATAGGTGGTTCTAAATTGGTAAAGGAGATGACGGCAAATTCTTTGGATACAGAAAAGCTTAAACACGAGGGTTGATTCAATTGAGACAGGTAGTCAAGAAGTAGGTGGGTTGTCATAGAGTGCCATTTTCCTCACGGTGGTATGACGAAAAGGGTACTGTCCCAGTGGATACCCTACTGATTTATGCAGATTCAAGTGTGCAGCATACTGGTCTCAAATTGCCTTCACTTCAACTGGGTCAACTTGTATAAACTGCCATTTTGAGGAGGAGATAAACTGATATATAAAGTGTCAGCAGACAAATATGCAATCTAAAGGCGGGGAGACTGAGGCCCACTTTCCTGTTCACGTTGAGGGAAATGAAAGTGAGAAATATGAACCTTTTAGTATTGAGAACGAACCTGGGGGGAATATTAATGGCGATGACTGTGAATCCTTTCACAATGATATTCACAGTGATAAATATAATTCTCCGCGGCTAGATGCAAAGAATCCTCTATTCAATTCCAATGTGGTCAAGACATTATTCTATGTTCTTGTCTGGTATACTTTTAGCCTTTTTTTGACTTTGTAAGTTCCTTATTCACATAATCAATAATTAAAGTTGTAATCTAATATTTATTTAGAATGCTCAATTAAACTGGATTTCTCCTGGTTTGTGCAGATATAATAAATCTTTATTAGGAGATCATTTGGGCAGGTTCCCGGCTCCATTGCTCATGAATACTGTTCATTTTACAATGCAAGCTGTTCTATCCAATTTGATTACATGGATTTGGTCTAGTCGATTCCATCCTTCTGTTACTATGACATGGAGGGATTACTTCACGAAAGGTAATCTTGAGACTAATGGCCTTTATTTAACCTTTTCATGATGCTGGTATATGCATTTCAATTGATATTTTCACCGTACAAAGCTAATGTATAATGATAAGGTTGCTTTCCTAAGAGAGAGTCATAAGAGTGGCATTTTCTAAGTGACAGTCATAAGCTAACATATAATGATAAGGTTGCTTTTCTTATAAATACATTGCTTCTGGAAAAAGCTTCCTTCTAATCCAAAAAATACAAATTACAAAATACAAAATTTTCGTTCTGCTATTTTTGTCATTGCATTAGTTGTTAAGAATCATGCATTTTAATGGTTTTTTTTTTTTTGTCATTATTCTGAAATTTCATGGATGGTGTTTATCTTTATTCATTAGAGTTTATTTACATTTGTTTGAGTCCGTAGGATGTCAACTTTTATTTCGTTTGTAAATTAACTTTTCTATCAACTAATGCCACAGATGGACTTTGCCTTTCACAGTTGTCCCAACGGCTCTTGGAACAGCCTTGGATGTTAATCTAAGCAATGCATCCCTTGTCTCGATATCAGTCACATTTGCTACCATGGTTGGATAACTTTTCTTCATGCTTATTTATTGAGTCAAGAACTGTCTATGTTGTAAATACAGTCTGCTTTATGCTTCATAATACTGATTCTTTCTCTTTTTGATTGACAGTGTAAATCCGGTTCTCCTATATTTCTTCTCCTGTTTGCTTTTGCTTTCAGGTGAGTTCTACGACTAAATTGTATAACCTAGTTTCTTTTGCATGCCTTTACGTAGATAATTATATCTAATTGCATCCAATCTTCTCGTACCTTACATTTTGGAAGTATTGTGCTTTTCTGACGCTGTATGACATTTGAGCATAATTTTTAACAACTGCATATGATTTCAACTACGTTCCTACCTTCCTGGGGATTCTTTGGCTGTGTATTGAATATGAGTTATCGCTGAATATTGAGAATGAAATTTATTGATTATTTAGTCTCGAGCGATATGCTTATGATTCTTTTACAAAAAAATTTATTCTTTAATAAGAAATGAAGAAAAATATATTAAAAAAAAAAATGGAAAACAACCTTAAGGTGTTTAGAATGAGGGATCTAGGAGGAATCAAATGAAAGGCCTACAATCAAATATGAGAAGAGAGATTTCTCTTATGGTTGATTATTTTTATGATTGCCTTGATCAATTTTTTTTTTTTTCCTTTTTTGTGATTTAATTAATGGAGTATGACATGAAGAAAATTATCGTATTTGGCCCCAAGTAATAGGCTTTCAATATAATGCTTGGAGATTGCTTATTGATATCAAATGTTAAAATTTAAAATATTCCACCGTCTCATTTTCTTTCTCTTGATGATTTATTCATTTAGCATGAATTTCTTGTCAGGTTGGAAACTCCTAGCCTTAGACTTTCTGGCATCATCTTGATTATATCTGTTGGAATTTTATTAACAGGTATCCAGTATTTCTTTTACTCCTAGATAATAATCGTGAATTTTAGAATTTCAATTGTGTAATTCTTGATTATATAAATGACCATCGATGGTCAAACCAATTCAACCGAGTTGGTCAGCTCGTTCCAAGCAAGTTCCAACTTGCACCCATACCATCACCCTTACTTAGGAAGGACTGGTCTTTTTTTGTTTGTTTTATTTTTTATAATACGAGTATTTGGGCCAATTATGATTGTGTCACTCCTTAGCTACTCATGGGATAAACTGCAGTGCCTTACAACATAGGGTTGCAAGAAACATTAAGATTTTATCTTAGGTAGGTGGATACCATAGGATTTGAGTCCTTGCTCCCAAAGTCTACCGAGTGCATCCCAACCCTTTTTACCACTAGCCATCCATGGTGGTTAGAACTAGTGTTTTAGAACTAAAGTGGGTTTACCTAAGTCACATATTCGAGGAAGATTGGAGTTGGAAGTGAAATAATTAGGAGCAAGTGAATTGTTTCTATTGGCTCTATTTTATTCATTTATTTATTATTATTATTTGTCCGTAGCATCTTTTAAGCATTCATTACTCATTAAATCTAACATCTATATTAAGTTTAATATGTATTTATGCCCCGTCATTCTTCCTTATCTGGTTATGTCTATGGCAGTTGCAAAGGAGACAGAATTTGAATTCTGGGGTTTCATTTTTGTTATGGTTGCTTCTGTTATGTCTGGCTTCAGGTGGTCCATGACGCAAATTCTTCTTCAGGTATGAATTTCCTTTTTTGCATTCCTTTTTCCACGTATGCTACTGTTTTATGCTATCAGAAAATTTGTCTTACGTGCAACTATTTGAATTGATTCTTGCTTTTTTATTGTTGGCTTGGATCTTGACACTTTCCCCCTGCATGATGCATTTATTGTCCAACTGGATATGAAGCGAGAAGCATATGGTAAGTGTTTTTATGTGCTGCTTAGATTTTAGTTCTTGGATTTCTTTTGGTTCTGTATCCGTGGACATTTCTGCAAGGTTTCATGGACAAAATAATCAATTTGTTCTTGGAATCTTGATTTTTATCCCCAAACTTTCAGCCTTTGTAGATAATATGTTTTATTTTGTTCCCTATTAAAAAATATGTTTTATTTTGTTTCATCGAATGAAATAGTTGACACATCGGGATCAATGAATTACTATGAGTCAATCCATTTTCTTTCTACTGGTTCATTTTATTATGACGTTGACTTCTTCTTGAAAATTCTTAGATGTTTCATTTAGATTTCAATTTTATTCGTACCAAAGTGGAGCTGTTAAATATTGTCTAACAACATGGTTCCATTCATTTCAGGGTTGAAAAATCCTTTTACCCTGATGAGCTACGTGACACCAGTGATGGCCATTGTGACTTTGATGCTATCTCTTGGTTTAGATCCGTGGGAAGAATTTACCAGTAATGGATATTTCAATAGTATCTGGCATGTTACTCGGAGTTTCTTGCTGATGCTTTTTGGTGGAGCACTTGCCTTCTGTATGGTAGTAACCTATTTGAATATTTCCTTCACTGTACAATAAGCACAGTTTTGTTGGACGAGGATTGATTTCTATAAACTTCACAGTAGATGTAGTCTATAGGGCATTTATTTTCTGGGATCTTTATAAAGTGCTGTCTCGAGTTTTGTCCCAACTTTTTGGTGCTCAAATCTTTTGTTAGCTTCTCTATTTGAACAATTATACTATCCTTTGGCAGGTATTAACAGAATATATCCTGGTCTCTGTCACTAGTGCTGTCACGGTTACAGTTGCTGGTGTTGTAAAGGAGGCTGTAACTATATTGGTATGAGATCTTGACTGTTTTCATTATGCTCCCTAATCAAGATGTAGGGCCCTTCAATTTTGTTTCATTGTGGTCTAGTATCTCATCTCAAAGTAGTAATTCGTAACCATTTCTCTTGAAGCATTTCTTTTAAGTTGTCTTGACTTATCATAAGTAGTTTCGGGCTTGCTCATTTAGAGTTTTGTAGTGCGCTAACTGTCTAATGGAAGAAAAATTGAGATAGTGTGCTATATATATAGCATAACATAGTAAGTCATTTCATTTTCAATTTCAAATCTGAATTTGGTACTGCCTTACTTGACGATAAATCTGCCGATTACTGCATGCATCTTTGCTCACTAGAATCACTTAAGTATGCTTGAAAGGTAGGCTGGCCTTCCTTTTTTCTTTCTATTTGTATTGCTGGCTCTGAGATGCTCGTTTCATTGCGATAGCAGTAATTTTAATTAAGTTGACTCTAGGTTCTGGTTTCACCAGCATCCCACTGCAAGGAAATGAACTTATCAAGTTACTGTCTTTCCTTCTGTGCTACTTCAACAACATTCAAAATGTTTTAGAAGGGTGACATTGAGGTGGGAAGACATCTCGTCTTCCCTTTCACATTTGGTTTTTTTCCCCTTTTAATAAAAGCATTTCTTCTGCAAAATATATATATAAAGATGGGGAAAAGAAGTTTTGAAGTGCGAAGTACTGAGATTCAAAATTTCAACTACAAGAGTACTGTTCAATCCTTCATTTCAGGGGGGCTATTAATCCCTGGCATCTTCTAATTTAATATTGCGTTATTGCATTTTCAGGTTCTAGTATTTTACTTCCACGACAAACTTACCTGTCTAACTTCTAATTTAACATTGCATTTTGCATTTTCAGGTTGCAGTATTTTACTTCCATGATAAATTTACCTGGCTCAAAGGAATGGGTCTCATCATAATAATGATTGGTGTCAGCTTGTTCAATTGGTACAAGTAAGTTGTCATTTTCCTAAACATGACATACTCTTGAAAATCTACTCATTCTAAGATTAAATATTACTGCTTGTCTGCTTGATTAGCATGCCTGACAGTTAGTCTAATATTTTTGTTAATAATCATCCTTCAAGTATGATATGATTGTTTACTATTGGTATTTTTGAATTTTCTGGATGTAAAGATGTGGAATGTAATCAACTTGTATTTTAGAATAAATATTATTTACAATTGATTAGTTACAATATCATAAACCACACAATTAGAAAGGTAAATATTACTTGGAATTAGAGACTTTGAGGATTGGGGCACAGAATAGCAATAGTTTATAAATTTGCATCTAAACAAGTAAAATATTTGGTTATGGGCGCTTCTTGTGCTAATTCATGTTTTATTTCCAATTACTTATTAGATACCAAAAGCTACAGAAGAAATCTAGTGAAGATAATGCGGTAAGCTCACAGTCAACAAATGTTGATGCCAAATATGTAATTCTTGAGGAGATGGATGAGGAAGATGGCCACCATTGATTGCCAAATTACATCGTCTGAATCTTAGCAAATTCAAGTATGCTTTCTTAACTTGTTTTTGCCAATTGTTCCTCTTATGAGTTAGTTGGTTATGCTTGGTTTCAGCTGAAAATATATCTTTACTTAACCCCATATTGAAAATGTCTTTGCTTACATAAGATGTGTAAAAAGGACATTGTTTTCCAAATTCTTTTCCAGCTCTTAATTCCCCTAAAATGTAGGAAACAATTAATCTAACTGTATTGTTTTTGCTAGATTTCTATGATTTGTCCCGCTTTAGGAGTGAATGGCAGCGTGGGGATGCCCTGTGTAAATACACAAGTCTTAGCCAGTAACGTTTTATATGTTGAACCTTTTAACTCCAAAATTTTGGAGGATTAGGGAGAACGTTAGTCTTAATTTCAATATATATGAAGGGGCTCCACTCCTGTTCAGTATGGTTCGAGTCTTCTCCATTATTGTTACTTGGTAAAGAGGTCTTTCATCAGAGGCCTTAATGACCCGATAACCGATTCGATCACTAATATCCTGTTCTATTTGAAATTTGTGCGCCAATTTGGCTCATACAAACAATAAGGGGCATTGTTGATTGAACATAGTGCGGCTCGTGGTTGTCCTTTGGACCCAAAGCCTGTTACTTTTGTCATGAGATTTGCTTAAATTTAATGATGGCGGTTGGAAGTTACATGATGAATTATCATTCTAATTTCTGAGAATAAATTTGGTTACATATCGTTCATTATTATTGTTATTATTATCATCGAATAGTTTCTTAGTTATACTGATCTGGTTGGTTGATGTTCCTACAGGGTGCGATAATTTTGAACAGATTTACTTGAAGTTTCATATTGATTGCTATTAAAGGAATTTCTGTACGGGCTCTAGTCGCTGACCATGTTCAAATCCCATGCCAGTATTCTTGTTGCCCAAGTCGTTGGTTTTAGCTTCGAAAAGTTGTAAGCAATTTTGTTGTGAATGCTACCCAGATTTGTCGCTCCTATTGTTTATGGGGTTTCAAAGGATTACTGTCTTTTGACTGGATGTTCTACTCAAGCTTTGTATTCTAAGTATCGATATTATTCTACTTTCTTTGGTTCATGGTTTGTATCTCAAAGTTGATGGCAACTCAAAACCTATTATTCTTTTATTTGTTCTCCCATTTTAAAGATTTGAAAGGTACAGAACTACAGGGCATCTTTTGCCATTGATGTGGATAAATGATTATATTTTGTTCCTTCTCAAGAGAAACTTGACTAACTCTAGTGGATAGCTTGGACATTTAGCAGGTTTTTCTTGGAAATTTAAAACTATCAGCTGTATTCCTAAGTTGTTGGAGTCAAGTCGGTATCATATCTGTATTCCTAATTAGAAGTAAATCATTTTTTCATATTTGTTCGTTTTTCATTTCAAAATTTTAGTTTAGTCATTTAATTTCGCTTGTATTAATTTATACACTACTTTTTAGTATATTTTCTCTTTTTTGAAAAAAAAAAGTTTAGTTAAATGGCAAATTTAGTTTCTATTGTGTTAACGCTATATTTCAGATTATGGCTTCACACTACGGATTTTGTTAAAAAAAAAAAAGGAAACCCCTTAACAGTACATTAGAAAAATGGGAAAATGAAAAAAAAAAAAAAACATTAATTAATAAACTAGTAACATCAAAACCCACCTAATAAATGGATTGAATAAAAATAATATTAATACGCATTACACATCCCCCAATAAGAAAGAAAAAAGGGGGCAAGACAGAGCACAAGTCCTAATCGACTATATTACTTTCTCCAGTGTCTTCCTAACGAGGGAATTGTCCCCAATTTCTGACAAGCACGAATAGATTAATTTACTGACCGACTTTAAAGTCTTGTGATTCGAGACCTTATTGCTTTCAGCTTCAACATTTTCATTTCCTGTCAAAATAAAAAAATAAAAAAATAAAAAAACATTAAAACTTCTTCAGATCAAGAAGACCGGCTGCATACATACGAACACAGTGACTGAAGTGACTAAATTTTCAAACACCAAGAACAAAAAACCAAAATATTATCAAACAGGGATTTAATTAACCAATGATTTATAAATGATAATTGCTAAAGTCAATCTGTGTTTAATAAGTTTCTTGAGAAATAGCTTAAGATGTTGGGAGTGATACCTTGGGAGACTTTAGAACAAGAGAGCAGCGTAGCACAGAAACTAATGTAGTCTGCAATAGGAATGTGTCCAACTTTATAGGCTGAATGAAGAACCTCTATAATTCGAAATACTATTTCTGGATGTAACTCAGGACCTATGAACATGAAGCAACGGGATTGCAAAAGAAAAACAATTGTTGAAGCAGGCACGTGTAACATGATAATGGAAATAACAACAAATCATTACTCACATAGGCAGCAAGAAGCTAAAGACTTCAATAGAAGAGGATCCAAGTAAGAGAAGTAATAAAGACAACAAATTGAGAGCTCCTGACATTCTATATGAAGCTTTATAAAAGGACCGTCGCATTTTCCTGCAAAATGGAAGAGAATGACGAGGGGAAGGATAGAAAAAATAAGTTAAAACAACACACTTTTTCACCGCATTTTGATAGTTATAATTTATTCAGTCCTAATCCTTCAAAAATTCTCAATTATGTCCTAATTATAATGTATTTAAGCCACTTTTCCCACCAAAGCGCAAATCAAAAGAGACCTACCTTCAGCAGTATTCGTATTGAAAAATTCTTGCAATTGTAATTGTGTGTTGTCATATTCCAATTTCAGAGGAGAGTCTAAGAAAGAGGATTGTCCCACATGAAGCAAAAGACGCAACACAACCTGCAATATAGATGCAACTTAGAAGCAGATATGAAATTTAAAGTCAATACAAATGTTTCCTACAGTAACCACACCATGAATTACAGAAGTGCAGAATAAAAACATTTCATTTGTGATGAGGTCGGGAGGAATGGATAAAGCAACAAGAATCAAGATACAGATATACCTTTAAGTAGAACTTGCACTAGCCTGGAATAATAAATACCTCAGAACAAGAAGAATATTTGTCACCAATAAGGATCAGCAACAGAGGCAACTCCCTAATCCATGCCACCCGATGCTCTACTATTTCAGGAAAACTAGCATCCACGCATGAAAACTCAGTTGTCTGTGATTTGATAAAATAAAATCAAGAGTGAGTTTTTATCAACAGTAGTTTCTAAAGGAAATTAATTGAGCACACTTACAGGAATGAGCATTTCTTCAATGACATGCAAGCAAGCCAATTTTAATGACGACTCTGGGTGACAATCTTTGAAGACATGAGTAAACCCCTGTAATTACTTTACTAGATCAAATGGCTTTCAAGGTTTTAGGCTTATTTTTCAGACATTAAAAAAGTTGCAAACAGAATGTAGGATACATAGATAATAGAAAAGAATTACACTTGTTCAAACATCAATCAAACCTGAAGTAGTCGGAACCTCCAACTATTTTCCACTTGTGCAATAAGTTCAGGAATAAAAGGAAGTAGTGGAAGGATATGCCTCTCTCTGACCACTTTACCAGATTGAGTGCCATCAACAATCTGCAAGTAAACATTCACCCAAGAATTGATCCACCACTCTCCCGAAAGTACCAACCAGAAAACCAAACCTTCACTCAAAAATATCCAAGGAATTATTACCTTTCCAAACATAACACTTTCTATAAATTCTAGAAATCTCTCCAATATCACATTTGGAGGTTTGATACACTTGCTTGAATGCAAAAATATCTCTGTAATGACAATGTTCAGTGTTAGTAATCTGTCGTTATCCTGTCAAACAAAAACAGAATTGAATCACCCAATTTGAAATGGTCAAAGAAGGCGTCTATTATTCTATTAACAAAATTAAATATAAAATTTATTTTCTTCAACATATATTATTTAGAAGTGACATTCATAAATTTAAGTAAACAAAAATAATACATAAACTAAAAAAAAAAACTAAAGAAAAAATTATAATAAATAAACAAATAAAAGTAGAAAGAGGCTTAATGGTTAGAGAAAACCCCATTTACATACACTATTATTAAATGTTTAAATACCTTAAAAAAAATGATTGAACTTACACATGTTTGAAGAAAACGAAACATCTAACAAAAATGATCGAACTTACAGGAATGAGCATTTCTTCAAGAAAACCCCGTTTACATACACATGTTTGAAGTTAACAACCTACTTACTTTCTTAAAAAAAATGATAACAAAATGCACAAAAGTATAATTAAGAAGAAAAAGTGATAAATACTGAATCGAGTAAAAGGCTAGTTTGAATAAAAGGAAAGGCAAGTACACATTATAATTTGGGATCAAAGATGATAATCTTAGTTTACCTTCTCTGAGCTGTGGTGCAACAGATCAAGGGGAAATACAGAGAGCAGTTTCTTTAACAATGCTGATGAAATTGTCCCCTTCAACCGTGTGTCAGACCATTCACAAGGAGAATGTGATTCCACTTTACCATTTTCGCTCCCATAAAGGAAGTACTGAACAGCAAGGTGTATGCTTCGAACAACATATAGAATAGAGTCATAAATTTGTGCATTAAGAAGATTTACATCATGAACCGCTGGCATAAACTCTTGGAAGCAATTTAATAACAC
Source organism: Cucurbita maxima (assembly GCF_002738345.1). Classification (NCBI taxonomy): domain Eukaryota; kingdom Viridiplantae; phylum Streptophyta; class Magnoliopsida; order Cucurbitales; family Cucurbitaceae; genus Cucurbita; species Cucurbita maxima. Next base: position 187,833 of record NW_019272027.1, read on the forward strand.
AAGCACCAAATCCTCTAATTTCTCAACAATGACACAAGACCCTAAACAAAAACAACAAAGAAACAGAGGCAAAAGTCAGATATTACAGTTTATTGACAAACAGAATTAAGAGGAATGACAACAAGAAGCTAATTTTCTTAATATGGCCCTATCAATGCTTTGCAGTTCTTCCTTAATGAATTCCTACCTTTTTTTAAGGAGAAACCAAACTTTTACTACGAGAAATGAAAGGAAAATAAAGCAGGCATGACCAAAAAAAAAAACCTCACTAGATCCAAATTAAGTTTCGTTATGTAGCATGATGACATACCAAATAATACTAGTTGGCACAGAAACAAGATTTACTTTCCCCTACACTGGGAAGTTGATCATACCTATTCGTTTCTTGTGTTCTCACCCTAATATATTTTATGCATACTTGCGTTTTCCATAGGTCAGGAATTATGCTAGCTGGATTAATGTTGTCCTCTCCTATTCAGGAAGGATTCTGCTTACTAGCCAACCACATTACATCCATTTCTAAAGATGGAAACAGAATATGTCCCTTCCAATACTTTTAGATGTCCAAGTAAGTCAACAAACTATTAAAGATTCTGTTATCTTATAGCTTCATGGAGGATACTTTATACTCCTTTTCTGTATCTTAATGCGTTTAATGATTACTCATTAGTGTTTTGAGGTTGATTCCCCTGTTTTAGTTGGGCCTCCTTGTTTTTTGCTAGTCTATTTTCTTAACAAGAGTGGGGTTTGTATAAAAAAGGAACAAAATGGTTAATAATGAGAGAGAATGTAACAGGCACAAACACTCAGCAACTGGACTCTCATTTCACATACCAGCAGATTCTGTAGGCACAAGAGGCTCAAAATCGTGCAGCATCCCTTCGTCTGCCACATTCTAAAAGTAAAATAAATAAATAAATTTGTGAATTAAGGCTCTATGTCAAAGGCTCAAAATAATCAAGTTACACTACAAAATCATAAACAAAAATAAGTCTTAAAACAAGAATAACTGAATAAGCAAACAAAACGAGATGCTTTCTTTACACATTACATTTTTAGCTGAGCCAATTTCTCTCCTGTTGCATGGCAATAATGATAAGCATTGGACCAACCCAGTAAGAGCATGCTTTAGCTTGCCTTTATCTTGTAGATAAAATTTATTCTTCTGCAGAATTTCAGCATAATTCTGAAGAATCTGAAGATGAAGAAAACAATAGATACATTTAAAAAAAAAAAAAAAAAAAAAAACAACAATAAATCGTGACAACACCAAAAGTGTAAATCGTGGACACGAGATATTCTCTTATTCCTTATTTTAAGGAAGTTTTGTAACATAGTGCCTTTCCTTACCGATAGTAAAATATTGATGTTTAGATTAATGATGTTTAGATTTTCACTCAGAGTAATGATGTTTAGATTTTCTTTCAAAAATTTCAAACATGATTCTTGTTTTGGGTACTCAAAGAAATTCATAGATCAGTTTTGGAAGTAGGAGCTTTCAATGGTTCTCGTCATTGAGACAAATTTTTTAATCCTCTACAGGTTTAAGCTTGTGCAGGAACTTTCAAAGACTTCAAACATGATTCTTGTTTTGGTTGCTCAAAGAAACTCATAAATCAGTTTTGGAGGTAAGATCTTTCAATGGTTCGTCACTGAGCCAAAATTTTCAATTTTCTATAGGTTCAAGCTTGTGCAGGAAACTGTGGACTGAGTTCTCAATGCATTAACAGATCCGTTGTCCATTCAGGGAAATTTCAAAGTTCTCTAGAAAATTGAATTGAAGGGCTGAATTTATGGATGAAATGTTGAAATCTAGCAAACTATTGTCAATATAATATGTATTCTCATCATTTCCTATGAAAGATGAACAAAAGTCACTACGTTCTAACAAAGGTTGTTTAGTTATGAAGAGAAACTCTTCCTTCTGGTCATTGGGAGGACATTCAAAGGTTGATAATTGGGCTTAAACTGTTTATTTATGTAGCCGCCTCTTGTGCATCTTCATGTACTCATTTTGTAATTACCCCTAATTTCTATGACTGTAGCCACCAATTACAGGGATCCCTTTCCTACCACTTGGTGAAATAAAAACTACGCTTTTGTGTAAATTCAGTTTATAATTGAAATTTGTTACCTTCCACAACAAAAACTAATAAACAGGTAAGAAAATAGTTGATGAACTATATCTAAATATTTACCAAAAGTACCTTATCAGCGTGCAAGAAAAATGAAGAAGGGTAGAACTCCACAACAAGTTCAAAAAATTTGAAAGCCATCATCCGAACATCAATGGATAAATTAGTCATTGCGTTGAAAATATAACCCATCAGTAAAGAAATGAAGAGTCCTTGGTTTTCCTGGTTTCAAATAACAAAAGAACTACATTAGAACACAACATGAAGTGAATGAAAAGATGTCAAATCTTGAAAGAGAATAATGAAATTTCAATCTAAGAGAATAAATTTAGAATCTTGGATTGATGACGATAAAGGAAAACTGTTTAGGAAAGATCTACCAAGACCCTAACAAGGCTTCCATGTCTTTCTGCAAATAAGCTTTTCCAAAAATGCCAAACTGGGGGATCCCCCAACCAAACTTGCAGGTGCCAATTGAAAAAAAATGTTCATAACAAGTATTTCTTTCTGACAAGCACATAATAGTTTTGTTAATTTGACTCTCAAAGAACGAGAGAGTTACCTCCTTACAACCAGGGAAGATAACCGACTTGAAAAGCTGATACAGTGTCTCACAAACTACTTTATTCTCATCATCAATGCGTTCGCGCAGTTTCTCAATAACAGCATAACGATGTAACCTTAACTCCGCAGGGTATTTAATGAATAAATCTCTAATGCCCAGCAAAGCACCTATTGACTCATAGAGAAAGGTAGACAATAAGAATAGAGGCAACCTAATAAATAAAGGAATCAAAATAAGGAATCTAATAGTTAAATATAGTTATTGCCTAGAGCATCAAAATTAAATACTTTAGGCTCACACTCCACCATCATTGGGGGGAAACTTCTTGTTTCCAGAAAATGCTTCACACCGTAAAATTCGTAAGAACTTTAAGTTCCATTACAATATTATGTAGACATTATCGGTATATATATCTAATCACGTTCATCTGGATGGGACCCCCATAAATTGAGGTATACCTTTACGAATCTTATAATTGTAGTGGGACGTTTGCTGGAGAAGCTCCTTCAAAGTCAACCCTTTTTTGTTCACGGCTAAACCTGCCTTCTCTGAAGCAATGCTCTGCTCAGGCAAAATAATAGCTGACATAATGCATAATAAACTCGGGTTACATTACAGCAATATTAAACAACCTATGTAGCTTAAAGGTTTTCTCATTCTTTAAAACTTACCTTTCGATTTAATTTCAGTGTTCGTAGCATTCTTTGGTGGTGGCAATTTCCTGCCTATTTTTCGCTTGATTTTCTGTTAAAAAAATCGCCAATTTAATTAAATCAAACCATGCCTCTGAACTCTAGGTTTTTTCCCCTTCCACTTTTTTTTTTGGGGGGGGGGGGGGGGGGGTTTGATGTTGGGGNAAGATATACCTTAAAATCAATGCCACTCTTTTTCTGCTTCTTTGAGGGAGCTTTGGAACGCACCATTCTTCTATCCTGAAAAATGGCAATAGCTTAGGCAAGCAAACTGATGCAACTTACAATATCCTACTCCTTTGTGATAGTGTAAAGCAATGATTCTAAAACAAAAAACTCACTACCCTGAACAAAAATAAATAAGCTTTAGCTAATGTAATAAAGATACTAATTGTCATTTCAAAGACTTCATACGCCTTACTTATTTCAAAAAGTTCATAACTGAATATGTATGGAATAGAGATATTCCAACCACCCAAGTAAAGAACCGTTGCAAATAACGAAGAAACTAATAGACATAGACAGGAAACAACATAAAATAAACCAATTTTGATACCCTAAGACTCGGTTTGATAACCCGCTACTCTGCAATAGATTAGGCAAGCCAACTAATAGAACTTTTTGCAATAACATATCCTACTTCTTTCACATAGTTGTTTTTTTTTAATAAGAAATCGAGCCTTCATTAAGAAAAAATGAAAAAACTTTTCGTAGTTAGTTGCAATCATAGAGCCGAACCTATATCTAAATTTCAATAACAAAGAGAGCTTCTAACCATCATATTTCTTAAGAAAAAAAAATTGCAGTAGCTTGCCACTAACATAGACTTCAATGCGAAAACCCAGAGACACTCTCAAATTCTCTTTTTAACTCATTCGAACAGACTTTAAAAAAAAGAAAAAAAAAAAAAAGAACAGAGCTTTGTTAACAGAAAGGAGAAAGAACAAATAATAGATCTATGTACCTCACAGGTCAGTCCGACGAGAAACTGAGTATTGAATGAACCACCCAACGTTTGCCGTTTTCTGTTCACCGAGAGACTGAGCGGCGTGAGAGAGTGTAGAGTGTGAGGTGAAGCGTTGCGGTAGAACGGCGGCGCGAGGAGGCGGAGATGTAATAACTGACGAGTGGCGGGAGGAGGATGGATGAGCGGCGAAAAGAAGGTCGGACGGGAGCGAGGGAAGGTCGGACTTTCTATTGTAGCGTTATATAATACATATCGTATTTTAGAAGGGCGGTTCGATGCCATCAGGGGTAAGCTAGGCCTTCCCTCCTGTTCTTCGGAGCTTGTGTTGGGCCGTGGGCTTTCAAATTGTGCCAGCCCAATTTCCACGACCCCATCAACATAAAAATAGACATTTATTTTTTTAAAATGCTTTAAAAAATTAAATATTATTGGGAATTTCGTCAAATATTGATTTTTTTTTTTTTTTTCATTTTAGAAATACTAATTATTGAGTTTAATTTTATAAAATTGATATATATATATATATTTTTTTTTTTAATTATCTAGTTTCGTCCAATAATTGGTCGGCTAAATGGGCAGAGGCAGGTTTTATTTTTATTTTTATTTTTATTTTTATTTTGAAAATATATAGGCCTGATAATATTGATGATGAACGAAAGCAATGATAGTTTGCTTTTAGTACATAAGGAGGACATTGATGCCCTCATGTATTGCCGCAGAAGAAAGCCACCAGCCCTTGGCGGTAAATTTGCTCAATCATCGCATTCAGGCCTCCGTTTTCCGGCATGCACTTGTTGGGCGGTGGCCATGGCGGCCTCTGGGGCTGGAACTTCTTCCTTCCAGATTCCAATACTTCTCGAAACAACAGAAGAAGCTTCGAAGCGAAATCGTCCAACTCTTTGCAGGCAACTGGTGGATCTGGTTACCAGTTCCCTCTGAAGCAGTCCTTGACGGCCGGCTGTCTCACTCTCTCCGGCGACACTATTGCACAGTTGGTAGGTCGATGGCGTAAGGAAATCGCTCTGAATTCCAGTTCTCTCGAGAAGGTAAACTTTGGTCTCTTCGATTCTGGACTCGAAGTAATTAGTTTCTTGAAATTTCGTAATTCGATTTCTGCTGTAATCGGTGATTCAGAGTTTGAGTTTTCCCTTGTGTATGCTTGTGGCTGCTCACGTTTTTGGACCCAGCTCCATCAACATTGTCTGTCCTTTTCAATTCCGTGTTTGAACTTGAACCAGCCAATTATCTTGGAGTGAAATTGTAGAATGGTTCTTTCGTTCTGCCATTGCGAAAGTGCTTCTAGCAAATATACTTATTTTTCATTTCGTGTACGGTCGTTAACTTTTGAAGCCTACTGTGATTCTGTTTGAAGCCTCATTGATGCATTTTTGTGATGTTTTTAACTAACTTTAAGACCAAAACTCTTCTTTCAGGATGGTGTTTCGAACATATTTTCAGAACATGATTGGATTCGCTCTTTGCGTATGCTTTCTTATGGGATTCTGATTTATGGCCCGGGATCCTTTGCATGGTACAACTATCTCGATCATGTTATGCCCAAGCAATCGGTGGGAAATCTTATGCTTAAGGTACAGCTGGTTGTGGCTTTGGTGTCAGTTAGTAATTCTTCTAACATACAATCGAGCTCTTAGCGGCTCAAGGTAAGCATTAAGCATACATTGGCAGTTCTATGAACATTTTTCTTAATTGATTGTTGTTCAGGTTCTCCTGAATCAAATTGTTCTTGGTCCATGCGTCATTGGTGCTGTATTTGCATGGAACAATATCTGGCTAGGAAAAATCAACCAGCTTCCTGCAATGTACCGGAAAGATGCTCTTCCAACATTGTTATATGGTAAAAACGTCTCGAACTAGGACTAGGACCTATTTTTTTGCTTCAAGGACGTAAGTCTAATAAGATTATTTTTTATCTCTTTGCAGGGTTTAGGTTCTGGATTCCTGTCAGCATATTGAACTTTTGGTAATTTTTCATCTTTACTTGAGCTACATTTAAACAAAACGCTAACCTTTCACGAGGTTGAATGAAAGAACAACCTAACAACATTTGAAACCACATGTTGTAATATGGAACAGTGCCTTTAGTTAATTATAGCATCTGATATCGTTAACCCTTGTAGTCGATGAGTTAAAACTTATAACACGATGTCATTTTTTCGTTTGGAATAGATTAGACATCACAATTTACATGTTTAACTTTTAATCTGCCTTACTTTTCTTCTGCATAACCCACCATGACAATGAAGTTGGTTTGCAGAAATCTTTGTACCACAAAATTTAGATCTGGTTTCTTTCCTTTGGGCCTAACTCAAAAATTTGAGAGCCAGCTTTTCTTTTGATAGCACTGGCAACAGCATGTTCATGTTCTGAATTAGTGATTGGTGACTGAGTGCATTGTCCTGAATTTGACCAAACCATGTGTGGCATCGTACAGGGTTGTGCCTCTCCAGGCCCGGGTGGCTTTCATGTCTGTGGCCTCTATATTTTGGAACTTCTATTTGTCTTCAACCATGAGTAAGTGATTCCATCTCGAAAAATCTTAAGATCCATGTGTGAAGAGACTGCACTTGGTGGCTTTATAATATAGTAAGGCAAGCCACTTATCATTTGTAGTTCAGTTTACGGACTCAATTCTCAGTGTAGAGAATAGTTGGGTAGATCTTTAAAAGCCATCATTCTACTGATGAGTATAGCCTTTTGATCTTGCTGATGACCATAGCCTTTTGATCTTGCTGATTGCTTAACAATTTAAATTAGATGGAACTTTGAACTTGGGCTCAAAATATATGGACGGGGCCATTTTAAAAATAAGTTTGTCCCAACATGTTCAACGCATGTTTGAAAATTAAAAAGAACATAACATCCTGGACATGTGTTTGGATGTGTCTTTCCCTCTTTTACTGTTGGTTTCCCTCTATCTCTTCTTATTTTCTTTTCCAACTCTTCAACTAACTCTCCACTTTGAATCGCATCCAAGTAAGTTTTTCTTAGAATTTTAGGACCAATTTTATGGATTCTGTTGATTTTTTTTTTAAAAAGACTGATTTCTTGCATTCCCATGAACTATTTCTCTTATGTGTTGGATTAAATATATGTGACTTATTCCAACATGTTTTAGAGTATCGCGAAGAAATTTTTGGTTGTTCGGTCAAAACATGAACTTGGTGAAGTTGTTACCATCAAATTTTTACGCAAGGTCTCCTTATTTTATAGATTCAACTTCAAAACTCAGGATACTTAGTTCTAATGCCTATATCAAACCCTCTAACTCCCCACCTTCATAACTCTTCTCACTCTCATTCCACGATCCATCGAAACACGCCCATATGCGAAACATTTTTTTGCAAAAAGAGAAGAAAAAAAAGTGCAAATAAGAAAATAAAATAATTCTACTCAAAATATTGGTGGCTTCTCAAACGTCTCGATTATTTCTTGGTTGAGATCTAGAGGGACTCGAACAGGATTTAGTGGACTTGTATGAAATAAGGGATTGGAAAAATCGGCTTATCTTATTGAGATTCGTTCATTCTAACTTAGAATTATGCAAATTGACAATAAAATTTGTGTTTCGATTGTGAATCTGATTAATAAATAGAAATTTTGTATGATGTATGATGAAATATTTAGAATTTCTCACAAGTTTAAAACAAAGATAACTGTGTCATTTACATATAAATGTAGAAATATCCCAATAAAAACAGTAATTAATTGCACATAAGCATTTTATAATTTTTTAAACTAAATTAATTAATTAAGAGTTTTAAAATTTTAACACGGGTAAAATCGAGAAATTTAAAATATTAGTAATATGATATATTAAAAAAAAAAAATGATGCTATGCAATTAAGGATTTATTACATATTTTTGTTTTCGTTTAAAATGAGGGATTTGGATTTATATTTATAGTTCGTCATCTCTACAAAGGAATTTCGCGCTTCAGTCCCCTTCCCAACCAGCGGCAGGTACATATCCACTTTATCCGTCATCTGGGACTCCAATTAAACCTCTCTTAAACCCCAACACTCTCTTCAAATCCCTTCTCCTTCACAAACCTTTGTAATTTCCTTCTGACCCATTAAAACGATGCAAATTTCCATGGCCATTTCGCCACTCACAGCTCCTCAAGTTTTCCCATTTCATCAACCCATTTTACAGTCACCGAAACCTCAGAAAATTGCTCTCCAGAGACATGGGAATCCTGTAAATTCCTTCAGAGATTCGGGTCTCTTATCCACAATCGGCGTCGAAGAAGAATACCGCAGAGCTCGGTCACAGGTTCATCGAAAGGGGGTGGATTTAGAAGGGTATTCGATCGAGGGCATTTCAGTTGGTGGGCAAGAAACCTGTATTATTATTCCTGAATTCAAGTGTGCATTTGATATTGGGAGGTGCCCATCTCGAGCCATTCAGCAAAACTTTGTATTCATCACTCACGCCCACCTTGATCACATTGTAAGCTTCCTTAGCTGAACCAATGAACCTTATCCGCTTCTATTATCGATGTTGTCACCTCACTAAAGATTTTTTAACTTACTATTCACCATATTCAATTAAGTATGTGCTATTTATAATCTGTCAATTAAGCTGATGAGGGAACTAAGAACCAGATTTCTTCCAGAATTATGAACCGTTTCTGATGGCGGTTTCAACTTGTTCTGGTTCAGGGTGGGCTGCCAATGTATGTAGCTAGTCGTGGTTTATATAGTTTAAGTCCTCCTACGGTATTTGTGCCTCCTTGTATCAAGGAAGATGTGGAGAAACTACTTGAGATTCACAGGACCATGGGCCAGGTTGAGTTGGACGTTGATCTGGTTGCACTAGATGTAGGTAGGTTGCGTATTTGAGCTTAGTTGTTCTTTATTTTGACTGAAGTGTGCATCATTGTTCGACGGAACTGAAAGTAACATCACTTTCTGAATCCAGGAGACACATATGAAATGCGGAATAACCTTGTCTGCAGAGCATTTGAAACAAATCATGTAATTCCGAGCCAGGTATACTCTATCTGCGTAGCAGGACATCTTTTTCATTTTATACATATTGATGGAGACCTTACAGATCTGATAGTACTTAAGAGTCTAGCTTTAGTTATCTTTTTATTTACAGGAAGTTTTCAGGAGACAGGTTCTTCATGTATGGGAATGAATCATTGTATGTGGATTAATATGTGGAATTTTATTTCTTATAGCCGATTGTTTTCTTAAGATCGAATACTCGGGTAGCAAATCCTTGTGCCTGCGTATTTTTGGCTTTACAGTTGTAGTGAGGGCCCTGTTTGCGTTTCCACGTTTTTTTGTCTCGATAAGTAGCTGTCTTTTTATTGAGGGCAGAAAGCGAGTAGTGATTGATCACCAACTTTTAGGATAGTAGATTTTATCTGTTTCCAAAAATTGAGAAACGAGGACTATGAGATGGGTTCGGGTTTGATATTGACCGTTTTATTTTCGGTGTTGAAGCATGTCTCAAATAGTTACATCAGTATAACTATGATTAAATACTTCACATTGTATGCAGGGTTATGTTATTTATTCGGTTAGAAAAAAATTGAAGAAGCAATACATGCATCTTAAGGGGAAACAGATCGAGAAGCTAAAGAAATCTGGTGTCGAGGCATGTCTTGCACAGATAGTTGGTTCCATCATTTAGTCTTTCTATATTTGGCACTGGTTTGATTTTGAGTTTTTGTTGCAGATTACAGACACCATATTGTCCCCGGAGGTTGCCTTCACAGGAGATACAAGGACAGATTTTATGCTTGATCCACGTAATGCCGATGCTTTGAGGGCGAAAATTCTAATAACTGAGGTATAAACTGTGAAACTCCGGTTCAACGTTTTCTCTCTTCTTGGATAGAGCTTCTTTTCAAATTGTGATCAATACTCTATTCTAATTTCTGGGGAGAAATTCGTTGTTCCAGCAATTGCCATGCCTCCAAATGTTCGTTCTGCTTTTATCAGCTTTTCCTTCTCAAGATATATTTGGGGATTCCCTTCATAATCTCGCTATTTGTTACAACAACATGACAGCAACCCAATAGTAAGGAGATTGCAAACCTAAGCCTGAAATAGGCACGTAATCGTCTAACTTAATTCCTTGCCACCTTATTCCTCTGTGTACAGCCAATGGTCTCTAATGTACTTCTAGCTAACCTACACTTCACATACCATTCCTCAATGATGATAATATCCATTGCTATAAGGCCTACTGTTATTTCTCTGAAAACATACTTTGTTCTCTAGGGTGGCTTAAGCCATAGGCTAAATGTTAAGAAAAAAAGTCCCTCCACTGTTTACTTACTCCAGGAGAAAGTTACATGGCCTAAGCGACAGGCTAATCATGTGATGCATGATTTCGTCATGTGTCAATGGTGCCGTGGCTGTGTGTGTGACATGGGTCGCTTTTTGTAATACAGTTATTATTGAAGATAGAAAGGGAAGGAGGGAAAGTTAACTAGTAGCTCAGTCTTTCAAAAGTATACGAACTATTCTGTTCCTCAATCAATATAATTGGCATATCAAAACGAAGTCTATCTCATTGTTCTAACCTTTTTGAAGTATCACTTTGAATTTCCTATTTCTAGCTTATAGTTGGAAGGAGTTTGATCTTTTTGATTGATTCTCCTAATATTTTGAATAACTTTAATTTTGACCTCCACCCTATCCGGATCATGCTTCGAGGTTCTCTTCCTACTTGGCCAGAAATATTTTTCTGTAATCAATTTGATGGAAAATAATTGCAAATGGTATTAAAGTTTGGGTGTTGTGTTCTTGCTTGAAACCTCTTGTCTGTTAAAGTTTGCATCTTACTGATAAATCCTCTTGAAAACAGGCAACTTTTCTGGATGAAGGAGTTAGCATAGAACATGCAAGGGAACATGGTCATACTCACATATTTGAGGTATTTGAAGCATTGGTTGTCGTCTCTTACGTGATGAATTGTCCTTTTTGTTGATTATATATTTGAACATTTATTGTCCTTTATGAAATTCATCTTGTTTTTATGATGAGGGTTCAGGGTAGAATATTAATCCTTCCTAACTTTAGTTCTAATGTCTGTTCAATGTATCTTCATCCCGTGGTTGAATCATCATTATTGATCCAATTATTGACTCTATGATTTCAAAAAATTGCAGATCATTGAAAATGCACAGTGGATTCGAAATAAAGCTATTCTGCTTACTCATTTTTCATCCCGATACCATATAGAGGTGAAAGTTTTTTCAATGAAGTTCATTTTTAGCTGCACTCATGATGACAAGTCTCTGACGTGCAGTATGCTTTTTTTCTTTTCTTTTAATAAATAATACGAAGTTTAGTTTTCATTAAGAGAAATGAAAGAATGTGACAAGTACTGTAACAGCCCAAATCCACTGCTAGTGAGTATTGTCCGCTTTGGCTTGTAATGTATCGCCACCACGTGTCTACTAGGAAGTAGTTTCCACACCCTTATAAGGAATGATCGTGATCTTACAAGCCCACCAATAAAAACCCTTAAACTTCTTATCATAATATAATAGACTAATCCAAAAGCATGAAATCATGCTGGTAATTATAGAAAGCCTGAGTAACAGACAGACGTTCATAAAGAAGAGTTAAATCCAACCAACTTCCAAAGCTCCTCATCTTCTAAAGATCCTACTAAATACCTCAAGCCAAATGCCTCACAGAATGACGAAACAAGCATGTCACAAAATTCTTCCTTTATTGCGAAAAGGAGGGTTCAAGACTCAAGAGCTCCTCCTCAATAATAGAGCAACACCCTCTGTTATGAGTCAGATCATCTAACATGCATTAGTTCACATCACAACTTTGGGCTTCGTGCCTGATTTCTTGTATGCACTCTCTGTTGGGCACGCCCACGTCGACCTTATATGCTTATTTCTTTGATTAGCTGCATAATCAGTTTCCACTTCAGCTCTGAGGAAGTCATAGTTGAAACCTGCTCATCTGCCTTTAAAGATCATTAATAGATAATCCAAAATTGCTTTTAATCTTTGACCTGCGTCCTAAAAGTAACAGCTCATATGTCAGCAATTACAGATGAATAAATGCTTTTTGAATTGCAGGACATCCGGAAAGCGGTATCAAAGTTACAGTCCAAGGTGACAGCAAAAGTCGTTCCTCTCACTGAAGGTTTCAAGTCAGTGTATTAATGTAGGCTATGGGATTCTTGGGAACAAAGTGTAATTATATTTAGCATCAAAGCAGAGAAACTGGAACATAGGTAATTATTTCTCTGTAAATTGATTCTTGTTTTCTTTAGCGTTATCCCCTTAGCAAAAACTATATTTGGCCTTATTAATAGGCATTCTGACACATGTTTGAAGCTATAACTCAATCAATAGAGGTGCAGTTTAAGCTATACATGTTTGGTTAGTTTGGTTTTGTATAATGTAAGGTCCAAATTTTTATTTGATTGATTGATTGGATATCAATAGACTTTCTCCATTTCAGTCAGTTCGGTTTTGGTCGTTGGTTATGATCAGTTTTTGTCTTGCAGCAGTGGTCTTAGCGTCGGTTTTTCTTAAACGATAGGTTGATCTTAGGCATAAACCGAACCGGAATGACCCACTTACACACTTGGTAGTCCCCCTGGAGCAGGGTTTTCTCTCTAGTTGAACCACTATTATCATCTGAATGAATTACATTACCGAGTTCCCAGATGAAAACTAAAGATGGGACCAAGTGGATGTGGAAGAGAAGAGGACAATTTTAAGGTCTGAAACAAAAACTAAGAAAGAAATGAGATAGAATGAAGAATCTGCATTAGAATTGATGTAGTTAGCCAGGACCTCTCTTCCTTTATTCTCTCCATTGCCTTAAAGCACCTCCAAACCACAGCACATGCATATTAATGCACCTCCAAGACAACAAAGTACACACAGTCCCACTCTCTACCCCCATCTAGATTAAGATATCTTTCTCCATTGTCGGGTCCTCCTCTAGTTCCTGGATTGACCGGAAGGAACCATCGTTCGTTCATGAACCTTTGGACAACACCTTCGTTATGCTTGTTGTTGTACTCAACATGGGTTGTTATCTTGCAGGAAACGGAGGGAAATTCCCAGCTTTTTAGGCTCTGTGGTGTGAAGGCTTAGCCTATAGCTTACATCATTCCAGTTGAGGACAGTACCAATACACTGCAACATATCATAAAAGTGATAGGAGACATCACTGTGACAAAATAGTCCCAAATTCATTTCAACCACACAATAGATCCAAACAGAGAATGAGTGATGTACTTTCTTTGTTCTTACAACACCCTATCATTTCGATCAATACCATAACATTTCTCGTCTTCTACAATACTACAAATTCTGGCTTATAATGTACGTCCAGAGCACATGAAAACTCAGAAGCCGATAATATCTTGGCTTCATTTGGAGTTTGATTGACGTAAAGTAAAGGCTTCCTTAACCCCAACCACTCCTTTTCGTTGTGAAAAAAGACTGTAAAAAACTATTCGAGGAGTGTTTCTTAAGAACTAAAAAGTAAGCACTCGATTATACGCTTTGGATTAAACAAGAAAAGATCCCAAAAATTTTGTCAAAAATGAACACCGAAGCCAAGAAAGAACAATCAATGAATGCGTAGAAATTACGTTTGAGAAAAGAGTGACTGCACTGGATACGGGGGGGACCCATTGACGTGGAGAAATATGATTGGTAACTCATTACTAGTAACGTAAGGTTGGATAAGAAAAAGATGATATTTTTGTTGCTAATTACGCAAATCCAAGCTTTGATAAATGAGTATTATGTATGAGATCAGCATGAGGGGGTGGTGAAATCAATTGAATCCTTGAAATAATAATGTTTATTAAGGTTATGGATCTTACGGGCAGTGAAAAGGGGGGGAAAAATGTTTTTATGGACTCATCACATGTCCTACCCAACCCATCTGGGGAATCTTGGAGAAACCCTGCGATTTGTGATGTCATGCGTCTGTATCTGGCGATTCATATATACTAGCTGTTGATCCCCTTCGGCTTTTCGTTGTCAGGCACCAGAGAGCACAGGCACCACAGCCAAATTCAAAAACTCCTCCTCACGCAATCTAATCAAAGAAGCTTCGTGGTAACGCCCTTCTGCATCGGCGCATCTCTCTCTCTCTCTCTCTCTCTCTGCTCCCTGCGGCAGCGCTTTTCTTTTTCCATCGTTGAAGCGCTTTATTTTGTTTTTATCTAGGTGGGAATTGGTAGTTTCTGGCTTAATAATTCCCTTTTTGTTTACTCCGATTCTGATTGCGTTCTAATTTGGGGGGTTTCTGTTTCATCGCCTGTGTTTCTTTCTTTTGTTTTGTTTCGTTTTTTTGGTGATTTAGAAGGTTTTCTCATCTGGGTCAGAGCTGAATCGTGGTTTTTGGCTATGAGGAAGAGGGAAAGAGAGAACCCTTGTGGAGTTTGTGGCCACTATCACAAATACGAAGAAGGGGAAGTTTGTGGGATATGTGGTCATCGTGTACCCGCTACATCGGAGAAAACTTCCTTGCAAGTTAGTGCGTTTCCTTCAGAGATCTTGCCGGAGTTTCTCTATTTGGGAAGTTATGACAACGCTTCACGGTCTGAACTTTTGAAGACTCAAGGAATTTCTCGCGTTCTTAACGTATGTTCAATTTCTTCCTTCTTCTCTGTGTCTTCAGATTTTATTCCCCCTTCTGAATCGAGTACTTACAATTTTGATTTTCACTTTAGGTTGCTACTATTGCTTCAGTTGATGGATATAAATGCTTTTGATTGTTCCTTAATCTGAATGTTAAATTAATATCTGTTCTATTTCCACTACGGGTATGCATTTTATCTACAAAACTCTGCCTGGTTTAAGAGTTTGGGGGCGACAATCATCGATTAAGTTACTTGTTATTGTTGCCTAATTGGATCATAATGGGGCAGTTGACCTTTGAAGTTAAAGGTTTTGTCTGCAAAGTGGGGTTGTGGTTCGTTTTTTCTTCTCTTTTACAGCATCGTGGTGTAGGTTATTTTGTTCATGGTATTGATTCTGCTGTGATGGAACAGTTCCTAATTCTTCTGTAGGCATAATTTTATAGAATGGTGTGGTTATATTTTGCATCGACTAAAGTTCGACCACGCAATGCAGATGAAGAAGCTTTTATATGCATGTCAATGTGTTGAAATGTAGGATTGCTCGCCTTTAAGAGGCCTCAAATGGAGGGGTTAAGTTATTATGCTAATCAATTATGCAGTTTCGATAACTAACGATGTCAAGTTGTCAGCCCTAAGATCCTATGGATATGGATATAAATGAGTTTGACCGTGCTGATGATCGTACTAAAATGCAGTTTCATCGTAGAATATTTTGCAGTTGTTACTTATGCAGAGTATTGTATGTTGCTATCACTTGCCATTGAAATGTATTAGGTGCTGAACAATTGGTTTTCTCCGCCCTATGTTTGCAGACTGTGCCTGCTTGTCAAAATCTCTACAAGAACTCCTTCACTTATCACTGCCTCCAATACGACAAGACGTTACCATTTGATGATGCTGTTGAATTTCTAGGTGCCTTTTCTTTATCTTCTCCGAAATGAACTGTATCTGCTAATTCATTTGTTAGGTTAGTCCATGTCTTGCTATGTTTTTCATTTTTAAATGCCGACTTTCATATAAAAAGATCGATGCACCGTGATTACTTTAATGCTAAACAAGATTACTCATCTGCTGAATGAATGGCTTTCGGTTAAGACCGTGACTAGCTTTCTGTCATTCATTGAGAGAAGTGTAACATGCTCAGTGTTGCTTATGATTTTCAGATCAATGTGAACGAGACAAGGCTCGTGTTTTGGTGCACTGCATGTCGGGAAAAAACAGGTTCTCTCCCCTATTCATTGATATAACTGGAACTCTGCAACTATATATGTACCCGGTCGACCTGGGACCAACGAATGAAAATGGCTACATGACAGAAGTTTAGTATCTGCATAATATCCTTGCTAATAGATTAAACTTATTGATCATAGGTCTCCAGCTATTGTGATTGCGTTCCTGATGAAATGCAAAGGATGGAGACTTGCTCAGAGTTACCAGTGGGTGAAAGAGCGGAGGCCATCCGTTGACTTAACTGAGCGTATGTATTTCACACATTATCCTGAAGTTCCTCGTCTGCTTTTCTAGAAAATATCGCTTTGCTTAGTCATTTAATTCTCCCTTAATCTCTGAATAATTAAGTCGAATGTGCTTTTCGTGGATCACGAGCTGCCATAAGACATGCCTTTACCCCTACTACTTACCATGAAGTGCTCATTTGTTATATTTCTTTTACCAAATGGACTGGAAACAGAGGCCTGCACTGCATCTGCTTTGCAGTATCCATGTTTTGGTCAAATAACTTGTTTGTTCTGATTATTTTCCATTTCATTCAACTTTGTTCGATCGCTACAATCTACTCGATGATGCCTTTTTCTTATTGCATTTTAACGTCTTCTAGTCGATTAGGGAATGTGTTCATCTTCAAATAATATACTCTGACCTATCTATTGGTCTGTGAAAATAGCTATCTATCAGCAGCTGCAAGAGTATGAGCAGAAGGTTTTTGGATCAGCAGAAAACGCCCTCCCAACCTTACCAATCTTCCCTCCTGTTGGTCTGCCTTCTTTTAGCTTCGGCTTCCCAAAGACCTGCGACCCAGTTCCCACAACTCCATTCAACACCATTGGTGCGACATCTATCTTCTCCGCCCCCAACATAGACTTACCTTCCCATGAGTTCACGTTCGGCGCTGGCCAGACTCAAACCAGTTTCTCCGCAAGCCCCTTCGGCGCAAATCCAAGAAACTCAACCAGCAGCAACATCCAAATGGACAGTGCTTAAAACTCACTAGTCGCCATCTTAGTAGTTTTTTGCAAAAAAAAAAAAAAAAAAAAAAAAAAAANGGCCAGACTCAAACCAGTTTCTCCGCAAGCCCCTTCGGCGCAAATCCAAGAAACTCAACCAGCAGCAACATCCAAATGGACAGTGCTTAAAACTCACTAGTCGCCATCTTAGTAGTTTTTTAAAAAAAAAAAAAAAAAAAAAAAAAAAAGGTTTGTCAGGTGTGATGAGTCTTACTGAATTTGAGGGGTGAGAGGTGGGAAACTTTAGTTTGTATGATTAATGGGTGTGGTTTTTTTTTTCTTTACATTACTCTTTAGGGGTGTGTACCTCATCAAGTCCAGTCAAATATTGTTCAAACTTGACTCATCACTAATGTTATACAATCTCATAAATATCATATCATATCACCATTTACTTTCTCGCTCTTAACCCTTTTAGTTGATTGTTTTGTGGTCGTCTCTTTGCTATGATGGGGCATGTTAGAATTGTGTATAGCTTCTAGTTCAGCTCAGCTCTGTTCTGTTCTGTTCTGTGTTTTGGTTTCTGAGAATGTTCAGTAGACTCTCCCTCTTGGCTTCCATTTGTGCAGGCAGCAGCAGATCAAGTAATTTGCTTCCATTTATTGTTCGTGGAGAGGAAGGAGTACAGAATTATTCTCTAAACTATTCTCTTACCTTTTCCATGGTCTAAACTTCCCATTTTTATCACTAATTTCATAACAGAATCTGTTCTCTTTTTTTCTTTTGCCCCCAGAAATGGTTCTAAGTGCAATGAATACTTCAATAGAAGTCGTGGAGAATCAAGTTTTTGATGAGTGTCCAATCTTTTCTTTAATCTCGAGAGAAAGATCGGAGTGCCTCATATTTAAATCGCCTTTTTTTCCATTCGAGAGCTTGAGAAATTTGAACAACGGCTGGAAGATATCCACGGGCTTATTAGCTAAATCTTCTCGTGATGGCATTTGAAACAGGTGCCCAAGTTATTATATATATCATGAGTGATACGAAAATAGATTAAAATAGATTCCAGGAGGGACCTTTATGAAAATTTAGAAATACGATGTTTTGGTCTCCATAATGGAATGACTTTTGAATTGGCGAAACAAGAACTTTATATGAGAATAATCTTTTTTTATCGAATAAAAGGTATCAAAATTCTTTCGTATAGGCTAATATATAATTAGTTCATATCAAGAAGAGACCTAAAGAACATATCATATCTATATAATTAGTTTCTATCATGAAGAGACCTAAAGAACATATCATATCAAATCAAACTTTATTAAATTGCTCGGGATTGAACATAAACCAATCATACACCCACCAATAATTGATTACTCTATTTAAAAATACCAAAATTTAAAGATTGATACACATAGATATCATCTAATTAGCCACAACCCCAAACAATATGGCCATAAAGATGCAATCTTTGTACCATAAAAAACAAAAAAAAAACAAAAAAAAAAAAAACAACTCAAATTAGCAAACCATAATTATCATGTTAAATTACTTAAAAAGGAAGCTGATTTATCAAAGGGGATTAAGAAATAATCCTCTCTTTTTTTTTTTTCTTTTTTTTAATGGAAATAATAAAGTCAATGCCCCAAGACGACGACTTTTTGGTTCGCCGGTTCTTCTGGAGAAGTTGTCTCAATTTCCATTTCCACCGCCCGTTCTTCAGCATCCTCGGTGGATTCCGACATGGACATTGCCATCCTACCTTTCACCGGAACTTTATACGTGTCATCAAAATCGTCATCCTCGTCTACGGTTTGAGCGGCCATGCGGCCGCTGTGCTGACAGTGGTCCCCTCCGCCGGGGCAGGGCTTCTCGACAGCGTGGGTGCCGGAGTGGCCGGAATTGGCGTCGGCGACTTTGATGAATAGTAAGCAAATGAAGATGGCGACAAGGCCCAGAAATGAGAGCCCTTTAGAAATTGGCATGGCCATTTGATGAGCTATTTTATTTAATCTGTTGGATTTCAAATGGGAAATGAAATAACGTTGGAGATTTATAAACCCTTTTCTTTCTTCTTTTTTATTCTTTAATTTTCTATTAATGGGTTAATTTTGTTTTTCCGTTGCGCATAAAGGGCTCTTTTTTTGGAGCCAAGAGCTGATCTTAAGGCTTCATAATAGAGTTTTACTTCATTTGTTGACTTTGAGTCCACCTCGAGCAACCACCTTAGTTCAATGGGACAGATCTCTAGTTTAATCGCAGACTTGTATGACACTAGCATTTACTGTGTTGTTGAGTCGAGCAAGAGTCTTGTCATAGTGATGCAAAATTTAATGCCATGGGGGCTTATAAGTAGTGGAGTTAAGTGACAAATTCCCGAAACTAGAAGAAAAATAGACGAGAATGTTTTTTTTTTTTTAATATATATATAAATTTAAAACAATTAGATATGTTTGAATGATTATGTATAATAATTAGATAATTTGATATATAATATTATTTTATTTTATTAGAAGATTTTAAAATGACGCAACAAATATATAATATAATGAAATTCCAAAGGAAATTAATTATTGTAATTTAAAAATCTATGAAAGCTTTAAACCAAACCGCCCGTTGAGATTAATGTCGGAATAATTAGTTACAAAGCCTACTAAAACATAATAAGATTGTTAAAAGTGCTATAACTCCGGCCTCCTTCGCCGTCGCCGGCGGCGGCCATAACTGAGAAAACCCCACCAGAAGGCTTAATTACAGGCCAAAACTAGCCGTCGGCGGCGGCCATAACTGAGAAAACCCCACCAGAAGGCTTAATTACAGGCCAAAACTAGCCGTCGGCGGCGGCAATAACCGGCAAAACCCCACGACATGGCTAAATTACCTGTCAAAAGCATATAATATAATGTTGGCTTGGTGTTGCATGTAGATTTGTTGGACCAACCGCCATCAAAATCATTAAATTCCCACCAAACTTCACCTCTCTCTCTCTCCACAATTTATAACCAAATTTAACCCTCCAATTCATATTTCAGTGTTCTTCACTTCCTTCTTCCAATTTCTTTCCCCAAAAAAAAAAACCATCTTTTTTTGTTTCTTCAATAATGGGTTTCGTCTCTATTATCTTTTCCATTATTTTCTTCACATGGGGCTCCAAAATTGAAGCCAAGGTCCCCGCCATTATTGTCTTTGGAGACTCCTCTGTGGATTCCGGCAATAACAATGCCATTAAGACACTGTTGAAAAGTAATTTCATGCCTTATGGACGTGACTTCTACGGCGGACAACCCACCGGAAGATTCTCCAACGGCCGTGTTCCGCCGGATTTCATTTCTGAAGCTTTTGGTTTGAAACCAACCATTCCCGCTTACTTGGATCCTGCTTTTACTATCGCCGATTTCGCCACCGGTGTCTGCTTCGCCTCCGCCGGAACTGGCTTCGATAATGCCACCTCCGACGTCTTAGTAAGTTCTTAACAATTTCATTTTCGGGTCATTTTCAATTGAGATGACTTTTTCTCATTTTAGTTTTTTTAAGACAAAAAGTTTCGATCTTTGTACGAAATATGAGAACTCATTTGACACATAGTCGTTTTAAACGTTACAGAACGTGATACCATTGTGGAGAGAAGTGGAGTTATACAAGGAGTATCAAGCCAAATTAAGAGGTTATGTTGGGAATGAGAAGGCAAATGAAGTGATAAAAGAAGCATTATATTTGGTAAGTTTAGGAACAAACGACTTCTTAGAAAATTACTACACAATTCCTCGCCGGAGACTCCAATTTAGCGTCCAACAGTATGAGGATTTCCTTTTGCAACTCGCCGGAAAGTTCATCAGAGAAATTTACAGTCTTGGAGTTAGAAAAATATCAATTTCAGGGCTGCCTCCAATGGGGTGTTTGCCACTTGAAAGAGCAACAAATGTTATGAGTAATTTCGAGTGCGTTGAGAAATTCAACCTCGTGGCTTTGGAATTCAACGCCAAGTTGGAGGGATTTGTTTGGGCGTTGAATAGGCAGCTCCCTGGTCTTACAATGCTTTTCTCAAATCCTTATGCCATTTTTTATCAAATCATCACCAAACCTTACTTATATGGTAACAAAGATCCTACCTTTATTTGTGATTTTTATTTACATTATCCTCAAATTTTATGTTTTTTTGTCTTGTTTTCGTCTTCACGGTTGAGTTATGCTCATATTGACTTATATACTGTATTTATTAAATCTTGACGTCACAGTCTGTTAGAAATCACGACTCTCTACAATGGTATGGTATTATTTACTTTAAGCATAACCCCATGATCATCCTCTAGACAATGTAGGAGGACTCCCTCCCAACAATCCTCAACACGGTCATCTTTATCACACTTGAGTAAAAATTCATTGGGTTGAAAATTTCTATAGTAGTTGTGGTCGGTTGTGGGTCACTTCCCGTTAACATCCTGAAATTAAGATTAGGATCAAAATTTTGATCTAGATTTGACTTCTTTTATGACTTTGGATGTGTTGCTTTGAGATTAAAGATGGTTAATTATAGATCATCGGTATAGTTTTCAGGGTTTAGGGTTACCCGACAAAAGATTGCTTCAAACAAAACGACGCAATGACGTGTCTCGTATACTATATAGGTATATATATATATATATATATATATATATTACTTGAAAGTGTAGACAAACTAAATTCTCTAACATTGCACCAACCCTAGAAATCCATGAGAAGGATAGTATGTAAAGTTAGTTTGGTAGGAAAAACCACCGTTTATGGAACAAACCACACGGCAGAGTAACGCCCTCGTCATCAAAACTTAGGTGATAGCCATTAATATGTTCAACAGAGCAGGCAGCCAAATTTAGTGTCCCATCTCCTCTTCTTGTGCCATTTGCAACACTATCTTTAAAGACTCTACCAACCCTAAACCAAATATTGTTCCCATCTCTCTCTTTCCACTTTTATGGAACATCTAACAAATGGTGGATTTGAGTCCCGAATTAAGATTAGATATCTTGATCCATTGATCCATGTTTAGATTAGTAGCTCGTTCACTCTTTATTGTAATGAAATGAATAGTCGGTATCATTTGACTAGAACGTGTCTCGAAATTTTGATGTACGTTCTTACTGCCTAATAGGTAGAAATCTTTCCTTATTGTATTATTCTTTCTTTGTTATCAAAGACTTAATGGTGATAAATGCGAGATTTCGATCGACCTACCCGTCGGAAATTCTCTTTTTTAAAATGGTTTAGGGTTTGAGGTGGCTGGAAAGGCATGCTGTGGAACAGGGACATTTGAGATGAGCTATTTGTGCAGCCAAGAAAACTCATTGACTTGCAGTGATGCTACCAAATATGTATTTTGGGATGCCTTTCATCCGACAGAGAAGACCAACCAGATTATAGTCAATGATTTGCTCCAAACTCTTCTTCCCATGTTTCGTTGACTTAACACGACATTGCCATACTTCGATTGAGCATACTATATGTTGTTGTTTTTTTATCATTTTTAATTCCCATCGGAAAATATCTAACATTATTCATGATTAATTTATCGTTGTTTTTTAATTATGAATCTACGATATTTCTGTACGAGGCTATAAAGTGCATTTACCTATTTCTTTTCTATCTCGAGAGTAGTTGTAAAGTGGTCACCACAAGTTGGTGAATCTTGTCGATGAATTTAATTGAATCATTGTGACATTGAAGTTGAGAGTAAGTAAGAAAGGTACGAACGATTTCATCCATAAATTTTCGAACATGCTTTTAATTGACCTAATAACCTTCCTACACGTAAACTATCATCTACTCGATTCGAGTATTTCGCAATTGAATCTAACAAGTAACCGTATGTGTTTTTACATTTATAGATGCATTATTTTGGCGTGTTAGCTGTGAAAGCATATGAAAGAGAAAAGTGAGTCGACTAAATTAAATGGCCGTGAATGGTAGGTCAAGAATAATAGCTGCCCTTGTGTGGGGAAGCCATCCCTATGCAAAGGCACTCTGCCCTTCAAAGTTGGGGACAAACCCTAGGGCCTGGCCCAATCCTCCCTTGGTTTTTAAACATCGACTAGGAAAGCCCATTTGACAAACTTTGTGTAAATTTGTGTTTGGGTGGTGAGTTAAATTGAGTTACGAACTCTCGTAGTGCTAAATTGTCACAAACGAAGTATATTTTATAAGAGTGTGAAAACTTTTTCAATATGTTTTAAAATTGTGAGACTGACGGTAATAAGTAACTGACAATATCCACTAGCAGTAAGTTTGGGCTCTGTTACAAATGATATCAGAGCTAGACACTAGCAGTAAGTTTGGACTCTGTTACAAATGATATCAGAGCTAGACACTAGGCAATATGTCATCAAGCATGTTGGGCCCAAGGGGAGTGGACTGTGAGATCTTACATCAATTGGAGAAAGTGTAAAAACCTCTCCCTAACAAAGCGTTTTAAAATCGTGAGGCTGACGACGAAACATAACAGACAAAAGTGGGCAATATCTATTGGTAATGATCAAAGCTAAATTTTTACCCATTTTAAAGTAGAAGGAATAAGTTATTCATATTAACTCTCCTCTAGACTAAATTGTTACAAAATCAAAAAAATGCAAGAACTCCTCTCAAGGCTTTGAAACCCGTCTATTGGAGAAAGATTTTCACACCCTTATAAATGGTGGTTTGTTCTCCTCCATTTTCACACCCTTATAAATGGTGGTTTGTTCTCCTCCCCAACCAATGTGGGACATGGTGGTTTGTTCTCCTCCCCAACCAATGTGGGACATCATAAATGTAGAGATCAATAGCGCATTGTTTTCGAGATTGCAAGGATAAAAGATCGAACAATCAACTTTTGAAACAACAATTGGTAACTTATCTATCGAGCTCAGCATGACCCAGCTCGTGTATTGTAAAAAGAGGGCGATCACGGAAGCGGACCTCCACCTCCTTTTCTGTTCATATCCGACACCCATAATATTGTCGTTATCAATGGCGGTTCCAACCAGATTCATAAATGAAGCCTTTCAGATTTCTTCATTTGTTCATTACGACGTGTTGCATAAGGTGGTTGGGGAGGAAATCACTGAAAGTGAAGCTTTCATCAACCTCTGAGTGTGCACTCAAAAGCTTAGAATTTGTGGGCAATGAGCTTAGAACGTTGTGGTCTATGATTCCATTTAATATTTGTTACCACATTCAATACTCTCCCAACAACTTCTCTCAACACCTATATTTACTTCTTCTTCTTTCTCATGTGTATTGTCAACAACATCATACAACCAAATTATGGCTTACATCGTGTTCGTCTTATGCCTTCTCTCCTTCCTTTCGTCCCCAAACACGATAGCCGAAGCTAGGGTTTCGTCAATTATCGTGTTCGGTGACTCCTCGGTTGACGCTGGAAATAACAACTTCATTCCCACTATTGCCAGAAGCAATTTCTTCCCTTATGGTCGGGATTTTGCGGGCGGGAAGGCAACCGGGAGATTCTCGAATGGGAGAATTCCGACCGACTTCATTTCCGAGGCTTTTGGACTCAAACCCATTGTGCCTGCTTACTTGGATCCGGCTTATAACATCTCGGATTTCGCCACTCGGGTCACTTTTGCTTCGGCTGGAACTGGCTACGATAATGCCACTTCTGACGTTTTGGTAATTTTGGACTCGAACGTTTATTTTGGTCACTATACTTGTTTTGATGCGAAACCATTTTGTAATGTTGCAGTCAGTGATATCATTATGGAAGCAGCTTGAATACTACAAAGAGTATCAAACGAAGCTGAGAGCATATCAAGGCTCAGCCACGGCAAACCAAACAATAAACGAAGCTTTGTATGTGATGAGCTTAGGAACCAATGACTTTCTAGAGAATTACTACACAATGCCAGGCCGTTCTTCCCAGTACAACATCCAACAGTACCAGGACTTTCTTATCGGGATCGTGGGCGGGTTTATCGAGAAGCTTCACAGTCTCGGCGCTCGGAAAATCTCCCTCGGCGGGCTGCCGCCGATGGGGTGCTTGCCGTTGGAAAGAACAAGAAATGTTTTCCGTGGCAAGGATGATTGTGTGGAGAGCTACAACAATGTGGCTGTGGAATTCAACAACAAACTCAACGCTTTGACAGTGAAACTCAACAAGGAGCTTCCCGAGCTCGAGTTGGTGTTTTCGAATCCGTATAACGTTCTGATGTACATGATCAAAAAGCCCTCTCTTTACGGTAATAAACTTAAACTAAACCGATACATTATAGTTTTAAAAAAATTAGAATTTTGTCTTTCTAATCTGAAAAAAAACCTCATAAATAGTCTCTACGATTTGAAAAAATTTACTATTTTGTCCGTCACAGGGTTTGATGTGACATCAACAGCTTGTTGTGCAACGGGAATGTTTGAGATGGGCTATGCTTGCAATCGAAACAATATGTTCACCTGCACAAATGCAAACAAGTACATCTTTTGGGACTCGTTTCATCCAACCCAAAAAACTAACCAGATTGTCGCAGCTTATATGGTCAAGAACGTACTTTCGAAGTTCCTTTATACCTAAAATTTTAGAGGCTTTTAAAGTTATTAGAAAAATAGTTTTGTCTAAATAAGTTCTCAAAAAGAGTCATGTTGTTCTAAAATATTTCAGGCTCTACATTACCAACAATATAATAATCACCCCTTTAGTATATAGTATGGATTTTCCCTTCTACCTTAATTATATATATCAACTAGTATAAGCTCTGTACTATATGTTTTATCTAATATTTAGTTGTATGACTTGACATTCATGTGTGATTTTTATTTGTTCATTTAACGAACACAACCGACTTTAGGAGAGAGAGGTCGGAAAGTGGTTAACTCGATGCCAATTTCTTTCAATAACATGTCTTTCTCTCGAGCTTCTAATAAGTATTTGAACTTATTTATAAGTTGAAAGTGTCTAAAAGGTCCCATTCCGATCTCCTCCTAATCTGAATGCTCAAAAAATAGTCAACTTGGAATAATTTTACAACCCTAATTCAAAAGGCAAACAAAAAGATGACAACTAAAGTAGCATATTCTCCTCCTTTTTTGGGCGGCCTTAGCCCTCACTTTCTACACTGCTCAATTATTTGAGCTAGAGTTTAATTCAAATATACATGGGAAGAAATCTAACATTATATGAGCATTTGAATCCAGTCCCATCAATGTGGTAGCATGCTTATAAGACATTTGATTTATATCAAAGTTTGAACATGAAATGATGATGTATTAATGTCTCTAACATGTGCAAAAGTGATAAAAGTTGACTACGACTACCATAATTATGTGTACCAGAAGCAATAATCCCATGGAGGAAAAGCGGTTGAGAGAGAGAATCGGGAAAGAGATGAAAGAACTATAGAAACGTCATAGAACAAGAGAATCCAACGGGGGATGTTCAAGAGAGACTTAATTCTGAAGAATCCCCAAATAGAAATGAATTTGAAATTGAAGCCTCGTAATTTCAAAGTGCTCAATCTCTAATGCTAATGCAGTGAAGGTTTAATGACGCTGGTGATTCCTATGAGATGATTGAACATGTTGAACGAGATCGAAGAGATTAAGAGATTTCGATGTTGTGTTCCAATCAAATGAACAGTTATTTCATATGATTAACGAGATAATCCGTTCAAAATGTAAAACCCTGGCAGAATCCATGAGTTTTCGTTTCATTCAACACAGAGGCGGAAACAAAGATTCAGAGCATTTGTGTTGCTAAAATCCAGATGCTAAGCTAGAATACGCCATGAACTGAGAAATTAAGGAGTTGAGAAGCAAATTTTCTCATTCAACAAGCATGTTGATATAAAGTTACGACTAAGGTTCTGCTCAATCGATTAAGAAAATTAGATAGATAATGGAAGAGGCGTGGGAGAAAAATGAACCGTTTGCTATTTGTGATTGAAAAGCAGACCATTATCAGAAACATAGAGTAGTAACTTGAAGATCATCACCGGATATATCGATGTCCTGCAGTGACGGCAGTGGAGGAGGTAGATTCAGATCGAACGGCAACACCTTGTGAATTGACGGCGTCTGAGCATATTCCTCACTGTCCTCAACAACGGAAGACGAAGAATCGCAGTCGCTGTGGCAATCGTCGGGCGAGACCGGAGGCAGGGACTTCCGGCGGAGCTTCGGAACCGATGTAGCCGGAATCGAAACCCGCGGTCCGCTAAAAGACTCCACGGTGGAACTTAGGCTACTCGATGTAGGTCTTTTGACAGGAGAGTTGCTAATCTTGCAGAATCCGCGGGAATCATGAGGCTCCTGCGAGAAATGAATTTGCTGATGAACAGAGATCGCCGACGGATGCAACGGAAAGTTCGTTTTCGCCTTCGGCCCCCGGAGAGAGAAAGCAGCGGCGTCGTAAGCTCTAGCAGCATCCTCAGCCGTATCGAAGGTGCCGAGCCAAACGCGTGTCTTCTTCCAAGGATCTCTAATCTCGGCGGCGTATCGGCCCCATGGACGCTTCCGAACACCTCTGAATCGGACTTCCTTAACTGGTTCATGAACTGTTTGCGCCACCGCCAATGGATCTGTGGCTCTGCCTCGCCTCATGGATGAAGAAGACGATTAAGTGTTCACTGATAAGAAATCAAACCAAAAGGATGTTGTGGTTTCCGGAGATGATAGACAAAAATGCAAGGGAGTTTTGCCGGTTCTTGACTGTTTAAGCTACCACCTCCTATGGAAGAATGTTACCGCCGGTGCCGGAGCTCCATTTCTGGGAGAGGATTCTTTTTTAATTTCCTCTAACGGCTTTCCGATTCCTCTTTCTTCTTCTTTTAATCTGCTCTGCGAGATTCGCTTGAAGCCCGTTTTCTTGCTTTGATTTATTATTATTATTTTCTGGATAAGAGCTCCACGAAGTAATTCCGGAAAGTACCATAGTGCCCTCCATCGTTCCTTTTTCCCACCTTAATGCGCACTTTTATTCATTTTTTTTTCAAACATTTTTATTCTAAAATTTTTAACTAATTTATTATATATAAAATTAAATTTTATATATAATAAATGAGCATAAGTAATAATTTTTCAATTTTTTTAGCCTCCTATCCTCAGGATCGCCCTCATTTCCATGTGGTATACCCTCGAGATTCTTCTTATTTTCAAAATTTTAAATGCTTAGGTTATTGAAGCTATTTCATCTTTGTAAATTGGTTAAATTTTACAACTTTCTCTATTGTTACTATGGGTAAAAATAGTTTAACGACTATTATAAGAAAAAAAAACAATCTAGGGTAACTTTTATGATTCTAAGATCAAAAGTAAAAATATAAATATGAAGCTACCCAATAATTTGTAATAATTTATAATAATTAATAATAATTGAAGAGGAATTAATATTATAAGTTCAATAATTACGTTGAATGAGACTCGATAGCTATTGAATGTATATGAATTATATACGTCCAACAATTAACACAAATTATTAGTTACTTTCGTCCTTAATTTATATTTGAATACAATTTATACCAACCATCAATTTTTATTTAGACATATAAAACAAAAGGTTTAGTTTAATTGTGTATTTTGTACCATAAATTATTTTAATTATGAAAAATCGATACCAACTTGATTGCTTAATTACAATTAAAATTATTTCTTTACAAACTAATGTGTATAAATTGAATTATTTATTGTGGGGTTTGGTATCATGATTTGCCTTTAATGATGAGATTAGTTGCATAATGTGATCATAGTTTTAATTTTATTTCCCCTTTTGTTAAGCTTCTTTTCTAATAAATATTGGGAATAATTTTGGAATATTCTTAAATATTTGTTTTTTTAATCTCGTAGTGATAGA
This sequence comes from Cucurbita maxima, assembly GCF_002738345.1. Classification (NCBI taxonomy): domain Eukaryota; kingdom Viridiplantae; phylum Streptophyta; class Magnoliopsida; order Cucurbitales; family Cucurbitaceae; genus Cucurbita; species Cucurbita maxima. The sequence goes on from NW_019272027.1 coordinate 216,804, forward strand.
GTGGTAGGAGGGAAAAAAATTAACTTAAACGATAAATAGTAATTAATTAAACTATATTCATGATTTCAAATTTTGGACTAAAAAAAAAAAAAAGTTAAATTACAAATTTACCCTATTTGTCTCCACCATCGTTTAGTGTCTGTCTTGAAGATATTATCCGTTTTTATCCGTTACTTATTGTTCTTGATCATAAGGTTTTAAAATGCTTCTACTGGCAAAAAAAAATTTCACACAATTATAAGGAATGTTTCGATATTTTCTCCGACCAAGTTCTTATAAATATAACGTTTAAAAATATATTAAATGTATTTTTTTAAAATTTTAAAAGTTTTTTTTTTTTTTTGTAATAATAAAAAAATAATATTTTATGAATTAATCTGCCAGCCAAGCACAATAATAAATAAAGCGATATCTTTTTTTGAGTGAAAAAATGAAGAATAAAATGATTTAACTGGTTTGGTCAAATATGACCTTTAATTTTTCCCACCGTTGCGATGGGGCCACGTGTCCATCAGTAAGCTGACAGCTAGATAGCTGGTTGGGAAGGCGACATCCTATTGGAGTTTGACACGTCACCAAGGGTCAAAACCCAGCCTTTTGAGTGGGCAGCACTAATATTTTATGCCCCCTCACAGCTTCTTTTTCTCCTTTTAAAGACATTGAATCAAAGGGCAATGGGCATGAATTATGTAAGTAGATAAATTGGGTAAATTATTTTCAATTATTTAGGTTGGTAAAGTTCTAATTTATTGTTATTTTTTTTTCTTTATTTGATGCTTTATGTTTCTTTTTTAAATATATTAACCTGTATTATTCTTTTATTATTTTCCAAATCTTAAATAAACATTTTTTCGTTTGAGTTCAACCATTATAGATTAATATCTGCTCGTGGCTCGTGGAGACCTACCCAAATAAGGTGGAGAATCAAAACTCATAAACGAGGGGAGAGCGGGACGAACATTATATTTTTCATCTTGATCATTTTTTATATATAAATATAAATGAGAGATCTCACATCGATTGGAGAGAGAAACGAGCACCAATGAGAATGCTGGGCCTTGAAGAGGTAGATTGTGAAATCCCACGTCGATTGGATAGGGGAACGAGTGCTAGCAACGACACTGGATCCCGTAGAGGTGGATTCCGAGATCCCACATCAGTTTTAGAGAATAACGAAACATTATTTATAACGATGTGAAAACCTCTCGTTAGTACACCAATTTTAAAAACTTTGAGAATAAGCCTAAAAGTAAAAATGCAGCTATAATAATATCGGCTAATAATAAGTCAGCCATAAGAAATTCGGGATGTGACAAAAAAAAAAAAAAAAAGAAAAAGACAAAATAAGTTAAATTGAATTGGAATAATATTGGGTTATGTAGAGTCATCCGCATGTGACATTGCACGTGATTTGTTCACTCACCACTCACATTCTATTCTCACTCCTCTGCCAAGTGTCAAATTACTGTCCGGCAATAAATGTTGAATTATTTATTTATCTAATTTTAAATATATACGTATTTAATTGGGTAGGCTCGTCCGACTGGAAAATAAAATATTTTCGGAAAAACATTTTCTATTTTTTAATTTAACCAGAATTAATAATAACTGGGCCGTTTGGGCCCTAAATGGGCCTTCCACATTGAGTTAAAATAGCCCAACAGATCTTGGGCAACAGTAGATATTGATGTTCGGTTAAATCTTTTGCAAGGAATAGATATTGTTTGCTTTGACTCGTAACGCGTCGTCATTTTACAGTTTTAAAACGTGTTTATTAGGGAGAAGTTTCCACACTTATGAAATATGTTTCGTTTCACTCTTTAATGAATGTGAGATCTCACGTCTTCCTATTTTGTATTTTTTATATTAAAAAACAAACTAATATGTTGTTATTAGGGATGGAACGGGGTGGGGAGAAACTCGGAATTGCGTTCGATTTTCTAAAACGGAAAACAATGGTAGAAAAGAGGATGAAAAACCTCTATTCGAATGTGATAACTCCATCTCGACGAAGCTTTTCTTCTCTATTCCCGCCCCATTCCTTTCTTTAGAGAATCGGGGCGGAGACTCAATCATTGGGGATTAGACCTAGCGAAGAAATTATGATTATGAGTCTTTATTTTTATTATAAATTAATTTAAACTTTCATACATTCTCTAATTACAATAATTGTAACCTTATAAATGAACAAGGGTGAATTGATGCGACCCGAGTAGAATTTTTATCTCGATAATATGATAAAATTTTGAAGCAATTAATGCTATATAAAGAATTTTAAGCTTATTTTAAATGGAATCTAGGTCAAAAAATTGATTAATTATAAAAATTTAGATTTTAATCAATTCAATACTTTTTCTTTCCAAATTTAAGATTTTAAAAATAGAATATATTTGAAAATTTACCTACGAAAATACACCCAATTATAGTTTCTTTTGGCGTATGAGAAGAGAAGAAACCTAATCGTACATCCGGACTACGAAACACTGAAATCACCACCGTTCAATCTTTTTACCTTGAAACCCGAACAGCAAATCCATCCGTTGAAAAGGCATCACGTTTACTCGTTTAGTTACCCCTCAGATCTACGGCGCTGATGCGGATAAATATGTTATTTTTGACAGTCCCCGTATTCATCCTCCGATCACCCGCAATACAAACTAAAAAAAGGCTCCAAAATTTTCCTTCCAAAATAAACACAGGCTCTCTCGCGGGCTTCGTCTTCCTCAGAAGATACAGCAGGCGAACAACTGAAGAACAGCCATTCTGCTCTTTTTTCTCCCCCAATTTTGTCCTCTCGAAACCCTAAACGGAGTTTGGCTTCTACAGGTTCGTCTTCTTCTTCTTCTTCTTCGTGTGTATTCTGTAATCTTTGTTCGTTTCGTCTTTTCTATTAGCATTCTCCACTTTCGAGTTTTTAATTTGACTTTGTTTTCACGCTTTTCTTTGGTCGCTTCTCTTCGTATTAAGCGGTACTGATCGAATTGGGGAGTTTCTTTGGTTTGTTCTTTGTGTATTTTGCTGCATTGTTTCCGAATGTGAAGAATGTTTTGTTCACTTTCATGCATTGCAGGACTGCGATTACTGCGATCGCTTTTTTCTGTTGGTTTCGGTTTCTCTCTGGCTAAGAGTTAAGATACGTTGTTTTTCGTTCTTTGATTTTTGATGTTTAGCTGCTTAACTTCTCGTTTTTTCAACTGGAGTTATGAGTCGTTGGATCATGTGCATGATGTACCTTGCTGGTTTAATGTTTTGGTTTGTTTTATGCCTTTTTTTTTTCTTTCTAATATATTGACTGATGAAGCCTGTTTATCTGCGATGGCTAGTTCTATTGAGTTGGAATGCCCTAAACTTTGTTTGACTTGCGATGCTAGCGGATTGTCTTTGTTTTTAGTTTTAGCATGTTTTCTGTTGACTCGTTTTATACACATTGAGATGTTATAGCATTGTCAAGTTGTTAAGATGGTCTCAGCTTTGATATTTTGTGAAGGTATTATGTTCTCTTTAAGTTAGTAATCCCTCTGCGTTCACTGCTCCAGGTTTTCCTTTTGGTTTCAGGGATGGTTGACATTACTCATTCCGAAGGTGAAAGCGAAGCCGTTGCTTTGCCCCCTGGGACACCAATACCGCCTATTATGAAGCCAGAAAAGGCGGTGCCTCCTACATATACCATAATGAGTAGACGTGGTGTAGGAAGCAAAGGGAGACGCATTCCTTTGCTCGCTAACCACTTTAGAGTATCTGTTAATGCTCCCGATTTAATTTTCTATCAATACAGTGTATGCATTAATTTTGTTTTTTCTTATTATCTTCCTTTTATTTGTTGCTTCTACGCGTCCGTTGGGCTACATGTTTGTACTTATTACTGCTTTTGGATTTCAGGTTTCAATTAGCTATGAAGATAACAAGCCTGTTGAAGGAAAGGAAATTGGGCGGAAACTCATGGATAAACTCTATCAAACTTACTCTGCTGAGCTCGCTAATAAAAGGTTTGCATATGATGGAGAAAAATGTCTTTACTCCATCGGCCCCCTGCCGCAAAACAAGTTTGATTTCACAGTGGTGCTAGAGGGATCATATGCAAAACCGTACGTCCATGTGTTATTTCATGTTAACTAAATACTTATATTTCTTTCATTTATAACTTACAGACACGGTTACTATTGTTACAGAGAATCTGGGAACTCTAGGAGCAGTGGGAGCCCAAATGGGGTTGGGAAGAGGTCAAAGCATAGTTTTCAGTCAAAGACTTTTAAGGTTGAGCTAAGCTTTGCTACGAAAATTCCAATGAAATCCATTTTTACTGCCCTCAAGGGATCAGAGGTAGATAATGGCGGCACTCAGGATGCATTGAGAGTGCTCGACATTATCCTGAGGCAACAAGCAGCAAACCGGTAATTGCCTTCTACTGAGTCCTAAGCTAACTCATATGTTCATTTTTTCCTCTTTGTTAACTAATGTCTTGACACAGTCTCGTTGATTTTGCAGGGGATGTCTTTTAGTAAGGCAGTCATTCTTTCACGATGACTCAAGGAACTTTACTGATATTGGAGGAGGGGTAACAGGAGTACGGGGATTCCATTCCAGTTTCCGGTTGGCACAGGATGGATTATCCTTGAATATGGGTAACATTTTTATTTATTTTTTTTCTTGCATGTCTTACAATTGATGTAAGATTTTGTATGTTATATACCATTCATCATGAATATGGAATCCTTTATATCATTTTGCAGATGTTTCTACCACAATGATCCTGAAACCTGGATCAGTGATTGACTTCCTAATAGCTAATCAGAATGTACGTGAACCACGTTATATTGACTGGGTGAAGGTACAAAACTTACAAGTACATTATTCAGTTTTTGATTTTGGTGCTGGACTTATTTTCTCTTCTCTCTAACGTCTCTTTCATTCTTGTTTTTACTAATGTACAGGCAAAAAGAATGTTGAAGAACTTGAGGGTTAATGCAAGGCATCGGAACATGGAATTTAAAATCACTGGTTTAAGTGAAAAGCCGTGTAACCAACAATTGTATGTCATTGTTGCACGAGAGAATTTAGAACAAAAATTTTTGCTACCTTTTTTTCTAAAAAGATTATAACCTTCATCCCTGCTTTTGTCCTAGTTTTTCCATGAAACTGAAGAATAACGGCAGTACAGATGGAGAGATGATTGATATTACTGTGTATGAGTACTTTGTCAGACATTGTGGCATTGAATTGACTTATTCTGCTTATTTGCCATGTCTAGATGTTGGGAAGTCTAAACGGCCGAATTATTTGCCTTTAGAGGTTTGAACAATCGTTGTGCTTAAGAGTTATTATCGTACTTTCATGATGATTTTATTTTAAAAACTTTTTAACAATTTTTTTTTCTTGTTTTGGGGGTTTTTAGTTGTGCTCACTTGTTTCGCTCCAACGCTACACAAAGGCTTTGTCTTCAATGCAAAGAGCATCTTTGGTCGAGAAATCAAGGCAGAAGCCTCAGGAAAAAATAAAAATTGTCACTGACGTGAGTTTTTCCCAAAATCTGAGTTCATATAACTCTTATTGTTAATAGCCATTGATTTAGGGAGATTTTATCTGGCAGGCTTTGAAAAGTTATCGATATGATGAGGATCCGGTGCTAGCTCAGTGTGGGCTAAAAATTGATAAACAACTGACACAGGTCGAGGGTCGTGTACTTGAATCTCCAAAGGTGACTAATTGCCTATGCTTTGATGGATAAGAGAGATTTTCAGTGTCATCCTAATTTCAACTATCTTATGTTTTGTCTTAAATGATTGCACTTTTGATTTTCAGTTGAAGGTTGGTAGAAGTGATGATTGTATCCCTCGTAATGGACGATGGAACTTTAATAACAAGGTAAGTGTGAAACTATATGTAGTTTTAGAGAACAAAACGTGCTATTATTAGAATATTAGTCTTTTTGCACATGATATTTTTATTTATTATCTTGTCAATAGCATTTTCACTTATTTTAGCACATTAAAATTATCTCTCTAATGCAAACTTGTATATGTATAAAATCTTGTATAATTTATACTTACAATAAAATAACTTATTTATTAACAAATATGTAGTTTCTTAGGTGACACTACACAATTTGTTAAACACTTAGAACAGCTTATTATGTTATAGGGAGAAGTGAATTTGATGGAGAAGGAAAAACAAACTAAAAATAGGGAGTGTCGCATTTGAGGAAAATTATTATGATTTTAAAATTTTAAAATTGATTATAATTAAATATAATCATAGAATTCATTTTAAAAATTGTATAAATTGGCAATTTAAAAAAAAAAAAAAATTATAGCTTTTCATGTGTTGATTGTCATAAAGTATTAGTTTCAATGTATTATTGTACTTTTATTTTTTAAAATGTTATATAACTAAATGTTACAATGAATGCATGAGTTGTTTTTCATTTTTACGTAAATGAAAAAAAGAATGTGCCTATGCAAATTTTTTTAGTGTGGAAACATAAAGCAACATATTATCAGAATCGGTTGGAGAGAAATCTGAATTTTTGAAAACAAGCTTCTTCCTTGGATGGATCATTTTGAAGACAAGCTTTCTCTAGGTGGTCTCTTTCCTAGCCTTTTTGTTGATTTCTCTTTCCATGATATTTATTTGAAGTGACATGCTTTTATTGTTCCGTTGTAAATGTTTTTTTTTTCTTTTCTTCTCACTTTTTAGTGCGGTTTGTACCTTTTGAGTATTAGACTCTTCAAGTTTCATGGTAAAAAAGACATAAAAGGGATGTAAATGAAGGAAAATTTGGATATTAAAATACATTAGTGTATATTATAGATATGCAAGACTTTTGCTGATCTGTGGTTGTTTTTTGTATTTGATATTGGATCATTTCTTTCCTTTTGCAGACACTTCTGAATCCCACTCGCATTGACTCTTGGATTGTGGTTAATTTCTCAGCACGCTGTGATACTAGCTACATATCACGTGAACTTATCAATTGCGGAAGAAATAAAGGCATTGTAGGTTTAATAGACCATGCACTATGGTGCATAATTTTTTTTTCTATTGCTTTTCTACGTGCATATAATGCATAATTTGACCAAATAAGTCTTTATACTGTAATTTCTGTCTTATTGGACTCTCGTACATACATATGTTTGCAGCATATTGAAAGACCAATTACATTGATCGAGGAAGACCAGCATTCTAGAAGGGCCAGCCCTGTTGACAGGGTTGAGAATATGTTTGAACAGATCATGGCAAAGTTGCCAAACCCACCATCTTTTATTCTGTGTGTCCTCCCAGAAAAGAAAAATTCTAATATTTATGGTCTGATCTTCTTTTTCCCTCACGTGTTCTTTTCTTCAGATTCTGGTCATTCATTCATTATGTTTTATTTTAGACTTCTACATTGGAAAAGGAACCTGGAAGAGTCATCCATGTGCTTTGGCACTGTTAACTCTGCGGATTTTGTCCTCATCTCATTCTTTTAATCAGTTTATTTTCTTAAGAATTTGTTCTCTCTTTTCGTTTGCATTGTGAAAGGACCTTGGAAGAAGAAGTGTCTATGCGACTTTGGGATTGTTACACAGTGCATTTCCCCCACTAAAATTAATGATCAGTATATTACTAATGTACTTCTTAAGATTAACTCTAAGGTAATAGTTGCAATTTTGAGCAGTTCCTATTTAGCCAATGATTTTTTTTTAATGCTAGGTTCCTTTTATTTATTTATTTTTCTTTCACTTTAGCTGGGAGGTATAAACTCATTGTTGGCTATTGAGCATGCATCCTGTGTTCCATTGATAAAAGATACTCCAACGTTGATCTTGGGAATGGATGTGTCTCATGGGTCTCCTGGACGATCAGACGTGCCATCAATTGCTGCAGTAAGTAACAAAATATTTTGGTTTCTTGTTGTGTGATATTAACTTATTTGGCTAGACATTTGATGGTTGGTATTACTTTTGGATTTCTTAGGTTGTTGGATCCAGATCCTGGCCATTAATATCAAGGTATAGAGCAGCTGTAAGGACGCAGTCCCCTAAGTTGGAAATGATTGATGCTCTATATAAGCCTCTGGAGGATGGCAATGATGATGGTATCATTAGGTATTTGTCATTGACAACGAACAATTTCCCACCTGGAAGACTTGGTTTTTTCTATTATATAATATATATATTTATTGCATTTTCAGTTGCAGTTGCACCATACCTTATTTTTGCAACTTAAAATATCTTAGTATTTTCATTCATAAATCTCAGAAGGTCTCCTGAATTTTTGGTTAAATTTATCGTACAGTTTTGTTTTAGTTTTTTGTAATATCTATCGTACAAGTTCTAGGGGTAAAGTTTTTTCCTAATCAAATGCTCGCCTCTTGTGATGCAGGGAATTGCTTTTGGATTTCTATAGAACGAGCAATGGCCGTAAACCAGCTCAGATCATTGTCTTTAGGTGGGACCTTGGTAGTTAAATTGTTAGTTGATAATCACATGTCTATCCACCTCTTATTTATTTATTTATTTATTTATTTTTTAACTCCCAACCTTACATGAGGTTTTAATTTTATTCTCAGAGACGGAGTTAGTGAATCTCAATTTAATCAAGTTTTGAACATCGAGTTGGATCAAATAGTCAAGGTACTTTACACCTATAAGAACTATGTTCTCTAATCCCTCTGAACTTCAACTATCTACTATATTTTCATAGTTAATCAAGTTTTGGGCTATCTTTTCTTTTGTTTTTGGATCTGATCACTTGATTTTGATGGATGATAAATTAGAAAAATTGGTTGTAGTCTTTAAGTATCTCTGATATCTTTTACAAATTGCGTTATAAACTTCTAAAAACCTTGATGACATTTTAGTCATTATACGACATTAGGAAACTTTAGCTTAACCATGGACATTTAATGAATTTGGTTGTCCTCGGATTAATTGTCAATGTAATTCCAGATTCTGAGATTTTCATTTTACTGCAGGCTTACCAACATCTTGGAGAGGTTAATGTTCCAAAGTTCACGGTTATTGTAGGGCAAAAAAATCACCATACAAAATTTTTTCAAGCTGGTGCCCCAGAAAATGTTCCACCTGGTCTGTTCTTATCATTGGCTTTTAATTTGTTCATTTAGAGTCACCTTATTCCAGTGGTGTTGATACTCTCTCTCTCTCCCTCTCTCCTTAGGAACGGTTGTCGACACAAAAGTTGTACATCCGAAAAATTATGACTTCTACATGTGCGCTCATGCGGGAATGATTGTAAGTTCTTTTAGTAATATGTAATTCTAATATGTTTGCATTTATTATTTCGATAAGCTCTACTCATTTTATGGGATGTTCTTTTTGAGTGAAAGCATGCAGCAAGTAGCTGATCTCTAAGCTCAGGTGTTTTACTTTATCTTGAATGTTGATTCTTGTATTAATAACAGGGCACGTCAAGGCCCGCACACTACCATGTCCTGGTCGACGAAATAGGTTTTTCTCCTGACGATCTTCAAAATCTCATTCATTCACTATCTTATGTGTAAGTGTATACAACTCTGATTTTACCAGTTTATGAAATTTGCCGTTGCCCAAGGCATTTTACAGATCTTGCTATGTTCTTCAGGTATCAAAGGAGCACAACTGCACTTTCAATAGGTAATTTAGTCATGCGTGATTTATTCTTTGAAAAATTCTCAACACAGCCTAATCTTCAATCCTTTTTCTTGATCTAACTGTCAACTCGTTCCCGTTCAATTATCAGCCGCGCCGATTTGTTATGCGCATCTTGCTGCCGCTCAGATGAGCCAGTTTATTAAGTTTGAGGATCATTCTGAAACCTCCTCAGAACAAGGAGCCATTACCTCAAGTGGAAGTGTTTCGATTCTGGAGCTTCCCCGATTGCACAAAGATGTTGATGGCTCTATGTTCTTCTGCTGAAGTAGGCAGTGTTTATTCTTCCCCTCAGGTAAATTTTATTAGCTTAGGAAATTTTGTGTAGATAGAGCGGGAATATAGAAGCAAATATATATACCATAGCAAACCAACTTAGAAGGTGGTAGGACAATGAGAAGATCATAGATAGGTGAGTAGAGAAAAGTAGATAGCTGCAACCAACCTTCCAAACTTGAATTTTGTGCACAGGATGCTCATTAGATTAGTGCCAATATTTCTTTTTCTTTTCAAAATTATTATGTTTATTTTAATTTTCAAACAGGTCTATTGTTCTACTGAATCTTAATTCTCTTTTTAAGCAATGTTCTGCTGGCATGCCTTAAGATACAGAATTGGAGATATAGTGCCTAAAATTCATTTTATGTCTATTAGGTAAGTTAATTTTTAAAAATAAAAACTACACTTGTCGAAGCTAGCGCCTCCCCTTCATTGAACCTCAACTCTTTTTTCTAGAGCCCTCGAACAAAGTAATCCCTTTTGACTACCTCTTTGAGTCTCATAATTTGATATGATCAAATTAATGGCATGACTTTGATACCATGTTAGAAACTACAGGTTTCTACAATGATATGATATTGTCTACTTTGAGTAGACTTTCATGATTTTGCTTTTGGTCTCTTCCAAAGCCCCCCTTCATACCAATGGATATATATTTCTTACTTATAAATTCATGATCATCTCCGTATGTGACTCTCTCCCAACGAATAGTTTATTTAGATATATTTTATTTTGATGGACTAGTAAACCTTTTGAATAATTAACAATTAATTTTGCAATTTTTTATTTGAACCTAAAGTTTGATTGGCAAGCAATTTATATATTGATATATCAGCTCATTTATTATAATATAAAATAAACTATAACCGAGCTGACAAATTAGAATCATATAATTTAATTATGATCCCAAAAAACCCATAGTTTTTGCAGAAAACGTTGAAGAAAAAGACCCCAAAAATAATTAAAACAAAAGGAAAGGACGAGGCGCAAAGCCCTCGCACCCTAAGCCTACGTCCACCTTTTTGTCTCAGCATATTCCTAAGAATGTTCCATTTCCCACTATTCTCCAACATCCACCAAAACCCTTCTCTTTTTTTTTAAAGCTTTTCAGATTTCTTCATTTGTAGCTTTGCGTTTTTTATCCCTCTTTTTACAGGTGAGGAACGAATGTCAGTAATGTTCTGTGTATGAGTCAAAAGAGTGTTGAAATATTTTCGACTCTCGTAAATTTTTATTTTTATTCTACTTTAATCTGCCATATTCGTAGAGCCTGACAAATATCAGACCATATCTTTTTAATTGATAGAATAATTGTATGCACGGATTATTTCACCAAGTTCGTTCTTCTACAAAGTTTGTTCTAACACTAATGCAACTCGATCAAATTTCATTAATACCAAACGTCATTAAACACAACAAAACTCATATATTTTCAAACAAATATTTACTCATTTAAAATAATTTTTTTTATACTTAAATTTTCAGATGGAGTACATGTCACCAGATCTTCAATTTGATTATTTATTAATTATTTCCAATTAAAGATTTATATAATATTATTAAAACCATTTATATGAGAATAATAATCGAGATACACGTGGCTAAATAAATTCAAAAAACTAAAATTTAAGTCATAATATTCCTAATAAATAAAAACTACTTTAAAATTTGATTCATAAAAATTATTTTCATAATCACTAATAAAAAATAAATGAACGAATTATCTAAATAAAATGGTTGGAATTCATTCCAGTATGCTATCTACCAAAAGATTTGTTAATTTTTTAATGGGAGGGACATAAATGTCTTTTCACAGTTAGTTCATAGGGTCAAAGAAAAAAAAAAAAAAAACTCTGGAATTTCCCGTGGTCCACCGATTCGCTCTTTCTTTCAACTGTCGAAATATTTTTCCGAATAAAGTGAAACTAAAGTGTTCGTCGGAATCGGAATCGGGATCGGGATCGGAGTAAACCCAATTCCCACCGCCACCCGAATATCTCCTCCGATTCTTCCATTTTTATACTTGCACTTCACTTCATCTTCTTCCTCACAGCTTCTCAAATCCTTTTTCTTCTTCTTCTTCTTTAACTCCGTCATGACACTCGATCACCACTCCCAACACTTCGACCAAACACGCAGTTCCGCCGAAGCCGATGATGATTCCGACCATCTCCACCCTACTCGTTCCACGACGTCTGTCGTCAATGGAGCCGACTGCGAGAATGCCGGCGATGGCCTTTTCGTCCCTCCCCTGAACTTCGCCGTCGTTGACAATGGCATTTTCCGCTCCGGCTTCCCTGACTCTTCCAACTTCTACTTCTTGCAGACCTTAGGCCTTCGTTCCATTATGTAAGCGTTTTCTACTGGATCGGTTTTAGTTTGCTTTCGTTGTTTGTCTGTTCTTGATTTTGTATTCTTAGTTGTAATGTTTTGTTTGATAATCGATGATTGAATATGAACTGATTGCTTTTTAACGTATATTTTAGATGTCTTTGTCCTGAGTCATATCCTGAGGCGAGCATGGATTTTCTCAAGTCGAGTGGAATTCGATTGTTTCAACTTGGGATTGAAGGCACTAAGGTTTGTTCTCTTGTTTCCATTTTGCAAGTTAATTTTTGAAGGTTTTACTTCACCGAAGCATCATTATTGAGAGATAGTTTTAGACAATTCCCAATTTTGAGGGGAAGCTACTTGTAAAGTGATTTTTGTGATTATGCTTTGTATGCATATTTTTCTTTCCGAGTTAAACATCATTTAGTGGTCGGATATTCGAACTTCTAAGCTCTCGATTGATGATATATGTCAATTATCGCTATGCAAAGTTCATCTTGGCATGCCTTGTATGCATATGAACTTACCAAAGAAATCATTAGAACCCACTTGGCTACTTCAACCAAGTTTCTTGGTAAATTTGCATACAAGGAAAAGAGTAAATATGCAAGCATTTGATGTTGAGGCTCCCGCTGATCTTTGAGCCATAGATTGGTTTGCATTCCGAAGGACTTCTAAGAGGAATTTGCATCTTAGTTTTAACTGTTTCGACTGTTTCCACGTTCATGATAAACTGTTTTTGGAGATTTAGCTAACAAAATTTAGCTTGTGTAAATTGTGTTGGCTGGTTCCAACAAGTTTGATGCATATGTAAACTTGATTCTTTAGTTTATGAGGAATTTGGATATGAGAGCTAATCAAATATACTATGTGGTATGAAATTTGATCTGACTAGTGCTATCCCAGTTATCTCTGAAACTGCTCTCAACAATTTTCTGGCCTGTTGAAAATCAATTGAACATAATGACCATCATTAATACGTATTAACACACACAAAAAGGGGAAGAATAAGAACAGAGAGATAGGAGAGCTGATTGTATGATTCTTATGGCATTGAGCTACTACTCATGCGGTGATTACTAGATGTTTTGACGAAGTATTTCTTTCAATGAACAACCTTAATCATGAAGTGATATCTTCACGCTTTCTTTGTTTAAATGTTGGGGTAGCATGAGGGAAGGGGCGTTAGACTTCCATTTGAACTTCCCATTGCATCTAAAGCTCTTCCCATGTTCATTCGATTGAGAAATAGGATGAAGTTGCTTTGTTTTCCTTACATATACCGCATGTCAACTGAATGTTTATTGTTGGCAAAAACCGATAGAAAACTTGACATTTTGGAGAAATTATGTATCCCCTCAAGCCCACCACTAGCAAATATTATCTTCTCTAGGCTTTCCCTCAAGGTTTTTAAAATGCGTCTTCTAGGAAGAGGTTTCCACACTTTTGTAAGGAATGCTCTATTCCCCTCTCCAACCAATGTGAAATCTCACTATCTATCCCCCTTGGGGACCAGCGTCCTTGCTCGCACACCTCCCAGTGTTTTGACTCTGATACCATTTGTAATAGTCCAAGCCCACCACTAGCAGATATTGTCCTCTTTGGGCTTTCTTTCCGGGTTTTCCTTCAAGTTTTTTAGAACATGTCTTCTAGGGAGAGGTTTACACACCGTAAGAGGTCAAGAGGGTGTGTTCACCATTACTTGCTTTGTTTTAGTGTCATGCCAATGCCAATGCTAATTTTTAATAGTGACACAAGTGGGGTTAAGAACTTTGAACTTCTAATCTTTTGATGAAGAGCATATGCCTTAATCAAAGAGTTAGAGTTAGGAACTTGAGAGTAATGGTCTCTAACCGAAATTTGAGTATCTAACATAAATTTAGACTCAACCATGTGGTAGCAATTATAGTAGCTAATAACCAAACAGATGATAGCACTCTAAAAGAACGCTGATCACTTTGTCGTTGGAATTAAATACAGGAGCCTTTTGTGAACATTCCAGACAACACAATTCGTGAAGCACTTAAAACTATTCTCGGTACCTACCATTCTTCACATTTCACATCTTTAATGAGGCTGAATTAGTAGATGTTAAAGTTTTGTAGTCTGGATTTTTGTGTTCACTTGGGCATTACTCTTTCCACCATGCAGATGTGAGGAATCGCCCAGTTCTAATCCATTGCAAACGAGGGAAGGTTTGAAACTAAACCCGTGAGCTTCCACCATGCTAGTGCTCATATTGAGTTTCTAATTAGTTTAACTTGTATCTCACTCTTCAGCACCGAACTGGTTGTGTTGTGGGATGCTTTAGAAAGCTGCAGAAATGGTGCCTATCCTCAGTCTTTTATGAGTATCAGCGGTTTGCCGCTGCCAAGGCAAGAGTTTCAGATCAGAGGTTCATTGAACTATTCGATGTTTCTGGCTTGAAGTATCTGCCATCTTCATTTTCTTGTTCCAAAAGATAAATTGTCCTGTATGCCTATTTTGAGGACGATCATTAGTGGAAGAACATGCCTCAGTTATTACCCTCCCTTATATTTGTATATTTTTACTGTTCTCAAACTATATTTATGGTTATAAATCCATAAGGGATTCTCTGGGATTCACCCACCCCACTCATTTATGTGTATTAGATTTTAAGAAGGTTCATTCAGTCCCTTTTTAGCTTTCCTTTTAGGTTCCTTTAAAGTGCTTCCATTTTAAGCATCTTCAAAAGAAAACGTCCCATTAATGCTTATTTTGTTCACATTTCCTTATTTAATGAAAACTACAATCTTCTAGTTCTTTCGTAACACTTTCTTTACTTGATTATGATTACCCGTCTTGCACGGTTGGACGTTCTAGTTCTCTCATAACACTTCCTTTATTTACTTGATTATATTAGTTACTCAGTCCAATATGATCAGCCTCATAGTTTTAAAACGTGTCTACTAGAAAGAGGTTTTCACACCTTATAAGGAATGTTTCGTTTCCCTCTCCAACCAATGTTAGATCTCACAATCCACTTCCATTGAAGCCAGCGTTCTCGTTGGCACACCACCCAGTGTATGACTTTGATATCATTTGTGACAGTTCAAACTCACTATTAGGAGGTATTGTCCACTTTGGCCCGTTACGTATTATCGTCATTTTCACAGTTTTACTAGGGAGAAGTTTCCACATCTTATAAGGAATGTTTCGTTCTCCTCTCCAACTAATATAAGATTTCAGTGTGCTCTAGTTATTGTGTAACCACGGAAACACACGCAAAGAGAATTTAACTACAAAGAGAATAGGGACCAAACTGATATTCTTTTCTAACTTTTGATTAAAATAATAACAATAGACTAGAGATTGAGTGACTCACTTAACCCACTTTAAAAGGCAACATAACCATAACCCCTTTAAATATTTATTGTTAAAAAAGTGGGTCTTTCTTTCTTTCCTTTTCTTCTTCTATGCTGTTGCCATTGGACCCAAATTAGCATTGGCTTTCATGGCTTCAAATCTTGGCTCCTTCGCCTCAAACTTCACTCCCAAATACAGCTTCATGTAATCTTCAAACACAAACTTGGGATACGCTTCCTTCTTCTCCTCACCCTCACCCTCTTTCTCTATCAGCGACGGCGCCGGGTAGATCACGGCGTCGCTCCCCGGATTGTAAAACGAAGCTAACGACATTCGACCACCCCCGCTTGTCTGAGTCATCACTCTATGCATCACACTTTTGTATCTTCCATTTGTGATCACCTGCAAATTTAGAAATATTAAAATCTATCTTTCCTTCCTTCTTCACTTTATACCATATTGTTGTGACCTACCACCTACCTCAAGTTGGTCTCCAAGGTTTACAACGATGGCGTGGCGCATCGGTGGCACGTCGATCCAATTACCGTCTTTGAGGAGTTGCAGGCCGCTGACCTTGTCATCCTGGAAGAGGAGGATGATGCCACCAGCGTCGGTATGAGCTCGGAGACCCTTGATCAAATCCGGCTTCGGACACGGCGGGTAGTTACTCACCTTTGTCCCAAATGTAGGACCTTTTGATCCATGGAAAACCTTCTTCAAGTACCCCTTTTCCAACCCAAGATTCTCACATAGAAGATCCAATAACTCCTCTGAAAGATTCTCTATCTTCTTAGCAAATTCCTTCATAATTTCCCTGCAAATCATTTACATGCAAGTCACGTTATAAAAAGCCACGTTATAAAAAGAGTATTATAACGTAACCATACAAATTTTATGCTCAAAGTAAACAATATCATCCTACTTGTACTCCTCGTCGAGTTCGGACATCTCAGCGATGTTCGACTCAGGGAGATGGCGCAAGAAGAACGTGCTTTCCCAGTCCATATCCTTAACTTCAACCTGAGCAGCCTCCAACCCCTTGCTAGCCACAGCCTCCTTAAACCTCTGTTCCATACATTTCTTGTAATGATCCTTTGTCATCTTCTCCACAGAGTCCAAAAACTCATGTGGGATCCCATGGTTCACCAGCTGCAAAAACCAACTCCAACCCATTACAAACACGACCAAAACAAAGAACAACAAATCAAACCGAGATCTTGTCCGGTCAAGACATCTCTACTTTCTCTGAACGGTCACACGTTCAAATCATCGTAAAAAAAAAAAAAAAAAAAAAAAAAAAAAGATTGNCACCTCAAAGAATCCCCAATTTTGGCAGGCATCTTCAATTTGCTCCAAGATCTTAGCTCTACCATCTCCATTGATATTCTCCAAGTTGATGACAGGAAAAATGGCCATTTTTTTGCAGATACAAAAAGCTTGGATGAGCTTTGTTGGGATTTTGGTTATGGTGGATGAAGTGAGAATGGATGGTATTTATAGGGGAAATTGTTTTGGATTTAGAAAGTTGGAAAGTGGGAAGAAATTGATGAACAAATTATAAAAAAAAAAAAAAAAAAAAAATGGGCCCATGAATTCCCATGCATGTATGTGGGAAGGTAGGTTATTGAAGATTGAATTTCCTCTTTGGTGAGGGTTGGACCCACTTCGATGGCTTTATCATCTCTTCATGTTAGACCAAACTTGGAGCCATTTTGTGGCTGCCAATCCCACACCCTAATAATCCCTTCTCACTTCCATTCACCCCTTCCTTCACAACACGACTATCTCATTTCTCTTCTTTACCTTTCGATATTCTCTTCCAAACCCACCACCGACCTGTTATACCTTTTCTTATTCAAAATGTTGCGTGTCAAATAAGAGAATCGAGATTCAAATGACGTACACTGATGTATAAGAAGAGCATTCATTCCAAATTTTGTACCACATGTTAGCCGACATTCGCTTGAATTAAGGGTTTCTTTTTATTTTGGTGGAAACTCCGATCCATTTCTTTGTCCTCTTTTCAACAAAATTTTAGTGAATTTTTACTCAACCCTAGTTTGAAAAAGGAGTAAGAACAAGTGATAAAATTTTCCTATTCTGTTTTTGTTTCTGGTGATGATTTTGGAGTCTCAAATCACATCCTTCCTATTCCACTTATCAATGCCAAACGTCTCTTCTCACTTCAAAATTTACCTAAAATACCTAAACTTTCTTCTCAAACGTGTAATTCAACACTCAACTTAGTCTGCATCTTAAATGGTTTCATACACAATCCAACATCATCACCACCTTCTTCCTCAATTCTCTCGCACGAAACACAAATAAAACAATCCCCAACGCTCGGTGGAGTACCTGTAGATTGTCTTGAAGCTACGATTTTTATCTCCCATGCGTGGAAAGAGAGGTCTTGGATAGCAAGTTTGCTTTGAAAAGCTAGTTAAACTATTATTTTGATGTGACGGAATTATTGAACTCTAATTGTCATATGCGTGTCCCGATCAAATCCCTCCTAGTTGTATGATTAATGGGATCGGTTTTCTTCCTATAAGGCATTAAACCCTCTTTCTCTAATAAGTTAGAGGTCTTTGTAAACATGTTAAAAGACTCTCGTATTTGACGGGTCACCTTTTAAAGACTAAGAAAAACAAACGTCTAAAAGAAATAAGTAATTCAAACCTATACATATCTTAACTAGTTGATTTTAGCTTTGATCGCTTTTGTTATTGACATGCAAAGCTAATGCAGTTAAGTTATGTATGGGGTGGCAGCTGGGCCACGCCCATAAGGTCTCTAAGTGCGAAACTCGTCATCACGCATGGCACTCATTCATGTCGACGTCCCTACAACCCTTAGATACCATCTACACTTTTCCAAACATTATCTCTCAAACTTTTGCTTCAAATTTTTTTCTTTTTCGTTCGAGATTTTGTTGGTCTGTAAACGTTTAAGTTTATATCTATCTGGTCTCTAAACTTTCAATATTGAGTTCATCAGTAATCTTGTGTGACATTTATTTATTTATTATTATTATTACCTGTGGGACATTTTGAAAGCAGAATGACCTATTAGATAAAGCTCGAGGGTAAATGATAATTAAATAACATATTTCAAAAAATACACTCAAATTAATTTTGAGAATAGTTCGTAGGGGTAAAAAAAAGGTTCGATGGAACAACACAAGTCCACTGCTAGCAGATATTGTCCGCTTTGACCTGTTACTTATCGTCATCAACCTCACGATTTTAAAACGTGTCTGTTAAGGAGATTTTTCCCACCTTCCTAATGAATGTTTGGTTCCGGTTGAAATGGAAATTATTTAATTATTTAATTTTGGTTTCTTATCTTAAATTATAAAGTATGATTTAGTTGAAAATTTATAGGTGATTCCAATAAAGCAAAAACAAAATAGCTTTGATATTGATAATGACAAATAGCATATTGTTAATGGAATTGAAATTCAAAAATTTCATTTAACAACAAAGTGGTAGGTTGATTAGCAGGTGGTAAATGTGATTTTTGATTATAATATATAGTTTGGAAGAATGAAATGTATGTTGTAATTAAATTGATATCAGCATTGACATTCAAAGATTCGAATGCTTCTTAGTTTGGTAAATGAAATTGAATATATTATCAAGTAATTTTGGTTTCTAATGGCGGCTCATCCTCGATATCCATTTCTATATCAAACTTGTTTGGCTATACATGGCTGCAACAAAGATGGCTCTTTGAATATCTATACATTATTTCTCTATTTTATTCATACACAATTGTCTTTTAAATGCTACTCCACTATATTTTATGGTCCGGTTGTCATCTGTTGGTATCGGGTTTTGGTCAGCTAAGGAGATGTTTCTACATCCTTACAAAAAATGCTTTGTTTCCCTTCCCAACCGATGTGGGATCTCACAATCTCCCCCTTGAGGCCCAACATCCTCGTTGACACACTCCTTGGTGTCTGGCTCTGATACCATTTCTAACGGCCAGAGGCTATCATTAGCAAATATTGTTCGTTTTGGCTCGGCTATCTGTTAGGGAGAGATTTCCACACCCTTACAAAGAATGTTTCGTTATTCTTAGATCCCATGTTGATTGAAAAGGGGAACGAAACATTCTTTACGAGTAAATTTAAAATCGAGGGACCGTAAAATGTGATATAAATAAAGGGTGTCATGATGTTGTCTTTTGAAAATAAGAAACCTACTCCATCCACAAAAAGAAGAAAAGAGTTGTCAAGATCTATCACCTTTTAGGTGAAGGCCTTTGTATGGTATGGTGGGATGGCATGTCTTTGCTATACTTTGAACCTTTCAATCACCACTTAAAAGGACCCAACTTGGAGGTAATGTCTACTCATAGGAAATGCAAACCCATTCAAGAATTTCTCAAAATATATATATATCTTCCGAGAATAAAACCCTGATCTTAGAAATGTGATTCAAACGATGATAAAAAAATCTCGTATATTCACTTTTCATCATTTCCAAAATAACTTACATGAATTTAACGTTTTGAATAAATAAATAGTATTAAATCATATCAAGAAATTTTGTCTGCTATATGATTACAATAACTTTGGCGGGGTCGGATTTACTTTGAAGAGATTAATTTAATGGGTTTGAAAACTTCAAAGCATAACCAAATATGTTGGTGAAAATTTACCAACTTGAAAATTTTAGAAGATTGAGAACAATGATACGATTAAAGACGAGAATTTTACCGGAGCATCATAAGTGAATAGCTCGCATTTGGTTAGCTAATTGATGAGGAAATAACTTATCAAGACGACAATCGGTAGCTGATACGAAAGTTAAAAGGACCTAGAAAAAATGAGTATGATCAAGACGACAATCGGTAGCTGATCCAAAAGCTAAAACAACCTAGAAAAAATGAGTATGATAAGATCATTAAAATGTTCGAATATGTCTAAATACATACCTCTGTCCATCTTGTGAGAAGTTGTAAAAGTTGCAGTTGAAATGTCCCATAACAAAGCAAATCATATTAAGATTGCCCACCAAAATATGTTCATATCTTTATCTCATTTCTCCACTTTAAAATCCTATTGTTCTTTTTAATTGCTTTCATAAGTAGCAAGATTTGTAAGATATTGTTAATATCAGAGTTGTTATGGTTCACAAGAAACGTTTGGTTTCTGATCATGTAGCGTAAACAAATAAAAATGTAACAATCTAAGTTCACCGTTAGTATATATGGTCTACTTTGGCCCGTTACGTAACGTCGTCAACCTCACGATTTTAAAATGCATCTGTTAGAGAGAGGTCGTTCTCACCTCCAATCGATATGGGATCTCGCATAAATATAAATCGAGACGGGTTTCTTAATCTCACACTATACGAATCCAATGCTCGAGTCAAACACCTCTTATCAATTTTAAGTCAAACTATGTATTTAATCGCTGAGTATTTTTTAAAAGTTTCTAACAAGTATCTATGATGTGAATCGAGAGCCATCGATCAAGCTTCAAACTTCAAGCTTCCATCCATCGGAGAATAATGAAAAGCCTATCAAGAAAATTCAGGATGAGAATAACTTTACAAGTGGTACCGATCAACATGGCTTGAAACACCTACTCTAGCTCTTGTTAGAGTAGGAATAAAAGAAACCAACATGTGACCTTACAATTTGGTCACAATTTAGGGTTTATTTAGTGTCTCAATTGGGGATCACATGTGAGGCCTAAAGCCCAACAATTTAGGGTTTTAAAAAAAAAAATTCTTCATAGGCTCGATCCTCTTATCTCATGATAACTCGAGCTAATAAGATTGTTCTATCTCGAGAGCTTAGTTCTTAAATAATCTATGTGTAAACTTATTTGGGTCACTAGATTTGGCCCGACAACAGGTATTCATCAATCGTCATAGGTCTCGAGTCAAGCATGGATCCCGCCTTCTTAGCATGCCAATACAGCCCTAAGCAACTTGGGTCAACACCCATGCTTCTTGGTGGGTCTTATTTTCATCATTAGTGGCCAACAATGGCTCTTGCTATCAGTCGACATCCATACATCCATTTATCCCCCAAACCCTTCTTCCCTTCCTTGCCTTCAAGAAGCAACCTTAGCTTCATCATAAGTGACTCGTTGTCACAGAGTTGATAGAGTTTATTATTTAATAAAAATTGTTTGGGTTGAAAAAATTACAACTTGAACAATTGGATTGAGCCTAAAAATGTTCAAATTCGTCCCAATCTAATCCACGAACACCTCTACCCTTCAGATCACGCAATAAATGCGTTGCTTGCCAAGCTAGTAGTGCAATCATGATAAGTTCCACCGCAAATAGAAGTTTCGTGCAAGTATTTCATATCTTCCTCCCCTTAATTCAAAATATAAGTCAAGCAAGGATGTCTGCTTGAGAGGTTGTGCAAACCAAAAATCAGCTGCCTTATCCTTTCTTCCATGATTTCATATAAAAACACAAAGATCACGTGAAGACAATAATTTAGGAGAACGAAAATGAATTTTCTTCTATCTTAAAAAATATCAAGAATCTCAATGATCGAACGGCTGCAAATAGGACAGGTGCCTCCTTTGAGCCGTAGTTCCCTAGAACATACCCTACAAAAGGTGTGTCCACAGGGAATAAAAGCAGCACCTTTACTCCTCTCCATGCACACGCAGCACAACCAATCACCGTTATTCTCACTCTCCTTTCTTCTCGTCTTCCAATCCCCACCGTCTATTTCTTCAAATAATCTCATCAGTGATTTCACATTGCCGACGGTGGGGCCTCCTTCCTCGGTTAAGTTTCTCTCAGCCGCCAGAGCCATCGCCAAGTTCATCCCGGAAGCTGCAGAGCTCCGAATCCCATCGTCTCTATGGCTGCGGCTACTTCCATGGCGGCTTAAACCTATACCATCAATCATCGTCAAAGTTGACGATGTTGAACTCCATGCGCCTCCACAGCACCCCATCCCCTTCATCAGTCCTAGCCGTTGCTTCAAATTAGCCCATCTCTGCCCTCGATTTGGCCGCTCCATTTCCTCTCCAAATTGCTGGACTGACACGAAAAAGACCCACAAAGGAGTTCTAGTAAAATGAATCCTAAATGGTATCAGGTGTTAGAGAAGATAACAATCCAGAAATACCCAGAAAGAAGAATGCCTCAAAATGTGCTTTTTCAGACCAAAGAAGAAGCTAAATCAGGAAAGAAAAAGTGGGTTTTGTGAAAGAGTGAATGATCTTACTAACCAGTTCTTAAGGGTTCCGTAGACCTTCAGGAACAGGATTCCATTATCTAAGCTGAAGAATGTCTGCCATGGCTGAGTGGTGGTGTAGAAGAGAGAAACTGGGAAACAGAATGACGGGCAATACCCTGTCCATTCATTCCATTTCCATATCTGAAAAATTTGGCTCTAAAGAAAGTTTCTCTAGTTAAATTGAATGAGCTGATTGATCAAAAACTTTGTGGCTGGCATTGGAGTGGAGGGGGGAGCCGCAGCAGGCAATGAAAAGATATAGTAAAGCAATAATCGTGAAGGGGTCGCTCTCGATCTATATGGAAAATGGGACCCACCTGTTTGATTTGTCACTGTGTGAGCGGGAAAACGTAGACCTATGCGCCATTCAAGCTATAACCTGTTTGGTGAGAATGCACCATTTACTCTTGTGAGCCTATAATAAATACAAATGATGTATCGTTATAAATTTGTAGTGCATAGTTTTCTTCAACAACCCACCATCCCTAACAGTATAATCTCAAGTATCTCAACTCAACAAAAGAAATACTTTATGAAAATGATTGTTAATACAAAATAATCTATGGGTAGTTCACACATGAGAGTGTTGAGTGGGGATCATCATCTACCATTTCTGGCTTTAACCCTTTCAAACGCAAATCTACTTTTGGGAAAAGAATCTTGAAGTCATGCGTTCTAGACATTAAGGGTTCTTTGAACATCACAATATAAACTTGTATAGAAAAGAACATGATAGTCCATGTGAATTTGTAATAGTCCAAGCTTATCGGTAATAGATGTTGTCCGCATCTGTTACGAATCGTTGTCAACCTCACGGTTTTAAAACACGTCTACTATAGAGAGGTTTTCACTCCTTATAAGAAATATTTCATTCTCTTTTCCAACCTATGTGAGATCTCACAATCCACCCCCTCGGGGGCCAGCGTTCTCGCTAGCACACCGTCCAGTGTTTGGCTTTGATACCATTTGTAACATTTCAAGCTCGCTGCTAGCAAATATTGTCTTATTTGAACTTTCCCTTATGGGTTTTCTCTCAAGATTTTAAAACGCGTTTACTAGATAGGTTTTTACACCCTTATAAGGAATGTTTTGTTCCCTTCTCCAACCTATGTGAGATCTCACAATCCACCCCCACGGGGGCCAGCGTCCTCGCTAGCACACCATCTAGTGTCTGACTCTGATATCATTTGTAACAGTTCAAGCTCACTGCTAGCAAATATTGTCGTGTTTGGGCTTTCCCTTATGGGATTCCTCTCAAGGTTTTATAACGCGTATGCTAGAAAGAGATTTTTATATCCTTATAAAGAATGTTTCGTTCCTCTCTCCAACTGATGTGGGATCTCACAAAATTTGAAATGGTGTGCTACTCTTCTACCTTAAGGAGCTCTTAGCATCTTAGGGAAGATGAATGAAGGCCATTTTGTTCTTAAATGAGGGCATAGAGCAAGCTAGCTCCTAAAGCCATAATTATGGCAATTTTTTGCTTCTTTACGGCTAGAGTTAATTCAAAGATAAAGAAGGCAAAAGCCAATAAATCCGGCACGTTTCTTCTCCTTCCTACTAAATTTGAGGGTTTCCAACCCACATTTTGTCCACAAAAATTTAAATTGGCCATAATGAATTAAAAGTGAACAGTGACCCTAGACAAGCTATTTCTTCACACTTTCTTTCAAGTAATCCTATTTTTATGAACTCTAACGGTCCACACCATTAGTAGATATTGTATGCTTTGGCCCGTTACATATCGTCATCAGTCTCACGGTTTTTAAAACGTGTCTGTTAGAGAGAGGTTTCCACACCCTTATAAGGAAGATTTCGTTTTCCTCTCCAACTAATGTGGGATCTCACAATCCACTCCCCTTGGGGGTCCAGTGTCCTCGCTGGCACACCATTCGGTGTTTGGGTCTGATACCATTTGTAACAGCTCAAGTTCACCGCTAGCAAATATTGTCTGCTTTGACCCGTTTCATATCGTTGTCAGTCTCACGGTTTTTAAAACGCGTCTGTTAGGGAGAGGTTTCCACATTCTTATAAGAATGTTTTGTTCTCCTCTTCAACTGATGTGAGATCTCACATGAACAGAGAACAATCACATGTCATACGCAAAATCAAGGAAGCTCTGACCTTATATTGAAATTATTGAGTCACGTTCCTGAATCCACCCGTCCCTGTATGCCAACAAGAAACTCAGAATTAATGAGTAAATAGTGTTCCCAGATAGTAAAGTTCGAGTAATAAATCCTATGCAATATAGTAACTAATCCTCAACATTATTAACAGTTCCATTTCCACGTGAGAGAGCAAGTGAAAAACCATAGAGGATTCTAGAAGTAGGCAAGACTTTTGTATCCCATATGCATACAATTCAAATTCCATCATCATGAATAAGAGACAACCAAGTCAAAGGAGTGTGTTCAAATTGAACGTATGATCATAGATGGGTAAAACTCCACCATAAACAATGTGTACACACGTATACACTATACATATCAGCTGTAAATGACAGTGTGTCGATGAACGCTATTCCAAACCCCCCCCCCCCCCCCCCCCCCCCCCC
>NW_019272027.1:242789-285692 GCF_002738345.1 Cucurbita maxima
AAAAAAAAAAAAAAATGGCTGTAAGAAACTCCAACGCTAAAAAGGCGAACCACAAAAAAATGTGTTCGTACAATGAGGTTAGATAAGAAGGTTCATATTATTGATTCTCATAAACCAAACTGACCTTCATAAGGCGAGAAAGATCACATGGGGAAAAAAGGGTGTGTTCCTTCAATGTGATTAGAGCTAGATATCAGCCATAGGATAACATAGATGTGAGATCCCACATTGGTTGGAGAGAAAAACGAAGCATTCCTTACAAGGGTGTGGAAACCTCTATCTAGTAGACACGTTTTAAAATCGTGAGGCTGAAGGTGATACGTAACGAGCCAAAGCGAATAATATCTACTAGCGGTGGACTTTGGCTGTTACAAATGGTATTAGAGCCAGACACCGAGTGGTGTGTCAGCAAGGACGCTGGGCCCCTAAGGGGGGTGGATTGTGAGATCCCACATCGGTTGGAGGGGGAACAAAACATTCCTTGTAAGGGTGTGGAAACCTCTCCCTAGCAAACACGTTTTAGAGACTGACGGCGATGCGTAACGGGCCAAAGCAAATAATATTTGCTAGCGGTGGACTTGGGCTGTTACAATGTATAATTAAGTGAATCCTATCCCAATGTAATTTGGTTAGTTACATCAATATATCACCATATGAAACCAAGTCGGTGAGTAACTCGGTTTACTCAATAACTTCTGAAGAATCATTGTAAGCACAGACAAATCGAAGAGACTACTTCCAGCCAAGGATACCGACCTTAACAGCTAATCCCAAAAAAAATATATACACCCACCCGAACAGAACTAATGACAAACTAATCAGGGGTCTAACACATTGAAATTGTTTTAATCCATAAAGTTTTAAAACAAGAACATAAGAAACTAACTTTTAAATGTTTACAATGGTTGAATAAAGAAACGAAGTAAAGAAAAATGAATAGAGTAATTCTACAACTGCTAAGACGCAAAAGCCTATTCTCTGAAGCACTATAAATTGAGGGTCAGTAACACAATAGGAAGCATTTTACAATAAACAATTTCTGTCCGAAAACACTTACCCCAAATTCCGCATCCACGAAATCCATCAGCTGAATCTTTGCCCAGTCCAAGATCAAGCATTGTGAGATCCCTCGTTGGTTGGAGAAGGGAACAAAGCATTCCTTATAAGGGTGTGAAAACCTCTCCCAAGCACACGTATTTTAAAACCGTGAGGTTGACGACGATACATAACAAGTCAAAGCGGACAATATCAGCTAGCGGCAGGCTTAGGTGGTTACGAACATGGATCATCGCTCTGAGGAGGATGCCTCCAAGGTGCACCAAAGCGTAATCTATCTTCTGAAACCAATCCATTCATTAGTTTCCTTGCCCTGTCCAAGTACTATAAATCTCAAACGCTCAAGTTATCAGATAGAGGTTGCTCCACTCCTTAAAATTTTGTTTTGATTATTAAGCACCAGCAAACGATAGTACAGAACTTTCATATTAGAATCACAATATCACATTAAACTACCACTAATCTCTACCAAATTTTTCATCAACACCAAGAACCTAAAATATTAGGCAAGGTTAACTTATTCATTTGTAAAACAATTCTCATTTCTATGCCTAGTAGACACAAGGCAAATGAAGAGGTGTACGAACTTGGAGTAATAGCATGCAATTCATCTCCCTTTCATCTTTTCTCCTTATTCAGACACTGATATTGATTAAACTACATCAGCATTCAAACTATGTTCAATATGTTTACCTGAAAATGATCAATTTCAGCAGCCTGTGACAGCAACTCTATCAGCAAACAAGGCCAATCGGTACAGGAATGTGCCAATGACGGCGAAAAACCACGCGTCCGATTCAAATCAGCAATGGCATTAGCTCGCCAGACTTGCCGAACTTTGATCGCCCCCTTGGAGGCCAGCGTTACGACCCGAACAACCTCGGCGGCATTTCAACAAGCAGATAGAGCAAGAACTGCTTGATCCACGTTACCGCGCTTGGCTCTCTGCGCGAGACAAACACTTTTCGGCCCAGACGGCCCAATAAGAAAGGCCCATTTGGAGTTCCGTGGTCTTCTCCGCGTGACCATCGCATTTTCTCTTTCAACCGTCAAGTTTCTTTCGGACTTTCTCTCTCTACTCCGAAGCTTTCTTTTCTGGCTATCTCTTCTTCGTTGATTGTGTTTTTGATTCCGCCAGCAGACCCTTTCTTTTCTGTAATTGTTTCTGTCAGAGTCCCTTTCGATTTTCCCTTTTCCTTTCCCACCAAGCAACCCTTCCAGCTCTTTCTCTCATGTTCTCTCCTTCTCCCCCTTCTTTCACAGCTTTCTAGGGTTCATTCCCCATCAATTTCTCCGTCGTAAATGCCTCCGATCACCGCCGGAACCCTCATTCCGCCGCCGTCTACCTCCTCTTCACAACCCCTTCTCGACCTCATCATTCAGATTGTTTCGCTTCTGCTTCTTTCTTCTCTCAATGTCCGGTCATTCGTTGGGCGATGGCAGGTTCTTCATTCCAAGCTCTCCACACTCCACTCTGCTCTTCTCGAAGTCTCCGATTCGCCTCACTGGTCCGAGAATCCCCTTGTTCATACTATCCTCCCATCGCTACTCTCCACGCTTCAGCGGCTCAAATCCTTGTCCGATCAATGCTCCGACTCGGCCTTCTCCGGTGGGAAGCTTCATATGCAGAGTGATTTGGATATGGCCTCTGCTTCTCTCTCTAGTCAACTCAACGACCTCGATTTGTTGCTTAGATCTGGGGTTCTTTACCAGTCCAACGCGCTAGTACTGTCTCAGCCGGTTCCTGGTTCGAATAAAGACGATACGGAGTTTTTCATTAGGGATCTCTTCACGCGGTTGCAAATCGGAGGGGTGGAGTTTAAGAAGAAGGCTCTGGAGTCTCTGGTTCAGCTTCTGAATCAGGATGAGAAGTCTGCGGGTTTGGTTGCTAAAGAGGGAAACGTTGGGTATTTGATTCATTTGCTTGATTTCAGCTCTCAGCCCTCTGTGCGAGAGCTTGCGGCTTCTGCGGTTTCAGTTCTCTCAACGGCGAGCGATGAATCGAGGAAAAGAGTGTTCGAAGAAGGAGGATTAGGGTCTCTGTTGAGGATTCTTGAAACAGGATCGATGCATCTCAAGGAAAAAGCCGCCGCCGCCGTCGAATCCATCACCATCGATACTGAAAACGCTTGGGCCGTTTCCGCTTACGGAGGCTTATCGGTCTTAATCGAAGCCTGCCGATCGGGCACTCCACAGCTGCAGGCTACGGCAGTCGGTGCGATTAGAAATGTGACGGTGGTGGAAGATATCAAAACATCTCTCGTCGAGGAAGGGGCGATTCCAGTATTATTACAGTTGCTAGTTTCGAGCCCGACGGACACGCAGGAGAAGGCAGCAATGTCCATAGCAGTATTAGCCTCCTCCGGTGAGTATTTCCGATCACGGATAATCCAAGAACGAGGATTACAAAAATTATTACAATTGATCCACGATTCACCAAGTTTCAACACGATTGAAAACCCATTACGAGCCCTAAGTTCGCTCGCGGTTTCCGATCCAATCGCTCGGATTCTATCATCTTCAACATTGTTCATAATGAAACTGGGCGAATTGATAAAGCACGGAAGTTTAGTGCTGCAGCAAATCGCCGCCTCTCTGGTCGCCAATTTATCAATTAGCGATGGGAACAAGAGAGCCATCGGGAGTTGTATGGGTTCCTTAGTGAAGCTAATGGAGATGCCAAAGCCGGCGGGAGTTCAGGAAGCGGCAGTGGGAGCCCTGGCATCTCTTTTGATTGTCCGATCAAATCGGAAAGAGTTAATGAGGGACGAGAAGAGCGTGATGAGATTGATGCAAATGCTCGATTCGAAAAACGAGGTCATCTCCAAGACATTCCCGTTAGCCATCGTCACGGCGGTGCTCTCCGGCGGAAGCAACGGCTGCCGGAGGAGACTTCTAGAAGCTGGAGCTCACCAGCACCTGCAGAATCTGGCCGACATGAACATCGCCGGAGCTAAAAAGGCCCTGCAGCGGCTCACCGGCAATCGGCTGAGAAACATCTTCAGCAGAACCTGGAGGGAATAAACGCAAAAGAAACTAACCGCCGCCGTCAAAGGTAGGCTAATCCAATACGAGGGTAAAATCGGAAACTTACAATAATATCAGGTGTTGACCCTACACTTTAAGCCTTTCCCAGAGATTGACCCAGTAGCATCATTAGGTAGAAAGTCAATGATGCCCCTCCTCATGTGACCGGTTTGTGACGGTCACAGGTTGGGAAACAAACACGACGTCGTTTTATTAGAATCCCCGTAACATTTGTGGACCACTGAATTCCAGTGGGCCCCTTAATCTGACATATAATTTAGTCGTAGGAATTATGAAAACGACAGTCCTATCTTTTCTTTCCTTCTTTATTTTATTTTTGTAGAATAAAAGAATAATAAGTTAATTACTGAATTTATTTCATTTTGATTAACTGTATTTTCAGGGATTTGGAGGATTTCGTTTGGAATTTTCTAACTGCTGAAGTTGAAGGGTTACAACAACAACAACATATGACCGAACCCAACAGCTATTTTCACCTCGTATTATAATGTCTTTTTTTTTTTTAATTAATATTTTTAGAGAAAAAAAAAAGGCAAAAAAAAGAAGAAGAAGAAGAAGAAGAAGAAAGAATCAAGGATGCGGGTTTTAGGGAGTATCCTGGTATGCTTTTTTTCCTTATATTATTAATATTAATTTCACTGATGAAGATTTGTAAGTGACTTGTTCATGCCCATGATTGTCATCTTGTTTGATTGTGTAAATTTCAAGTCAGTTTCTTTCTTTTATTATTTATTGAATTAGGGAAAAAAAAAAGAGGAAGAAAAGTATGTAATGAGAGGTGGGATTTTTGTGTATACTTTTTTGACCAAGAAATGTGTCGGATTATGAATGATGATCTGTGAATCCAAATCCTTTTGTTTTCTTCTGTGTTGGCTGAATGGGTTGTATTCTGTCTGCTCTTGGCTTGCAGAGCCGAATGTGAAGTGGGTATGTGAGATCTCACATCGGTTGGAGAGGAGAACGAAACATTGTTGGTAATGGTGTGGAAACCTCTCCCCAGCATACCGGTTTTAAAAACTTTGAGTAAAGTCCAAAGAGGACAACATCTATTAGTGGTAAACTCGACTCTTACATGATAATAATGATGATAATGATGATGAAGGGTGAAGGATGGAGGGTAGGGAGTTTTCCATCAGATATGGATGGTGGGGCCTTGTGGTTTCCTTCTTCTTCTCATGCTTGTTTATTGTCCCAAACAAAGCTCAGCCCCACAAGTTAGTTAGCCATGGATCTTCTTTTCTTTTTAGTTGGAGGGCAATCATGTTGTGATTTGAAAAGCTTGGGGTTCACTCAGGCTGGCAATCCCATGTGAAGGGGAGTAAGCAAGCAATTATGGGGTTAGATATTGAAGGGTTGTTTTAGGGGTGGAACAAGCTGTGGCTTCAGCCTTGAGAAATATATAAACCCATGGGAGAAATTATGGTTGATGGTTGGATAAGGATAAAGGTTTTTTTTTTTCCTCGCTTTCCAAACTAATCTACAACCGTCCAAATCCTCTAATAGATATTGTCTCAGCGTCTATTATGGAGAAGTTTTCACACTCTTATAAAGAATGTTCGTTACTCTATTCAACTAATGTGGGATCTCACATAATCTTTCATGACCTGACCTTATTACAATTGGATGGTGCGAGATATGGTACGAGATATGTCTGGAGAGCCTTATGCTAAAAAAGGCATATCAATGTGGGGCTTTATACATTGTATATTCACATGGTTGTGGTTGCCAGTTATGGTTCCTTTTTGGATAATCCCATTCCGTGTTTGAGTGTGTTTATTGGGTATTTGGTTGGGAAAAAAGAGGAGGAAAGGAAAGGAAAGGAAAGGAAAGGAAAGGAAAGGAAAGGAAGAGAGTTTTGATATGTCCGAATGTAAAGCTATCATTCATAAGCCAAGCTAAGCTGTAAAGTTCCCCTCAGTGCAGTCAATGCTATACTTTTCTATTGCCTTTTTCTTAGTATACGGACCCAAATTAAGGCTCATAATGCATACATAACAACATGTTTTTTGTTTAGGGTTTAAAACAACTGATACCTTATGGAGTATTAAAAAATTCAATAAGGTACTCTCCCTCGGGGTAAGATGTGCACCCACCACCAAAAATAGGGTACTCGTTCGTAATCTTCTTTGGTATGTAGGTGACCAATTCTAAATATCGCAAATATAACGGTCCATGACTACGCTAGTAGATATTGTTTGTTTTAGCCTGTTATATATCACCGTCAGCCTCACGGATTTAAAACGTGAAAAACATCTATTAGAGAAAGGTTTCCACACTTTTATTTGGAATGTTTCGTTCCCCTCTTTAACCGATATGGGATCTCACAATCCACACCTCTTGTGGGTCTAACGTCTTCGCTAGTCCGCTGTGTTTGGCTTTGATACCATTTATAAACTTAAGCTCAGTGCTAGTAGATATTGTATTGTCCGCTTTAGCCTATTATATATCGACTTTTAGCCTCTTATAAAAAATGGTTTGTTCACTCCGACCAATGTAGGATCTCAAAACAACAATCGTATAATGCACATCCCTTAGAAAAGGGACGTTCAAAATGGTGACAATTGGGTCTGGGTCATAACATATATAACACTCTGGTTTCCAATTCACCTCGAGCACAGCCTTCCCTACCCATCAACTCGATAATTTGTCCCTAACCCTTTAGTGAAATAAAAACATGGGTTATATAACAACACTTTTGATTTGAATTCAAGTTTGAAAAAATCTCCTTTCATGATTTCAATCAAATCTCCTCTTAAATTTACATCCCAAAGTCAATTCTTCTCCAAAACTCACAACGAATGCTTCGCTATAATCTTGTTTTGATGCTCCTTCCACAATTTCTGCTGCTGCAGCAAACTATCATGATTCATCACTTCAAAACTCCGATCATTTCCACTCAATTCGCTTCCCCACGGCACTGCAAATGGATCGTTTTCAATGCCCATATCAACTCCAATCAGAAATGTTGCTGTTTCTGCTCTGAATGTTGGGGCCATCGTGGTTGCTTCATTCAAATTATGACCGCCAAATGTTTGAGTCATTTCCGTCTCTGCTTTGAATGTTGGTGCAACTGTGAATAAATCGCTTGAATCTTGAAGAAATGGGTTGTTGTTGTGATGCTGCTGCTGCGGCGCAAAGGGCTTCACAAACATGTTGTCGCCCACGAACGGCGAGTAGAAATCCGGCCAATTTTGCGGCGCGGTAGCGGATTCCGCCAGAACGAGCTCCCAATCCCCAAGTCTAAATAGGTGTTCTTCCGCTTGAAAACCCTTTTGGTTTTCTTCAAAGAACGCAAAAGTCGGAGACAGAATCGATTCATTACTGAAATCTCCCAACTGGGATTGCTGATAATCGGAGAAGCACTCGCCGTCATACTCGACGGAATTAATATCCCCAAACGAGTTAAAATCAGACCCCCTCTCCGAATTCTTATCCGACGATTCCGATTGTTCGTCGGTGAACTTCACCGTTGGTCCAGAGAGAAAAACCTTCGTCGGCGTCGGCATCAGCGTCGGAGCCGCCGCCGCCGCCGGCGATCGATTTCCATGGCAGGGGAAGGAAGCATGATCTTTCAAAAACTCCTGCAATGTCGCGACTAACTCATCGGAAGGCTGTTGAACACTCGGATATTCCGAGGTTCTTCCAACCCCAATACTTTTACACACATCATAAAAAGAACCCAATTCCTCAAATTGCTTCGCGGCTTTCACGCACGCATGAAACGCATTAACACAGGATTGGTACTGCAAATGGAAGAAGCTATCCAAGAGAAGCGCAAGCCCATCGGAGATATCTCTGTATAAATCGAAGCTCTCTTGAACGACGGCGTGAAGCGAATGTTGAATCAATCGATTCCTCTTCGCCGATCCGGTGGGTCTAGTGGCGATTGCTCTGTCCAGTAATTTCTGCCAGTAAGAAATCCGATCAATTAACATCGTCGGCTTCATATCCCGAATCGGCTCGTTCATCCGTCGGCTAGTCTTCCCTTGAGTGTATCGCTTTTGAAGCTTCCCGTTAAGAAAGCAATCGAGGCGTTCGTCGAGATACAGAGCAAAGGTTCGAACAAAAGCGGTGTAATCCCACGGATTGGAATTTGAATCGTCGCGGAAATTGGAGAGGTTAAGGATTTTAGCGCCGCGTTTCATGGCGAGGAGAACTTCGCGGGGGAAAATCGGGTCGCCTTCTTGGAAGATACGGAAGACGAGGTTGAGAGATTTGAGGGCCACGATCCAATTACGGGTTCTGGTAATGCGTTTGGCGATGGAATGAACACAGACGGCGGCGTGGGATTTGTTGGAGGAGATGAAGAGGAGGATTTCCGCCAGGTAACGGTGGTCGAGAGGGACGTCGTCGTGAGTGGTGGCTTTGAGGATGGTGACTTCCAAGGAGGTAGCATTGGGGCCGCTGCCGGAGGCGGAGACTTTGGCAAGGCTGATGCTGGTTTGATCTTTCACGGCGTAGATGGCCTTCCTTAACTTGCTGGGCATGGCTGACACCACCGAGTATTTTTAAAAAATTGTCCGACCAAGCTGCAACGACAAACCGATTTTGACACTATTACAAACATCATTTTTTCTATTTGAATGGATGTTTTATTATTAAGAGACCGTTACACCGTGGAAGGTTTGTGAAGGTGAGCCATGTTCGGAAATGGAGGGTTGACTAAGTTTTTTTTTTTTGGTTTGGAATGGGAGGGATAAGTAGCTTAGAATGTATTCCATCTGTCCCAACCAATAATTTATAAATGATTTCAATCCTAGGTTTTAGATCTTTTGTTTACTTTGAGGTTATATAAAGTCATGTTTTGGTCAAAAGCTAAGTTGAATCATTCAACCTTGACTTAATGGAAGATTGATTTGATTACCGAGAACATATTATATTTCAGAAATTATACTAAATAAATTTTGAATAAAGTTTTAATTTTATATTTAATGGATTGTTGACCATTAAATAAAAAAGTTTACAAACTAAATTTAAAATTAACTATCATTATCACCAAACAATTGGATTACAAAAGAATTCTCTCATACTCCTTAACACCAAACATAAAAATTAACCTTTTTTTTTCTCTCTCTGTTGTCCCTTCAACTTCAATTCCCTGTTGGGAATTCACAGCTCCCATACTCTGCACACACAAAAATACACCAATAATTAAAAACACTAGAAATTTGTTTAAACCCGCTCGAAATTTCAGACTGATTGAGTTAGTGACCTAAACGATCTCAATAGGGTTCACATCCAATCAAACTCATGAGCCGAATATATTTTATGGTTAGTTGCAGATCCAAATGACCTCAATTAGGGTTCACATCCAAAACCCATGAACCGAATAGAATTTTTAGTTAGTTGCTGTTCCAAACGACCTCAATTCGGGTTCACATCCAAACCCGCGAACCGGATAGACAAAAGAAATCCATTTTTTCTCTTAATTTAAAACCCAATTCAAGAAGAGACCAAATTGAATTTTTATCAGTTTTTAGAAACCAAAATTTATAATTTAAAATAGGTAAAATAATATTTGAGTAAAAAGATTAATTAGGGGTTCCCAAAAAGACGGGTCCACGTAAGCAAAACTAAGATTCCCTTTCTCTAATAATGCTCGGCATGTGGGCTGTGAAATTTGGCTTCTTACTGAGCTGGCCTGCACCTCCATCAGTCCACCTCGTGGACCACGTCAGCGCATTAAAAAATGAAAACCAGGCCGGACCCGGTCGGCTCGAGTCGTAGTAAAAACAATAAAAAAAGAGAAAACTATAGAGTACTTACTCGGTTGTTGCGTGACTACGTAAGCCGCCCCTCCAAAGTAACACGTGCCAGTCTTCCGCCCGTTCTTCTGATAATAACTATTGAAAGCATACGAAGCATGTGCCTCAAGCGTATTAGGATTGTAACACGTGGCGCCCACTTGGATTGGACGGCAATCCGCCCCTCCTTCACCACAAGCATAATCTAGACTCGCCTGCAGCTTCTCTTTCCCCGCTTCACCACTCGCAACGCACCACGTATTCCCCGATTGACTTTTTGAAACATTCCCATCGCCGTTGACTGGTCCGGACTTCCCGTCGCCACCGGTAGCCGGCGACGGCGACGGCGATGGTTTGTCGTGGTAGTCTTTCAACCCCTCTGTTGTGAAAGGGATATCGTAAACTGATTCTTCGTTAGGGTAAAATAAGCCGTAGTTTCTTTCCGATGTGGGACCGTTCTTTTTGTTTTCGTTGAAAAGGGCGAATAAATAGACGGTCAGATCTGCTTTCGGCCGCAATGGAGTTCCGCCGCCGCTCAAAATCCGCCGGACCAGATTCCCGTTGTATGCGGCGGCGTTTCCGACACTAGCGCCAATCTCGTTCTCGTCGCCTTTAGACGGCCACCCGGTTTCGGTAACCACCATTTTAATGTCGTCATATTTCAGAGCCGACATGGCGGCGAAAACAGCGTCGATTTGAGCGTCAAATAAACTGAAGTAACGGTAACCGCTACCGGCATCCACCACGCCGGGGTTCTCCCGGAAAAGAGCGTAGTCTAAAGAAATCACATCGGAGTTAGACTCGTAAGCGAAAAATGGGTAAGCGTTAACCATCAAATAGGAGCCAGTCTGCCGGAGAAACTCCAGCATTGGACGGAAAACCGATTCGATAAGCTCCGGACGGAATGAACCGGCGGAGGAAGGGTAAGAGTTTTGCAGGGCGCTTAAGGCTATAGGAGAAGAGACCTTAATGGAGGAATGGAGGTTGTATTTAACGAGGGCTTGGTGAATGTTCTTCATGGCCGGAATGAGAAACGACGTCGTGTTATGTGGGTCGACAAAGACTTCGTTGCCGACAGCAATGGCTTCGATTTCCGTGGAAGGGTAGTAGGCGACGATGTTTTTTTCGACCCAAGTATAGGCGAAGGTGAGGCGTTTGGCGGCGGCGAAGAGGAGTTCGTTGGGCAAATCGACGGTGACTTTAATGCCAGAGCCGGAAATGGCTGTGAGAACAGCCGGATCGGTGTCGTAAACTTTAACCCTTTGAAGACCGTGGGATTTGAGGAGGTTAACGACCTTGACGGCGGAAGGGAGATTGTTGGCGATCCTGCCATAGTTGACACCAATGGAACCAGCCTCTGTAACAACAGCAAAGCTTGGGGAGAGGAGGAGGAGGAAGACGAAGAAGAAGGAGAGGGTTAGGCGCTCCATCACTGCGAGTGAGTGAGTGAGTGAGTGAGTGAGTAGAGGAGCGAGTGGGAGAATGAGCGATGGGTTCGTATTTTATTAATGAGAAAGATCAGGATGGGCCCAACCTGTGCACTGCAACACAAATGCCACAAAACTTCCCTCGCAACATTCCTCTATTATTCATGTAATTAGTAAACTAAAAATAACCTCCAAAATTAAACGTGTTTGGCTATGTAAGATAGGGTAGGAATGCCAAATCTATATCTCAAAAATTGTATATGAATTTGGGTGGAGAAAGCATTGGCCTCACCTCAAGGTTTTAAAACCTCGATTCTCCTCTCTAGCCAATGTAGGATATCACAATCCACCTCCTTGGTGGCATAGTGTCCTCACTGGCACACCACAATACCATTTTTGTAGCAACTCACTCCTACCGAGTATTGTTCTCTTTGGGCGTTTCTTTATGGGCTTCCCTTGTAAAGTTTTAAAATGAGTCTGCTAAGGATAGAGAGAGGTTTCCACAACTTTTAAGAAATAGTTTTGTTCTCCTCTCTACCTAACATGGAATCTCACACTTGGGTATTAGGCGGTTACACAAACCTTTCAATGTATTCGAGGACAAAACTAGTAAATTTGAAATCATTCAAAAGATTGCTTCAACGTCTTAAGCTCGAGAACAATGTTGGGTCAAAGGTTTAGGAGTTTTGAAAGGCTATGTTGATTTATCCAACGTAACTATAAGATAATACATGAATTTGACCGATTAAGTTAAATTTTCCAAAATGTAAACTAAATTAAAATTTTATAATATTTGGATCGAAAATATTTGGTCGTGAGTTGAATTATGCATAAATAAACTATTATAGTTTTATATTATTATTCAATTTGTTAAGTAACCAACTACCCATTAAAATAGCGTTTTTAAATATTGACCTTCGATCTAGGCCGTCGAATCTAGCCACGACTGAAATGGAAAAAAACGAACGGTCAAGATCTCTGATCCACAAGCTAATCACACCAGTCCTTTTGTGGCAATTGGGCCCACATAAGACGACCATTTTCCTGGTATTGCTAAAATTTATCATTTTTATATTGTGTAGCGGAGCTGCATCGTTCTCCATGTGACGTCGACGTGAATGGACTCCACGTGGCAGATAAGTTAAAAATATATGCTGATATCAGCCAGGTCAACCGGAGTGAGTGGGACTTGTGAACCAGCGAATCATTACGGTAATTAATGGTTTATTTTTATTTTTGGCCCATGTTTTATGGTTGGCAAGGGAGATTAAATAATAAAATAAAATAGTTTTCTTTGAACGAATCGGTTCAACCAATACTCTTGCGTTTTGCTCGGGCTTCTTTTATTGGACCCGGGTTTTTTCGACCCGTTTGCTCATTTTATACTCTCGGCCCATATTGCAACCAACATCTGAAATTAGGGTTACAAATTCGTACCCTTCGACTCCTTCCTTCGCCTCCATAAATATCGACCCACGTTCTTCTTCTTCCTCACATTTCTGTAGCTGAATTCGTCTATGGTTCCGAGTTCTCCGATGTTCGTCCTGGCAATTTCCTTTTGTAGTTTTAGGGTTTAATTTTGTGTTAGAAGTTCATCTGTGTGAGCGTTCCGATGAAGAAGCACTCCCAAAATTGATAGGAAGTGCCGTATGACACTCCAAATCGCAGCGAGAAGCCATGGATGCGACTGTTGGCTCCCATCAGCCAGTGGCTTCCGACGCCGATCCGTTTCTACTTTGGAGCGGGCTGGTTGTTGGATCATTATGCTGTTTGGGAATTTTCGGCCGTTTTCTGTGATTCTCCTGTTTGGTTGATTTGAAACGGGTCGCTGAGGATAATGTGATATTCTTTCATTCTTCTTGTTTTGAAGGTTCGATGCCACGTCGTCGAGAGCTCAATGGCGGTGACCGACGATGCTATGATTGAACCAAAACCAAAATTTTCACATCTTGATAGGAATCTGTTCATCTTTTTCCATAGATTTACAGAGCCGTTTTGTGTGATTACAATTTTTTTAAAAAAGAACTCATCTCATCTTTCTCATACCCTGATTTTATCTCAACAAATCAACAACTTTTCCCAGATCTGAGATTTTTTTTTATTATTATTATTTATTTCGAAAGCCAATGAGGATTTGTTCTTTTAGTTGGAATTACCGGCTGAATTTTCTTGATGTCAAATAGACTGCTATCTGAGGCTTTGAAGATTTGTTATGTTCTTATTTTTGTTTCTTAAGATTAGTAGTTGAAATTTCATTACGTAGATTGATTTTATAAGAATCCTAAAATATTCACCATCTAATTTATAGTCTAGTTTTTCTTTATACAAATTTGTTTTATGTCTTTTTTAATTTTTAAGATCTTTTAATTGATAGTACTTCGGAATTTTAATTTTTTATCAAAGTTTTTTCATAATTGGCGAAAGATCTTTTTAATT
The DNA here is from genome assembly GCF_002738345.1 of Cucurbita maxima. Lineage (NCBI taxonomy): Eukaryota > Viridiplantae > Streptophyta > Magnoliopsida > Cucurbitales > Cucurbitaceae > Cucurbita > Cucurbita maxima. The sequence goes on from NW_019272027.1 coordinate 256,501, forward strand.
GTACTACATAAAAATTCCATTTACATACAAAGAAGTAAATTTCATGAAAAACGAAACAAACAATATATCGATCAATAAAAGATTTTATAATGATTTAATGGTAGTAAACTTAAATTTTATTTGACAAAATATGTTAAATTTCAAAATTTAAATACAAAATACAAGCGGTTCCATCTGCAGCCTAAAAAATCACGTGGGATGAAAAGCCATAAACCAAGAGGCACAAATTGGAGCCCCCATTGGAAGAATAGGTTAGGATAGTTTATTCAGTTTCTGTATCAGGACCAACGTATAAAGTCCAACACTGAGAGATAAGGATAAGTATGATTCCAAATATTTGACCGTAAGGTGCCACTCGTAGTATTCCAAAATGCCATATTTGCACCAATGCAGCCTGTGGAAGTATTCAAGGATTCACTATAAGTTTGGGCGACCAATCAGAAGACACCAACACCATGAACGAACAAAGACAACTTGTAAAATGTATGTACCTCCATGAAAATAATGTTGCAAACTTTACTTGTTTTCTCGAGTTGAAGTCCCCGAGCCCAACAAACCTTCATTTAAGTTGTGGACATAAATTGTTAGCAGCATTTCTTGATCGACCCGATTGCTTAATGAATATGCATATTCTTGTAGGTTTTGGAATTACCTCGGCCAAGAAGGCAAGCAGACCAAGAACTAGCATCAATATAAATGAACGAAGATTTGGCAGCACCAGAGTCTGTTTCAGCATTGATATGGTTCATAAAAGTAGTTCATAAAACTCAAATTCCAACGACAGGATTTAACTATTTTTGTACATGGATCACCTCAAAGACTACTGAACATATTCCAGTGACAGGACAAGCCAGCATGCCGAAAGATAAAACTGTAACCCTGCAAGGTTGAGAACAGGATTTCCTGTCAATCTGGTCATGGTCAATGCATATCAACAGAGGAAACCGCAAGCAACCTATTGCAGTTCAATGTTTTTTTTTATTTTTTTTTCCCGGATTTATGAACTAATCCAGTTTTGTGGGATATGAAAATTATATAGCAGGCTTTTGAAGCTCATGTTCAGTATCTTAAGCCTAGTAACAAATCTTAAGCAGAATAAGTGTGGAGAGCATAGGAAGCCTAGATTTAAAAGTTCAGTTATAGGAACATTGAGTTTACGTACTGTGGGGGGTTATTAATCAGTGAGTTACGCTGTTAGGCACATGAAATCCTCATCCAAACATGTTCCGAGTGCAGGTTTCATAAGCTAGTTTGTGTTGATTCCAATGAGAAGGATCCCTAAGATTGATACAATAGCCTAAAATCCTACAGACACAAAAAAAGACCCCTGGAGAGCAAAAATCCTAATCAATCCGGATTTATTATTTTCTTTAGACCTAAAATTTGTATAGAAAAGGCGTGCGTGTAGGAATGACAAATGTTAAACATCAAAATTGCATGTGTAATGAGAACCTCTTTTGGTATTCTGAGTATGCAGAAGGAAATCTTACACTGGTTGATCAGATGCTTTTGCACTAGCCCTTATAAGGCAGAAGCTAATTCCACCAGCTATTGATGTAAGAAGACCAATTAATAATGAATACACACGATGACTTCCCAGGATTGTGATTCCTTTTTCGCCTTCAGTTAACCCTTCAAATAAGGTAATGTAATAGTTGAAGTGTAAGAGAAACTACAACTCGTTCCATTACATGCTCGAGCTAAAGGCAACTGTGAGTATTGATGAATGTTTACCTGCCTTATAAGGAAACAAATGAAGATTCAATATGAAGGAAATAAATAATGGTATTAGCCACCAGTAGCTTAAACAGACGGTCAACATGTATCTCTCTTGTTGAGTTGCACAAACTTTAACAGCAAAAGAGAATAAAAAAAGTGTGTTTTGGGTGGAGGTGTGGAGGATCCTATTAGTGTTTGAGCATAGAACTATCTAAATAGCTATTTTGAAGGGTAAGTTAACTCACTTCGGTACCTTGACTAGTGAATATTTCTTGGAATAGTAGTAGAACACCCAAAAAACTGCAAGCAAGACCTGAAATGAGAGAGTACCCAGAAAGAAATCACTTTTTAGCTCCACGAAACACATTTCAGATTTTTTTAAAAAATAAAAAATAAAAAAATAAACTGAAAGGAAGAAATGAAATGCATTAACTAGCGTCTATAAATAACAGAGAAGCTTTATCATGTTGACACTTTTCTATATAACAGAGGTGCTGAAAACTCCACTCCTACTTTTGCTCACCGCCTACCCTCCACTGATCCTTTGCGGGATTTGCCTACCCCGAGTCTAGCTCCAACAGCAAGGATTTTATCAAGTTGTAAATTTTTTAGTTTGAAGAAGGATTAAACCACAATCTAGAAAGGTATCTTCAAACATCCCAAGCCCTTACCACTGGGGCACCCCTTGCAGTAACTATCATGCTTAATGTTGTTAAATATTAATGAACTTTACTAAACCAAAGAGGACTTCACATGTCGTACTTTAAGTTAATAAATTAACACATTCTAGAAGATAAAACAGTGATCATATGAATTTCAATAAAATCAAACTCATGTAGGGAGAAAAACCAAAATTGGGTTCCATTTTTTTTTTTTTAATCAATCTCATCAGCTGTTTCAATGGAATAATTCAAATATAATGAAGGGTATATTACTAATCAATGTGTAACATCTTTTCACATCATGATGCATTCTTTGGAGGGTAGAAAATGAAAATTAATCAAATGCATACCCCCAAAGTCTGAAAATTTTAACTTTTCGTGTAAAATAAACCTTGCCATAACTGAAGCCAATATTGGAGTAATAAAGCTCAATACAATTGCCTGAGACAAAGGCAGGCTTTGAATGCTGAAAAAAAAACAAATAAAAGAAACAGTTTATATTCAGTAAAGCTCCAAAATCTCAGAAACAAAAGGCAAGATTAGCAAATCAACACTGGATGGTTGCCTGGTGGAACTGGAGACAGAGTAATAACTTTCAATTGGAAAGGTACATAGTAATAGTAATTATATCAGAAATTTTTTTTTAAACTATGCCCCAGACAAGGCCATAAGTTGTGGGATGTCAGGTAGTTTTCACAAAATGTAATGAAATTGCATGCAATCATTTTTAAAGGAAAATAGCAAATAAAGGATCTACTTGGTTGTCTTTAAACTCCAAGACCATATGATGATCAAGGCACTAGATGATGACTCCAATAGCAATGATGTCTTGCAATATAAAAAGTATTGGAGTAAATTTATCACAACCATACAAGAAACGTATTTTACATTTGATAGAAAACAACCCACTGTATGAATCAACAAAGAGGAAAAAAGGAGGGGTAAGACGTCACCCATGACCATGGACATGGAGTAATAAAAGACTTCCTAAATGACATCCATAATAAAAGTGGACTAACTAAAAAATAACCTGTTAAAAGAGCTCCAACTTGAGGCTACAGTTTGAACCAGTCCATAAAAATCCTCCTAAAAATATCATTAAAAACTCCACTGTTCCTTTTAATACAAAGATACCAAATTGTATGCAAACAATTCTTTAAATACCCACACTGGAATTGAGCTTTATTTGCCATAAAAAAACAGGACTAGCGTAATATACCTGTAAATAAAACCCATCAATGAGATAAGTCCGGATAGAGCACGAGCAACCAGAAGCTTATTAACATGTGTCTGTCCAAACATTGGTTGGTCGTTCCTCCTCAACCACAAATACGATAGTATTGTAATAATTGTACATCTTGAAAAAGCCATTTCAAGAATTGGTATAGACTGAGCTGCCAAAACAAGTGGAAACGAATAACAACACAATACTAAAACTCACCCGGAAAAAGAAGAACATCTATCAATTGGTTGGATAAGAAACTTTGTTAATTTCTAAGAAGTAATCACAAACCAGAATATCTAAGAACTAAGAACTAATCACAAACCAAAATCTACTAGAACAGGAAATGACAATTCACGCACTGCGTAAAGCACCGCGTTTCATTATAATATAGAAACATTTCAAAAGTTAGTCGGGAGAAAAATTTACTAACCAGAAAAAATATCCATCAGAACTTCCATGGCAAAGTAAAAGATGGAGGACAGAGAAGCACACAGTAGACCAGAATATCTTGATCCACCCCAAATCCAAATAATAGATTGGGATATTGAAGATGCATCACTTTCATGGAGTTTATTCACCTGCTCCTGCAAATGTACATGAAACAACAATTGTCATGAGATTTCATCAAATTAAACAACTCGAATTTTATTCATCACTGAAAAGAAATGCAGACATTAAATGAAAAAAACAAAAAAAAATGTGACCGGGGCCTTCTTGGTGCAAAGACTTCGATTAACAATATGTGTTCCAATCTCCTTGCATTGCAGAGTAACCTAACACTACTTCGAAGTCTCTAAAGTGATCATAGATAATCCAAGGAACGGAGAAGACAAACCAAACACAACAAAACAAACGCATAATATGAATATAGAGAAAGAAATATCGAAGTGCGACATGTTAATTGAGAAATCGTATGCCAAAACATCGAGACATTGAATTTCAACATCTCCACAACCAAAATCGGCAGCAACGGATGAACAAAAGATTGAAATTATGAACGGAGAAGTAAGCAGCGTGAGTTATACCGAAGGTTTTCTTCGAGGATATGAAATGGTGAAGATGTTGATCTTGGGCTTTACAATTTGACTGGCGTCGGACATTGTCGGAGGTTCATCCCGGACGATAAGCTCCACCAAATGATCCGTTTCACTGTGGATCTTATCGGACGCCATTCTTGGAGTTTCCGGACGAGGAGAAATTAAGAAAATTTTTACAGATTCAGAGTTCGAACATCGAGAATGACGGATGAACAAAGCAAGGCAGCCACAAGAACAGGCCCCTTAAATTTCTCCCGGCCTTTTTTTTTCCCTCCAAGAATTGCAAATTACTCCTCCTGATTTAGCATCATTATGTATAGATAATTACAAATTACACCCTTCAAATTAATCAAATCGAGTCCAAGCACAATTTACTTTCTTATTTGGTTTACCAACAAACAATATTATTGTCATATAAAAACTATATGATAACATATTAATATTAAAACTATATGATAACATATTAATATTAAAACTATATGATAAAAGTGTTGGGTATTATTATCAATTGTTGAAGCATTTTCAAAATCGTTAAACACCCTACCTCTTTCTCTAATACATTTATTTACTAAATATTATTTAATAATTCTAATGAAAAATAATAATAAATTTTAAAATAACTTTACATCATATTTATTAATATAGATAATATTGTATATTTATTTTCACGCTTCAATGCTTACAAATCATATATCATTAATTAAATAAAAAGTTTGGTCGTAATTTAATTTAAAAATCTCCCATAATCAAATCAACCTGCAATTGTTTAATTAGCATAAACTTTATTGACTAATTTCCACACAAATATATATATATATATATATCAAATTAATTGAATAATATCAAATTAATGGTTTAATATTTAAAAAAAAAAATTGATTTTTTTTATTGATTTCATCTTGCGAACTCAAAAATTAAATAAAAAAATTTTAAAAATTTATAAAATAATTAAAAATATATAATTTCTATAAATGTCACTCTCTTCCAAATAAATAGACTTTAAATAGTTAAAATCTTAAAAGAGTCCAAAAAAAAAAAAAAAGTAATGAGTTAAACAAACAAAACTTCATAAATAATTTATACAAAATTGGCATAATTTTAATAAAGATGAAAAAGGGTGGGAAAAAAAAAAGATTTATAATAATATAATAAAAGTAAAAACAAAATGTTGGAATTATGAATATAACCCCTCCTGGGTGTCGGCCGGACAGGTGGGAACCACCGGTTGGACCCACAAAGATTGGTGTTTTAACTTTGTGCGGCCCGCCACCGTGAATACAGCAGCTGAACCAGGAACCGCCGGTGGCCCTTCTTCCTGCCACCGACAATCCATAAATATTTCCAATTTTATTTTTTATCGTATGTTTTGGCTTTCCATTTTCTACCCATTTAATTTACTGTTTTGCCCCCTCGTAATAAAATAAATATATAATTTTATAAAAAATTTAAGCCCATAAGTTCTTAAGAGTAATAATTATTTTATTACATCAAATTTGGTATTTGGTATTTTATATTTTTAATTTGATTGTTGTTATTTTCTATACTTTTAATAATATCACTATTGTCTCTATTATTCATTTAATTATAATTTATTGGAAAGATTTCAAATTAATATAAAAAGTCACATATATATATATGATTATATATGATGATGGATGAAGTTGACAACAATGGTGTTATCCTTAATTTAATGATATAAATGTCTACCACATGTCATATTTGTTATAAAGCATACATTAAAATAAAAAAAAATAAAAAAAAAGTCTTCGATAAATATTTATGGTAAATTACATTATTTTTGAAAGTTAGGCTTAATATTTATATTATGAAATTAATAAATTTAAATAGAAAAGAAAAAGAAGAATAAATTTGAAAGGTGGAAAATAATCTGAATATATTATATTAAAGCCATCGGATATAATAATATCAGTGGGATTTATTCTTTTCTTTTTCTTTTTCTTTTTTTATTCACAGATTGAATTATTCCTCTTTTTATAATGTAGCAAATTAAAAGCGATTTTGCAATAATACTAAACGGCGGCGTTTTGGAATCACAAGCTTTTAGGAAATAGCGAAAGTAATTTAGAGCTAATTTGGATTATGTACTATGATTATATAATTAACAAATAAATTTAAGAATGTTATAATTATATAATTAAATGCTAATTTGCGTGAGAATTTCCACAATTAGGGGATATGATTGACACTTGCCTTGTTCTTAAATTGGTGGGGGCCATCTAGCTTTTTTTTTTTTTTTTTTTTTGAATATTAGGTTTAAATTGAATTAAATAATGGCGACAAATAAATATTATTATATATCACGTGAAATAATGCAAGTATGAATTATATTCTATTATTTATTTTATTTCTCTCACCTTTCAAATCAATTTATTAAAATATTATAAAGAATATTGATCCAAACCACGTGAAATCTCACAACCCACATCTCCATGGTCTTTGCTGTTTAAAGCCCATCGCTAGTAGTTGTCAACTTTAAGACACGTCTACTAGGGGAGAGGTTTTTCGTTTCTCTCTCCAACTGACGTGGAATCTCAAAATTCGTTTAATGGGTAGGTCTAATTAATTATAAACTTTAAGGATTAAAATTTATAAATCAAGAATTACAGTGCCATTAGCAAATTATATACCAAAAATAGAAAATGAGCGATTAAAAAGGGGGTTGAATGGTAAATATGAAATTTTGAATGGGGGAAATAAATGTTAGGTAACTGTCTAATCAAAACTACCCGCCCAAAAATCACGGCTCTCTTGTAATTATTATTTTTTTTAATAAATTCAAAATACTGTTATTTAGCATTTTTTAATAATTAAATACAAAATTTAAAGATTTATCAGATATATTTTTTTTTAAGTAGATTATAATTTTACCTGATAAAAACAATTTAGCATTTTTTAATAATTATTTTGGAGTTCTTTTTTACCTCACGTGAGAGTCACGTGCGGATGTCATATCCCCAAGCCCAATTATGCCAAAAAAAACAGAAGCACACCTCAATACTTCAATCAGGTTTAAAGTGTGAGAAAGCGAGTGAAGAGAGAGAGAGAGAGAGAGAGAGAGAGAGAGAGAGAGAAACTCACATTTTCTCTCTCCCATTTCGCTCCCAAAAAGCAAGTTTCAACGGCAAACAACAAGCAGTTCAACTCCGCTAATGGAGGGGGAGACCACGGTGGCGACCATCACAATAATGCAATGCCGCCGACGCGCCGGGCCTCCCAAACCTCCGAGATCTTCCGGCCTCTTGATCTTCCTCTCCTTTTCTGTTCTGTGGAACTTCGCCGCCGGAGCTTTCGATTACGCCGACGCTCTCTCCAAGAGCCTCCTATACTTCGAGTCTCAACGATCGGGAAGACTTCCGTACAACCAGCGCGTCAGCTGGCGAGACCATTCTGGTCTCACCGACGGCCTGGAACAAGGAGTCAGTTCCTCAAACTTCTCAATGATTGCTCTGTTTTCGGTTTTTTAGAGCATCGCTTATGGTAATCGATTCGAGTAATTTTCGGTGGTACAGGTGGATTTAGTCGGAGGATACTACGACGCTGGTGATCACGTGAAGTTCGGCCTTCCAATGGCTTTCACCATAACGATGCTGTCATGGAGCGTGATCGAGTACCGGCGAGAAATCGATGCCGCTGGCGAATTAGAGCACGCTCTCGAGGCGATAAAATGGGGAACCGATTACTTCATTAAAGCGCACACTAGCCCCAATGTGCTGTGGGCAGAGGTGAATATCATTCTCAGTTTATCATAATCGCGACTAATCGCATTGTTCCCTAAGCATTTTCCCGCCGAAATTCAGAGTGTCTGGTGTGTGAAATTCACAGGTCGGAGACGGAGATACAGACCATTACTGCTGGCAGAGGCCGGAGGACATGACGACGTCGCGGCAAGCGTATAAAATTGATGAGAGTACCCCAGGGTCAGATCTTGCCGGAGAGACGGCGGCAGCGATGGCAGCAGCGTCGATTGTGTTCAGAAAAATAAACTCACATTACTCGCACCTCCTGCTCCATCACGCGCAACAGGTAACAGAAGTTGAACAGAGTTAATTACGTTGTTAGAGGAGGCAGTTGATTGAAAACGAAATTAAACTGACTGAATTTGGAAATTTGGATGTGAAATAGTTGTTTGAATTTGGGGATAAATTCAGAGGTAAATACGACGGAAGTGTGGGAATAGTGAAGAGCTACTATGCGTCGGTGAGTGGGTATAAAGATGAACTGCTGTGGGCTGCGCTGTGGCTGTATGAGGCCACCGACAACAAACAGTATTTGGAGTACGTCGTCAACAAGGCTCATTGCTTCGGTGGCATTGGATGGGCCATTTCCGAGTTCAGCTGGGATGTCAAGTATGCTGGCGTCCAACTCATGGCCTCCAAGGTAAATTCTCTTTATTCTTGGTTCTTTTCATTTCACTTTCTTGCTCAACCATTATAGCCTCGACCAATAAGTTATAAGTCTAAATCATTAGAAGAGAGTTGATTAAAAATTCATTTCAATTAGTATTACCATACTTCTTTCTGTAATTTCTTATAGTTTGTATGTTTTTCCTGCATTAAGTTGACCCATTAAAAGTTAGTAGAATCTTATGCTAACCGTGTGTGAGTACTTATTTTTTATTTTATTTTTTGTGGGTCATGAGTTTTGAAGTTAATCCCAGTAAAAGTTAAGTTTTATTCTTTCCTTCCTCCTATGAAAAGTAAAATTTTGTTTGAAAATAAAGGTTATAGAAGACCTATAAAATTTGAAGTTTGTTTGATAAGTTTTTGTTGTTAACTCACAATTGTAAACTTAACCAAAGTTAGCCTATGATATGTAACCTTTAAATAAGTTATATGAGCTTTGAAGAAGTTAATAGAAAAGAATAATAGAAGATTTATTAAGACTAAAAGTTGAATGGTTCTTAACAATAATCCATAGAAATAGATTTGAAAATTAGAATTTAGTTTATATGGTGTTTATGCTTTTTAGAAAGCTAAAAGTTAAGTCTAATTAGTATTAGTAATGTTGAAAGTGTGATAAAAACCTACCTAATTATAAAAAATTTATTAAACCATGTGAACTGAACTCCTTGTGAGGACGAATTTAGGTTAGAAAGTGACAATAAGATAGGGATTGGAGGAGGAATTAATGTTTAATGGGGAGTGGGATCTTTTCTGAGGATTTTGTCTTTGATTAAGGAGTGTAAGGGCTGATAAATGGAATAAGTGAAGGGAGGGGAAATCTGGGCGTCTCTCACCGTTTTTAAAGCTTTTGGTCACGTCAGAGTGGAGTGGCCCCTAATTAAAGGACCCACCGGACAGCAAGGGGTAAAGTTTTAGAGTGTGAGTCATGTTGGATGGAGCACAAGGCCACGTGCATCCGATACCACAGCAATTAATGTGCCTTCTGCCTACTCAACCCCCTCCACGTGTCCCTTTTCATTTCCTTTCTCTCCATCTCCCTAGGATCACACAGCTCATTATCCTTCAAAAAAAAAAAAAAAAAAAAAAAAAAAAAAAAAAAAAAAAAAAAAAAAAAAAAAAAAAAAGGGTCTCTTTACTCTTTACTCCTTAATCTTTGTGTTCTCTTTCTCATTTTAGTCCCTGCTGTTTAAATGTTTTCAGTTTAGTCCTTTTAAGTGCATTTCTAATTAGTTACCAAATCACAAGGTTAGAAAATTGAATTATTAATGTTGAGAATAATTTGGAAAAGAGTTCCACGATAATAAATCTATGTTGATATGGAGTTTTTTTTAGAAATTAAAAGCAAGATTATGAGAATTTATGTTGAAAGTAGACCATATCATTTTAATATGAGGTTAATGATTTCTAGCAAATAATTTACGGATATTATATTTTTTTCATTATACTTTCTGGTGAACCTTTAGCTTAGGACCCGCCCATCCTAAGAAAATAGTGAATAGTGGTTAAATTTTAAGTTAGTTTCTTAGAATATGAAGGGTGTTTTAGCTAACTTTTTTAGCTACTTTTTGCTTTTACTATATTAATTGTTCATTTAAATTTCTACTAACTTACTGATCATTGTTCTAAATATATCAAAGTTCAAAAGTTAATAATTATAAATTTCTAAGTCAAAACTTCCACAAGAACAAGGAGTAAATTGAAAAAATTAATTACTTTTTTTTTTTTTTTTTTTTTTTTTTTTTTTTTTTTTTTTTTTTTTTTTTTTTTTTTTGTCTCTGTTTAGTTGCTNATGCAGGGGAGGCATAATAGCAACGAGCAAGCCAAAATTCTGGAGAAGTACAAATCAAAAGCAGAGTTTTACCTCTGCACACTCCTCAACAAGAACAATGTCAGCAACGTCGAGCGAACTCCCGCCGGCCTTCTATTCATCCGCCAATGGAACAACATGCAATACGTCACTACGGCGTCGTTTCTCCTCACCGTCTACTCCGATTACCTCCGCCGCTCCAACCACCACCTCAATTGCCACACCGGCCCCGTCTCTCACGAAGACCTCTTCAAATTCGCAAAACAACAAGTGGATTATATCCTCGGCGCTAACCCTAACAACATGAGCTATTTGGTCGGGTTCGGCCCCAAATTTCCTACAAGGGTTCACCACAGAGGAGCCTCGATCTTGTCGTACAGAGAAAACAAAGCATTCATCGGGTGTACTCAGGGGTATGATAACTGGTACGGTCGGGAAGACCCGAATCCGAACGTCCTCGTTGGAGCGGTGGTGGGCGGCCCCGATTGCGAAGACAAGTTTGGCGACGAGAGAGGGAATTATATGCAGACGGAGGCCTGCACCTACAATACGGCGCCGTTGGTCGGCATTTTTGCCAAGTTGTCGCAGCTTGAAGAATCGGATCCGGGTCGAACCCGGGAAGACCCGGTTCTGTATACTTCATCTTGAAAAGAAAAAAAAGAAAAAAAAAAAAAAGGTAATATTATTATAAAATATATTGATAGACATGTGTGGGAAATGGGAATTTAATTTTGGGTGAAAAAAGAAAAAGAGAGTGTTTTTTAATAGGTGGCTGAAATTAAGGAGTTGGAAGCCCCTGCTTTTTCTTTTGTAGCTTCTTCATTTATGTTTGTTATATAATTCATATAGTAAAGGTAAAAGCTCCCTATCTCCTGGATTTGCTTTTGCCTCTCTTCATCTTTATTCTTCTGTATTTGAATAATATTTCTCATTTATTCCTTTCGTATGTGAGTCGTAGAACAGTGGTAGGACAATTAGGTGAATTTGGGCTTCACCCCACCTCCATTCGTGTTTCATTTTGTCTTATTACTTGGTTTCTCTTTCCATCCAATTTCTCCACTTTCTAACGTCTTCTTATGTACTACAATTATCCTTCGGAAAACAAAATCTTCCATACTAATGGATTCGGTTCCATACAAGATCTTCGTAACACTTACTAATGAGGCCCTATCGATTAGTATTATGCATAAGAAATCAATTATAGACTCTAATGTAATTAGATCCGCTCTTCATAGACAGACTTGGGATTTGCGGTCGCACAAAATGTACTTCTAAGTAATTGCTCCACAGATCCTATAGATAGATATGAGGCGATTTGGGAAGCTCAAAGCAAATCCATGAGGGCTTATGTTCAAATGAGAACATGTCATACCATTGTGGAGTATCATGAATTAATAGATTCGAGAAAATTCGAGAAAAAGATAACGAAACTAATTATGAATATCATGAATCAATAGATGAAATATGCTCCGTTCCCGGGTATTAAAAGGTAGTGTCGATGTGCAATAATTGAAAAATGGAACAATTTGGAATATGTGAGTTTTTGAATGATAATATGTCCATGGTAAACACTAAAAACATCTTCTTCTTCAAACCCTCTTTTCTCTTTGCATTTCTCCCATTACTGTAACGGTCACTTCCTCCGTTCCCTCTTAAACCCTCCATTTTCTCTCTCTCTAAAACGCCTCTCTCCTACCAATGCCGATCAATTTCGCTCTCTTCCTCCTCATTGTCCCGATTCTCTGCAGCGCGGCGGAGCCCCAGCATCCGTCGATCAAAGGCCAAGGCGGCGCGACGGAGCTCTGGTGCGTGGCCAAAAACAACGCCGACGACGCCTCTCTGCAATCCGCACTCGACTGGGCCTGCGGCGCTGGCGGAGCCGACTGTTCCCCAATCCAGCCCAGTGGCGCCTGCTACGACGCCTCCAATGTCCAGAACATGGCCTCCTTCGCCTTCAACGACTACTTCCTCAAACACGGCATGACTGACGACAGTTGCTTCTTCCAAAACTCCGCCGCTGTCACTTCCTTAAACCCTAGTCAGTTTCTTATCCCTCCCGATCTCTCAAATTCTCCACCGAATCTTTGTTTTTCTTTCCAGATCTGTAACTGAATCGCTCATTGATTTGATCATTCTTGTTTCAGGCTATGGAAATTGCAGATTCCCATCTAGGTAAAAACTTTCTCCATGATCTTTAAACATCCTGTTTCGATTTAGGGAACAATTAATGTCCGTAATCAAGAAATTAATCATCAACCGTCAACGAATCTACGACTTTTAAAGCCTTTTTTCCAGTTTTAAAGTGATTGATTTCTCTCATTTATGGCGCAGTTCGTTGAGAAATGGGAACTTTTCAAGCCAATCCACATCCGTAGGGCTGGGGCCAAGCGAAGACCTAAGCGGATCGGGTCGAAGATCGAGTCGGATATGGGTTTGGCCCATAGCAATCGGGTATTTGTTCTTTAAAATTATGTTTCTGATATAAAACTTAATCTAGTTTTGTTGTGTTTAATTAGATTGATTGTCATTTCTGATTGGTGAGTTTGTGTATTTATGTTTGAATTTTGTTTTTATTGAGCAAATATTGGTAAATTAGATGCCTTAAATTGATTAAAATTTTAAAAATTATTAGTTGAAATCTCGGGTTTAATAATACTCATGATTCTGAACATAAAAGTAAATATCAATTAGGGTTTAGGAGTGACCAAACAAGATAAACCAATCGATCAAACTGACGTCAATCAATTGATATATCCAAAGTTTAAGTCGAAAACACCAAAACCCTCATATTTTGATGAAAAGAGTTGTTGTTCGTATCATTTTTTTAAAGAAACGAGCATTTTGACTTTCTCAGGCTGTTGTTGCGTTTGCGACAACATTAATGTTGTAGAATCAACACGCTGAGAAAACTATCGTCGATCAATCAGTCGGCTGCCCGACATTACAAGAAATATTTTTTATAAAGGTACGTGACAGGCCAAAATAGACAATATTTGATAGCAACTTTGACAGTTACACAATTTTAGTCAAAAGCCACATGTATAGAGCTTGGATTTTTTTTTTTTTATGAAGTATATATATTTATCACTCATTTAAATATAATAAAATATTTGAAATAATTAAGAGAAAAATGTAATTAAGAAAGAAAAAATAATCTCTTTACATTGACATTTGCTGCCTCTCCAAGTCTTGAACGTCGTCGTTTCCATTTTCGCGAACACAAGGTTGAATTCTTCTTGAAGACCTTTCTCTACTTAGAATCCGTCCAAATGAACTCAATCGGGAGCTTGACCCACCGCCGCTCTCCGCCACCGGAGCCTCCCGGGGTTCCGGCCGAATCATCGGCGCCGCCTCCGTCCGGCAAATTGGACACGTGGAATGCAACCCAAACCATTTATCAATACATTCCAAATGGAAAGTATGTTTACAATTGGGTAAAACTCTCGCTTCCTCGCCGTTCTCGACGGCGCACAAACACACGGCGCACTCTACGGCAGCTGGGTTTTCCAATTGGTGTTTGAAAACGACGACTGGCAGAGACGCCATGACCAGGGGGTCGAGGCCGGAGTGCCGCGGCGGTGGCGGAAGGTCGCTGGAGACAACGAGGGCGAGGATTCCACGGCGGCGAAGAACGGCTTGGCGTCGGGCGTGACGACGGAGGGCGTAACGGGCGTAAATGTGAAGGGCAATGACCAAAAGAACGACAAGAGAAAGGGAAATGATGGCGCTGAGCATAATTCTGTTGTTTAAATTGTATGGGTGGTTTCGGTTAGAGCGGTGATCCACCCAAAAGGGGGAGTCGCCGGCGTCGAAGGAGGAGGCGGACATGGGGTCTGCCTCTGATTGTAGTGAGAGAAAGAAGAGAGAGAAGGAGAGGAAGAGAAATTAAAATGGGAATTTGCAGAAAAGAAAGGGAATATAATGGGGATTCGATGTTGGTGTTAAGTGTGAAAGAGAAATTAAAATGGAAATGAAAATTCTTGGAGAAGAAATAAGGGAACTGCCAAACATTGATCAAGACCTCTGTGTTTCCTTTTATTTTTCAATTAAGTTGACTGTTGAACGTTGACTTCTCTCACGTCTCATTTTTTAATAAATAAAATAAAAATTCTAAAACAATAATTAATGGGTGAAATTATAATTTTCAATTTTTTTGTGTATTATTATTTTAGGGTTAAATAGAAACTAATGGGTAAAAAAATAAATAAATAAAATAAGTAAAAAACCGTCACATGGAGTAGATTGCAAATAATAAAAAGAGGAGGGGTCGGAAAAGGAAAAAAAAAAAAAAAGAAAGTTGAAATTATTGCAATTATTGGAGAGTTTTGTTGTTGGTTGCTTCCCATTTCCCTTTAAAAAAACCAAGAAAGTCGAAACTCGGTTTACTTTGATTGTTCTGTTACGTATAAAATAAACAATGTTTATTTTCAATAAAATATTCAACTTTTAAATGTTAACAAATATTTTATATATTTAAATAAGAAATAAATAAAAAATTCAATGATTAAAAGAGATATATTTTATACCATAATAATATAAAACTTGTATTTTACGAAGATAATTAAATATTAAGGGTAAGTTATGATAAAGTTTTTTTTTTAAAAAATTTAATATTCAAAGACATTATTAAATTTTTTAATAGGTTATATCTAAAATATAATTGAGTGGTATTTTATAATTTAAAAATGTATGGAAGTCAAAGAAGGAGATTAATTTCATTTGTCCATTTGCGTTTAATTTTTAATTTTATTTATAAAACACGCCTTTGAAACTTAGCTATGGCTATGTTTAAAAAACATTAGCATAATTTGTAGGCTAAATATTCATTAATTTTTATTTTTATTTTTAAATTTAGTATATGATTTTCTTTTTTCAATTATACAAATTATTAATAGAAACCTATATAGAAACTAGTTGATAGATAATTTCAAAATAGAATCTATCGAAAATAGTAGCAATAAAAATAGAATTATATTTTATATTTTTAAATATGTGCTTAATAACCAATTTAGAAACTCAATTACAGTTAAAAAATTATTAATATATATATATATTATAATATATTTATAGACCATATAATTAGTTATAGTTGCAACTAATTATTACCTTAAATATAAATTATTATTTGATGAAACTTTAATCTTCCACGTTCATACAATTATACTTGTACTTAAAAGCTCTAATCATATTCGCCAGAATAAAAATATATATATATAATGAAATTTTAAAATAATTAATAACTAATTGGACAAAAAAAACGAAATCAACTAAATAAAAGTGACAAGATTTGTGGAAAGAAATTAAAATAAAATTACAAAAAAAAATTAATTAAAAAAGGAAGAAAAAATTAAATGAAATTAAAAAGACATAACAACTAAAATTTGGACTAAAGAAACAAAAAAAAATGTAAATTACAAAATTGAGCTTAACGAGGAAGGAGGAGGGTTTTTTAAGTTTGAATTTTATTCCAAATGGCCCATTCTTTTATGTAATATTTAAATATTAGAAATCCTATAAATAATAAATAGGGAATCCGTTTCTTTCCCTTTCTTCTTCTTTACATTAATATTTCATTAATTTCAGGGTTGGGGAATTTCTGGGATGACTTACCATTTACCATTTTCCGTTTGACCGTAGATAATAATTATTATTATTATTTTTAAAACTCAATTAAATAAAAATAAAATAAAATTTTAAAATAGTTAAATGTTAATGAAAAATATCATAATTAGATAGTTAATTATTCATAATTTTTTTTTCTTTGTTTAAATAGTTAACTTCCTACCAAAAAGATTTATTAATACTAAATTACAAGGTCAATTTTTAAACTCACCCAAATTATAACATTTACAAAAAGAAACTAAGTTGAAAGTCAAATTCATAAAGTTCTTGTCAAACATACTTAATCAAAGTAATTAAATGTAAGAAGAAACTGAATTCCAATAACGTATAATTTTAAAATTTGACAAATAGAATTTATAAACAAGAAAAAATACTCGTGAAAAAAATAAAGAGTTTTAATATTGTAGGGCTTTACCCCAAAGGGAGCCCTTTCAGAGAACCCAGGCCTACGAGGGGGTTTGGAAGTAGTTCTCAACCAGCAATTGACGCGCCTCGGTTAGACCATCACTAGCTGCGTCATTGCCCCAAGCGCAAAGATGAGATTCTGGTGAACCTTCCACTCGCCTTTTATATCCATCCGCGTCAGTCCACCTTCAAATTCTTTTCGATGTGGGACAAAAATCTAAACCCCAATGAGAACGCACCTCTAACCTAAAATCCTTTCATACTCTGTTCCTTAAAATTCTTGAAAATTTTGAGCTTTTTTAGGTTCAAATTTTGTGCGATCTAATAGAGTTTTACCAAATGTTATTGGTCTCAAATTTAATATTTTTTAATTTTGTTCTTTTTATATAAATACAAATGTAACAACGTAGGCGAAGTTTCAACTTTGTCGATGTAGACATGAACTTAATTTTCAAATATTGAAAAATTATCTCTCTAAATTTCTTTCACGTCAAAGGAAGAAAGAGTGGAAAGCCAAAGGAAGAAAGAGTGGAAAGCCAAGGCTCAATGTTTCACCTAATTGTGAAAGAGGAAAATAGTTGGAATCTTCTAGCTCCGTCGCTTTTTCTTGCAATTTTTAAGCCATCTATCGTCTCGTCACACTTAAAAATGGTTATTTTTTTTAAAGTTAAGAGTTTTACAAACGATTTTGATGATAATTTTTATAATTTATTCAAATTTGAGGACTAAAATATAAAATTTTAAATATTGAATGTCAAAGGAGTGAAAAGGGAAAATATAAACAATAATTAATTATAACCATTTCAATAAAAAAAAACAAACGAAAAAATATAAATCAATAAATAATTTAAAAATTCGAATTTTATTACATTATCCATAATCCTTTTAGTAAATTGAAATTGGAATAAAATCAAATCTACCGGTGATAATTCGGAGACGACGAATGACTCCCCGAAACGACGCCGTCTTCCACACCTTCACCTCGAATCCGTGACGGCGTACAGAACTCCGACGGGCCCTCGAATCGGCCGCCGTGCCCCGCCGACTGACGAATCTGATTGCTCCAACCATGCATCGGAACCTGGGAAAACGCCGCCGTCGAATTTTGCTCCATCAATGGTTGCTGCAGCCACAGCCCGGCGTCGCCTCCTTCGTACCCTGCCGGAATCGAATCACCGATGAGCCGTTGGTAATTTCCCGGCGAAGAGTTTGCATTTTGCTCCGACGGAATTAAGCGTGAATCGTGAAAATTATGGAGAGATAGGGCGAGATCTCGAGGTGGGTCAGTGGGTGTCAGAATCAAATCCACCGGATAGCCCTGGAAATTGATGGAAGTGGTGGCAGAGGTCGTCGGAAAGAATGGTTCAAGCGACGGAGCAAAGTGTCCGACGGCGGATTGTAACTCAGTGGACTCTGTTTCCCTTTCCCCTGTTTTCCGATTTGGGTCAGCGAAGCCATGGGCTATAGGGGAATAAGGAGGAAGCTCTCGAAGCTTGTCAATGGCAAATTTCGCCTTCTTGATTAGCCAATCGACGGCTTTACTGGGCCGATCATAACCCAACTGGTCTTGCACGTCGTAGAATCGGATGGCGGTGTGAGCCGACAATCTCACCCGGCGGTCGCGAGGGCCTTTGGCGGTGAAGACCTTGCTATGGCGGTCTTTCCGGGCGGTGGAGCGGATGATATGGCCACCTTGGACCGGAACAATCTCGGCGGCGGCACTGGTTTTCATTTTCCGGAGGAATTTTAATGGTGGGTGTGCTGTGAATTGTGATTCTTCTTATCTTTTGATTGCTGAAAAAGATTGAAACATCAGAATCAAGGAGGGACCAGTGGTAGAATTGGAGGAATTAAATGCGGAAGTTTGTGAAGATGAAAGGGAAGAATCATAGCTTGTAATTAGTGGAGCTTAGAACCTGTGACTGACACAGACATGGCTGACCCTTTTCTACTCCAAAAGTTAATGCCATGCTTACAACAAAATTATTGGATACCAGCTCCACGTAGATTCCAAATTTGGTCAAGTTGTTCTATTTCACCTATCTACTCGGTTCAGCTCCAATTGGACATATTGCTTGAATACACGACTATCAACCATAGCATATTGAGCACCTTGAGCTTGTTTAGCTATCTTATCTACAACCATTTTTATAAATTTCTCTATTCATTTTCCACGAACCCACCGACAAAATCTCATTGGTTTCTTCAAATTCCTCGAACAATTCTTCAGTTGGCTGATCATTTTACTCGGTCGCTCTTGACTACCTAGTGTAAACGTTTTAAAACTTCTTTTTGAATATAAATTTTTTAAGACGTTGAATGAAAAAGTTGATATGATAAATGATCATCGTTCTTTTATTCTTAATTTAGGTAAGCATCTTCATCAGTATCATTTTATTCCACGTCATTATCACGTATTTTTCATGTAACATTCAAACGAGTTTGTATTCCAAAAGGATATCCGTATATAAAAGTTAAAAAGAATAATATTACAAAAGAATAAAATTATTTTGAAACTAATTAATATAATTTAATCTTTAAATTTTATTGGCCTAGTTTGTGGCTATGAATGTAGTGATTGTGAGATGATGTGGCGGCTTCTCATCCAATCTACATCAAATTCAATTTTTGTAAGTTTGCTCCATTTTCTCTCGAAAAAAAAAAACAATTTAAATTAATTATAAATATACGTTTGTGTTTTATCTATTAATATAATTAATATATTTTAAATTATTATCCAATGCCGATAGGCGAACCCGACCTAGGTGGATATGTACGGTTTCGACCAAGATCAAAGCCACTCAATTGCGATACAAGTATTGTAATATCTCTTCTTACCTACCTGTTTTCAATGCAATTGACTTTTACGATACTTAATTTCAACTTGTTATCAACGATTTTTTTTTACCATGTTTTCTAAAACATTTTCTCTCAAAACATAACTCGAGACTCGACCATACGTCAAAATTGATCGCAACGTCTGATTTTTACATGGCTAGCTTGTTTGCTAGACAATACCACACACTGCACAAATGCTAGTCAGGTGCCTAGAAAGTGCAATTCTGACCCGTCATATCACTTTTCTTAAAACAAACAAAAAAATCATTTTAATCAAGAATTCAATTTTTTTTTTTATTGGGTCAACCTCACCAACTCGAAAATAAAGTTTATAACTCACTCGAACCTTACTATACGTTTAACACTGTAATGAAAATTAAGAATATTTGACATTTATAAAAAATATCAGTGATATACATTATGACTCGCGAATATTTAAGTTTTAGGAGCTTTACTTATTAATTTAATATATATAAAATTTCTAAATAATAATAAAAAAAATCAACCACGAAAATGATTTCGGGAGGCAACGCGCGAAAAAATTGATGCTGACGTGGCGAATTCCAATTGGATATATGTAAAAAATTTTGGATTTGGCTCCAAAAACCAAAAAATCGCGGGTTTGAAAAACAAAATCTCCCTCTCCGGTCTTCCCTTCCCCCTTTTTTCCGACCAAAAAATTTTCATTTTCACTCCCAATTCACCAAAATTTCAGATCCAAAACCCAAAATGATTTCCATTCCAATTCCCACCAAAACCTCCAACATTATAACCCCACATTCCCTTCTCCTCCTCCACCACCACCACCACCACCACCACTTCAAGTCTCAATCTCTCTCAATCCTTCATCGTCTTCAATGGAGTTCGCCGCCGTCCGATTCCCCTCCGGCAAGGAGAACCTCCCGCCGCTTTCCCAGAAGCAGTTCCCCCCAAATCCAAAGAAACCCATCACCAGAAAAAGAAGATTGAATCGAAAGCCACTCGCTGATATAACCAATTCCTTTGAAACCTCTGTTCGATTTAGCTTCGTTCAAGATCATTCCAGCTCTGTTGA
Organism: Cucurbita maxima; assembly: GCF_002738345.1. NCBI lineage: Eukaryota > Viridiplantae > Streptophyta > Magnoliopsida > Cucurbitales > Cucurbitaceae > Cucurbita > Cucurbita maxima. The sequence continues at coordinate 277,294 of NW_019272027.1, forward strand.
ATCTGTTTGTTTACAGCTTAATTCCAAGAAGAGGAAGGCTGCTGATGAAATTTGTTCTGGAACTGCTAAATCGCTCAGAATGGGATTTAGATAACTTTTTGAATTTGTTTGCTCTTTTTCAATTCTCTTATAGAAATTCATCCCCTCGTTGATTTCTGTTCTTCCCCAGATTATAGAATTTACACCAATTTTGATCTGATTTTGCCTTCTCCTATTCAATTTCTTGGAATTAGAATCGTTTTTTATGCATAATTTGTGTTCTTGGCATTATTAGATTCTGTGATGTCTTATATTAGTTGTAGAGTAGAACAAAACATTCTTGGTAACGGTGTGGAAATCTTTCCTATTTGACAGCATTTTAAAGTCTAGAAAGGAAGCTCGAAAAATAGCTCAAAGAAAAATTTATCTGTTATTAATGGGTTTGAGTCCATATAAATTCAAAGGATAAAATTTGTTAGGAATTGAGAGAAAAATCTCTCATTCTATTGAAAATAAAATGGACTATTATACCGACTAAATCATTAAATAAGTAAATTAATTATATTTTTTAATATATTAATAATAAAATGTGTCTAATATTCATTTCATCGCTAGAAGATATTGTTTGCTTTGGTTCTTTAGATATCTCCGTCAGCCTCACGGTTTCAAAACGAGTCTATTAGAGAGAGGTTTCTAAACTCCAACCAATATGAGATTTCACATTCCACCCCTTTAGGGGCCAGCGCCCTCGCTGACACACCGCTCAGTGTCTGCCTCTTCTGATACTAATTGTAACAATCAAAATTCATTGCTAGAAGATATTGTCTGTTTTGATCAATTACGTATTGCCGTCAGCCTCACGGTTGTAAAAGTTAGATATTCAAATTTTCACATATTAACAGAAAAATAAAAATAAAAAATGAAAAACTTTACATAAAGGGCTTTAAATTATATTCAAATCCGTCTCCACTTATCAGTTAAATACAAATAAATTACATAAAAAAAAAATTGTAGTGTGAATATTTTAAAGAGAGCTTACTAACCCATTAGTCACCTTGTCATTAATTAACCAAATATAGTACACAATAGGAGGCTAGCTTTTTGCCTTTTCTACTCACTACTTTGTATACCGACCATCTTTTTCTAGCTGATGTATAACTTTAGTTATAATTTCAACGATCGTCCTATAGAGTTATAGGTCTCTAATAGTCTCCCGTTCATCCACTCTCAATAATAATCCTTTCACGAGCTTGCTATTTGTCATAGGTTAACTCGTACACGTCGTCGCGTGTCATGTTAGCCACTACTTATTGAACTGGGTTTAACTATCTTCTCTTCATTTCTTTACCGACACTGGAGGCTTCTATCCATACCGCTACCTTGGAAGCTTAGTTAGATCTTGATAAGAACTAAGCTAAAAAAAGCTTTTGGATGTACGTCATGTATATAATATAGTAGTTGATGGTTGATAAGTGGAGTCTGATGAAAAAAGTGGGAAAACCCCCCAAACACATTTGTTTATATAGTTTTATATGATTGTGACCTTTCACATAGTCGTAGGGAACTCTTTGGAGCCAATTTGAGAAAATGGGTCCTCTTTTAGGTCTCTCTCCTACGTCATTAGGGTATACAATTCTTAGAAGCCTTTATATATTTTCTCTTTTAACACATGAACTATTTCGACTCTCGAGTTTGAGAAATAGTCTATAAAAAAATAATAAAAAAGACGGCTAATATAGAGAAAATGCTAAATAAAGATTATATTTTTTTTTCTGAAAAGTTAACGGTCAACTAGTTCGATGGGTCAATTATGAACTTTATTAGAAGTTCAAGGACTTGACTTATAAATTTTAAAACTACGAGGACTAAAATGAAATAAAATCTCTGTGATATATATTTTAACTATCGACTTATTTTGAAGAATAATTTTAATAAACGCGGTCACTTTTACGTAACAATTATAATAATAAAAAGGTGGGCGATTTTATGGGTATATAAAGGAGGAGAAGGGTTCCAATTTCCAGGGAGTTGAGGATAATTGATTGTCTTATTTGTTTTAAACTTTAATTTTTTTTTGGAGATTTTAAGGTTTTGAATTTTATTTTGTGGGAAAGGAATTATGGGAACTACAAGAAAGTCGTTATGGGGGTGGTTTTGTATTATGTTGATTCTTCTGTCTTTTGCAGCTCTGTCGGAATCTCGGATTCTGGTGGTTAAAAAAGAGAGTCTCACGGCGTTCCGACAGCGGCTGATTCAGGTGAACGGTGGAGCTCCTCCCAAAGTGGTCGCCGGGAAATATTATTCGTCGTCAAAACGGTATATCCCCGGCGGACCCGATGCCAAACACCATTAAAGATCATATGTTGCATGATGAAATTACAGTGCTCCCGCCGATCCGGCGGCGGTTTTTTTTCATGCAGAAATGGCAGAGACTGATCGTTATTGCCGTTTTTAGTTAATTCGGTTGCTGCTCTATTTTCGTGTTACTTTTGTGTGTTTCTAATGAATTTTGAGTTATTTTCTAAGGGCCGAAATTATATTTTTTATTTCGTTTGTCAAACATTTACTTTTAATTAGAAATGATTTATTTTTTTAAAATTAAATATTTTATTAGATAACATATACAAATACAATTTACTTATATTCTTCTAAAAAACAATAATATTAAAATAATCAAAATAATATTAATAACTTTTAGTTGCTTATTTTAACCCTAAACAAATTCTAATTAAGTAATTCAAATTTAATAGTGAGTATTGTTATTTTAATTAAATTTAATTACAATATTAATGTTATTTTTGGGATTTTTTAATATCGAAATTAATGTCTCTTGGAATAATTAAGGAAAGAGGGCAAGTTGTGAATTTATGTGGCTAATCGTTTGAAGGAATCTGGATTTTTAAAACGGCATTATTATATTAAAAAAATCACCACAAAAACATTAAAAGATACAAAACCCATGTGGATATCCTATTCATTTTGTCTGTGAGAAAAAGAAAGAGTTCACGACATAAACCTTGCACAATCTTTGTCTTGTCGTGCCACCACCTTTTTCTTTAATCTCTCCCCCTTTTTTCATAATACAAAATCCAACCGCTAATAGTTTTCGAGCTAGATGCTTTTAATAGTATGGTATTGTCTACTTTAAATATATTTTTATGTTTTAATTCTATCGAAAAACGCTTCATACTCATCTCTGTATGTTACTCTGGAAGATACCGAGCAATAACTTGTATTGATTAGATAAATGGGAAGATTAGGATAAAACTAAGAGAACAGAGGCCACGAGAACTTTTATTCAACTTAACATATGATATGGATCATAAATGTGTCTCAAACTTAGTTGCATTGGTAGAATCTTTACATATCGAATAAAAGAAGCGATGAGTTAGATGTTGTAAGATAAATAACATTTTATGTTTTGATTTCTATCGAAAACACTCCATACACACCACCATATGCTTACTTTGGAAGATACCGAGCAATATCTTGCATCGGTTAGATAAAGAGGAAGAACAGGTCTGCTAGCGATGGACATGAGCGGTTACAAAATGGATTAGAGTCGTATATCAAACTTAGTTAGATCGGTAGGATCTTCACTATCGAACAATAGAAATGATGAATTAGATGTTTTGAGATAAATAAGAACATCCGAGACCTCAACATTATTGAAATCATACCGAATAATTTCATAAGACGATAATCTTTTTCTTTTTTAGATATTCCAAACAAGTCAAGCTTGTGCCATTATGATTTGTTCCTCCAAAAAATCAAAAGGGAAGCCCTAATGACAAAATTTCTGACTCACCCTTTACATTACTCCCCCACTACCCTTTCTCATCATCCCCAAAAATTTAAATCCCCCCCAAAAAAAAAAAAAAAAAAAAAAAAAAAAAAAAAAAAAAAAAAAAAAAAAAAAAAAAAAAAAAAAAAAAAAAAAAAAAAAAAAAAAAAAAAAAAAAAAAAAAACCCTTTGATTGTTCTATAAATTCAACCTCAAAAATCCCACATTTTACACAAATCATCGAATACCCACTTCACGTGCAACTTTTCCCATCATATTTCCAATGGCCAATCTTCGTTTCAGCTCAAAACTTGCTCCATTCATGGCTGTCCTTTTCATAGGGATGCTTCTCGTCACTGTCGCCGGTCGCCATGCAACGCCGCCGTGGACGACGGAGGAGGTCACAGAGAGCAGCAACAGCATTATGATAATGCGTAAATTTGGTTATAGCAAAACCCAAATGGAGCATTTGAGAAGACTCTCTTCTTCCACTGAAAGATACACTCCTGGAGGACCTGATTCTCAACATCATTCTCATCCTCCTCGTCTACTGTAGGTTTCTCTTGTGTTGTGTTGTGTTGTGTTCTGTTCTGTTCTTTCTGTTTTGTGTGTGTGTGTTTTTTTTTAAGTTGAAGGACAGTCTCCTTATGAAACTTCGGATGTTTTCTGTTTCATCTTTGTTTTGTTGTAATGATAAGTGTTTTCGCTTGGAAAAAAACCCGACTTTTGTTGTTAGCTCGGTTGTCAAGGCTCAACTATCGACATTTTTATTGGTTTTGACTCTCGGTTGAAGCACATCGAAATGAATAACTGATGCAGGATGAAACCCTCACCGAACACACTTTGCACTAAAATACCTTAATCACAATGCTTGAACGTACAACTTATGGGTATTTAAAGAAGAAAGAAAAATACTAACAATTATTCTTCTAGATTCACGAGTGATGAATCATGGGTTAATAATGCACTTATAATATGACATATAATTATTTCTAACGGTTTATTACCATTTCAATGCATAACTGTAATATCCAATCCATCGCGAGCATTTATTATTCTGTTTGGGCATGATTCCAACCTGATGCTTAATGTTCGAATTTGTAATAGTCTTTAAGTCCACTGCTAGCAGATATCTCTTTGGGCATGGTTCCAACTAGATAGTTAATGTTTGAATTTGTAATAGCTCAAGCCCACTGCCAACATATATGGTTCTCTCTAGGCTTTTCTTTCTACGTTTTCCCTTAAAGTTTTAAAAGGTGGTTGTTAGGGAGAGGTTTCCACACCTCCATAAGAAATGCTTCGTTCTCTTGTCCAACCGAGGTGAGATCTCATAATCTATCCCTTAGGGGCCCAGCATCCTTGCTGACACACCATCCCGTGTTTTGACTTTGATACCATTTGTAACAACTCAAGCTCACTTCTAGTAGATATTGTCGTTTTTTGTGTTTTCTCTCCTTCAAGGTTTTAAAACATATTTGTTAGGGATAGATTTCCACACCCTTATAAGGAATGCTTCGTTCCCCTCTCTGACTAAAGTGGAATCTCACATCATTTGAATCAGTCGAACTTATCGACTCGCAATTCTTCATTCCAACAATAAACATATTTTTAGAAATTTCATTCTCAAACCTCGAGTAAAAAGAGAGATAACAGTGTTTTAACGGTTGAACTATATCTTCATATTAACATAAGTGATATTAGTATAAAAAACGTATCAAAGAGCTTACCTCGATGAATTTGGTATATATAATTAACGGATCAAAAATTAATAAAAATGGATGGTACATTTGAAATATAAAAAAAAAAAAATAATAATAAACATAAAAACATGACTTTATTATATAATTAAATGCATCAAATCTTTGTTGAAAAATGAAAGGGTATTTGGAAGCCGCTTTAACAGATCGTGATTTAGTGCTTCATAGCCATAAGGTTTATTTCGATCCGCTAATTACTTTAATTAATTTAATTTTAGATACATATCCTATGCTTAGTGGTTCATAATTTAAATTAAAATTCTTAAATGTCCTCAAGAAAAAAAAAAAAATATATATATATATATTAAATTGTTATGATTTAGCTATAATAACTAAAATAAATATACTGTCAATATATACATTATAATTTTTAATTTTTAAATAACTATTTATAAATTTATTTCTTATTTAATTTAAATTACTATAATTAATTTTGAAAATAATTTGGCATCCATTATTTCATTAAAAAAAAAAACGGTTGTATTCATCATTGAGATCTTGACCAATATCGACATCTTGGCATCATTTAGCGACGCCATTATTGATTAAATGGACTCGGGATTAATTTAATATTTTTTTTACCTCTCTATATTAAAATTACAATTTAATTCCTCACTAGAAAAAATAGTCAAAATACTAATTTTTAAAATTAAAAAGTCAACTGAAAATAATCTCCCACTTTCACTTGTCTTGTAATTACCTTTTAAAAACATTTTTCTTTACATTATTTTAGTCAAATTTTACAAAAAGAAGGAAGCATTTATAAAAGCAATCAACCAAATTAATTTTAAAAAATTATAATAAAATATAGTTGTGGATAATATTGAATCATCTGAATTCAACCTAATTGAAATATTATTATGTTTTTTTTAATATGTTAAAAAAAAAATCTTAGCTAAGTGACAAAATTATAATGATTTTTTCATATCATATGATAATTTAATACATTTGAGTGGTCTAAAGCTTCCATTTTGAAGTCAATTGGTCGTTAATTCCCACCTAAAATAGTAATTGGATGAATAAAAAGCTTACCCACTTTAATTTAGGTTACCCAATTAATATAATTTTTAATTCCATTTACCATGAATAAATGGAATTTCATCTTATAATTTATATTATATTATAAGGGTAAATGAGGGAAAGCAAAAAGTTTTATTCTTTTTGTAGCATCCAAACAAAAGAGGGTCTTGTCCCATTTGTAATTCTAAGATAATGTTTTTCATAGGATATCCATTAAAGATTTCAAAGTATTCTCGTCTATCACGATGTTCATATCTACATGGTTTTACAAGCTCGATGTCCTTGACGGTTATCATTTTTCTCCACTTCTAATGAATTGTTACTTAAAATCCTAACGAGCCCAAGCACTCCTTAACGTTTTTAGTGCATTGGACTCAGGAATCCGACCACTCCTAAAAGCAAATTATAAAACACATGTCTAGTGTTAATAGACTCGAGATCCTGACTTATTCGAACAATCCAATTTAATTGGGTTAGATTCTTTTTCTTAAGTGTGGGTTGAGTTGAAATTTTTAAAAATCGAAAAATTTAGGCAAATTCTGTTGTACTTTTAAGATTATTACGAAAATTAAGAATATTTTACATTTGGAACATAATGGTTGGTATATGGTGGCCAAAAATCAATCTACCAATGTTGTTTAATGATTTTTTTGTTGTTTTTTTTTTAAAAGTTTATAATATAGATTCTTTTTCCAAAAGCATTAGATACAATAATATCAATAAATTAAAATAAAGGATGATTTAGCATATGGTTTTGTCTCTTTGTCCCTTTTAAGTAATAAAAGATCTAAATGGTTAGGCTTGACCTAATAAAGATTACTAATTATTAATTCTGTACGGAAAAACTTCGGTGCTTTTAAGGACCCATTTATAAATATATTATTTATTGTCTATTAACTAAAATAATATTGTAATTTTATTATATATTACAAGAAAAATACCCTTTTTCATCCATACGTATATGGTCTCTAAGTTTCAAATGGTTACATTTTTGCTCGTGAATATTGAATTAAGTTTTTATCTAAGTCGCTAAGTTTCGAAGGTAAAGGTATATATTTTGAAAGTTTGTACCCATCATTGCCTATATTATTTTTACTTAACTAAAGGGACAAATATGTAAATTCAAAGCTATTTTGGACTTTAATTGGCTCGACCCTTCATAAACTATGAAATTTTTTTATTTTCACAATAAACCGGAAAAAACCCGGATTTTTTAATTTAAGACCCGGCCCAATGGTTGTCCAAAATGGATTGGATTATTAAGATGGGCCAATTTTGTAATACAAAAATGGAACCCCCACGGCCCAACTAACCCATTATATTCAAAATAAGGTCAAATGACCATCTTATCGATTAGAGATCTGTGGTAAAAATCAAGTAGTGGACCAAATTTTGAATTTTAGTCGGGCAGCAAGGGTATTTGTGTAATATCATATTTCGACATTTTTTTTGAAAAAATAAATTTATGAGTAGCTTTTTAATTCCTAAAGTCTTATAGGTTCGGTATAATCTATCTTAAATTTTAGACAATTTCTAAATTGGGACATAATTATCCGAGAATTTCTAAATTGTGACATAATTATCCGAGATGCATAAATTAATCAACACCAAATTCAAATAAGGTAAATTTTGTAGCTATGCTTATACGATTAAAAAAATGTTAAAAAAATCAATAATAATTATTTATAGTAAAGTTTAATATAAAATAAGGTAACTTAGCCATAATTTAAATACTTCTAAATTTTTTAAACCTCTATTTAATTTAAGGTAACTTACCTTATTTTACCTTCAAATTTAAAAATTTTAATTTTGAAACTTTTAATTTTTGTTCTAAAAAAAAAAAAAAAAAAAAAAAAAAA
>NW_019272027.1:286037-334563 GCF_002738345.1 Cucurbita maxima
AAAAAAAAAAAAAAAAAAAAAAAAAAAATATATATATATATATATATATATATATAAAATCTTAATTATTTTGTTTACCATTACTTATATTTTATTTTAAAAATAAATTTAAATTTTTAATCGCAAACTTCCATTGTTAATACCTTTCCATCTTTTTAAAAATTATTAAATTAAAAAAATATTTTTTTAAGAGTACAGTAAATAAAATATTAATATGAAAGATTTTGAAAAATAGTATTATATAAATATTTGATTTTCCAGATAACAAGCCGCGGGAATGGGCAAACTCTTCAAAATTTAAGAAACCAAATTGCCCGCCATAAACCGACTTAACCCACCAGGACGCGCGTAATCCACACTCGCTAAAACAATTTCCCGCCTCCATTTGGCGCGTGTTTCCACCTCCCAACCCACGCGTGCTCCACTATCACGGGCACGACTTTTTCTACTACCACTCACACGCGCGCCCTCCATTTCATTTCACTCGACGAAGCCCCACAGGCGCCGTACATCTGTACACTTAAAAGGATTGAGAGATCACTTTAGAGAGAGAAAGTCATTTTTTTTTTCTCTAGAGAGAGGAAGTGTGTGTGTTCGTAGAAGAGACTGCAAGATCCGGTGGCAAAATAGGCACTGAACAACACACAAACCCTACTGTTCTCCATTTTTTTTTTGTTCTGTAAGCTTCCAGTTCATCTTATTTTTTCTGCATGTTACATGTGGGGTTTTCGAGTTTGTAGCTGTGTTGTTATTAGGGTTTGATCGGAGGAATTTAAACCTTGTTCGGTCTTTAGGGATTTCGCTTTTGGTTTAATCTTTCTATCATTTAGGATAAATTTAGGGATTTCTCTGTGTTTTTATCTTTTTCGAACAAGATTTTCAGCTGGGGTGTTTTGTATTATTTGTTTAATTTTGGGGAATTTAGGTATTTAGGGTTTTTGTTGAGTTTCATGTATGGCTTCGGGTCCTACAGTTGGTGAGGGAGACGGTGTAAGAGAGAAACAGAGATACGTGGAAAGTAAGGTTTACACTAGGAAGGCCTTCAAGGGCCTCAGGAAGAACAACAACAATAATACGAATTCAATTGCCGATGTAGTCACTGCCGTAACCTCTGCCGTTGAGAATAAACAGTATAATGATAATAGCCGAAATAAGGAAACCTCTACTGCCCCGACTATCACAGCTGCTGCCAACGACATCGATGACGCTAGTGCCAGTAGTCATGTTAATCATGACAATGATAACGATTTACCCCAGCCTCTTCCCTGTACAACGGTGACAGAGGACGAGAATCCGACACAGAAGCAGCTCATTTCGAGATTTGATGTGGCGTCTGATGATTCATCATGTCTTAATCGCGAGCAGGTTGCAGCTGGGGATGCAGTGCAGAGCACTCGGGACCAATCCTCTGGAAATGGTGTTGTGGAAAAAGCTGTGGAAAATGAGAATAATAATAATTTGGCCTCAAGGTCCAAGCAGGAGAAGCAGGAGGTGCGAGAACTACGGCATAAGCTTGAGAGTGAGCTTGAGATTATAAGAAATGTGTTGAAAAGAATTGAGGCAAAACAGAGGGAGTTAAGTGAGTCTAGTAATTTTCATGGTTCGGCTAATGAAGGGATGAATAAGGTTGCTGGAGATAAGCAGATTCATCCCGAGGTTGCTGGAGATAAGCAGATTCATCCCGAGGTTGCTGGAGATAAGCAGATTCATCCTGAGGTTGCTGCCATTGCTGTGCCTCGTGAGCCTTCTAGGCCTCTGAATCAATTGAGTATATCAGTGTTGGAGAACAGTCAGGGTGTGAGTGACTATGTGGAGAAAGAGAAAAGGACTCCCAAAGCGAACCAGTTTTATCGAAATTCAGAATTCATACTTGGAAAAGATAAGCTCCCACCAGCTGAGAGTAATAAGAAGGCAAAAACAAATATAAAGAAGCCGGGTGGAGGAGAAACCATTCATGGTTTCGGGCCGGGTTCCAAGTTTTTTAAGAGCTGCAGTTCACTTCTGGATAAATTGATTAAGCACAAGTATGGTTGGGTGTTTGATGCTCCTGTAGATGTGCAGAGTCTCGGTTTGCATGATTACTATACCATCATTAAGCATCCAATGGACCTAGGAACAGTAAAGTCTAAGCTGAACAAGAACTGGTACAAGTCACCTAAAGAATTTGCTGAGGATGTGAGACTTACATTTCACAATGCTATGACTTATAATCCCAAAGGACAAGATGTTCATGTAATGGCTGAGCAATTATTGACAATATTCGAGGATAGGTGGGTTATTATTGAGTCAGACTATAATCGAGAGATGAGGTTTGGACTAGACTATGGGGCTGCTCTTTCGATGCCTACTTCTAGAAAGTCTCGTCTTCCACCACCACCACCTCTTGACATGAGACGGATATTGGAAAGGTCAGAATCCACAACATATCGTCTTGATTCCAAGAGTAAACCTTTGAGCTCTACTCCCTCAGCTAGGACACCTGCTCCCAAGAAGCCCAAGGCAAAAGACCCTCATAAAAGGGACATGACTTACGAGGAGAAGCAAAAACTCAGTAATAACCTTCAGAATTTACCTTCAGAAAAACTGGATGCCATTCTGCAGATAATTAAGAAGAGAAACTCGGACATTTTTCAAGATGACGAAGAGATCGAAGTGGATATTGATAGCGTGGATGCAGAGACACTCTGGGAGCTTGATAGGTTTGTGACAAACTACAAAAAGAGTTTGAGCAAGAACAAGAGAAAAGCTGAGCTTGCACTTCAAGCACGAGCAGATGATGAGCACAATATTGCTCAGAAGGTAAACCCCTGAATATAATTTTTGATGTATGTTGTGCTATAAAGTACTAAAGACGGATCCTCTTATTTTCTTCTATCGATTCAGGGCCACGCTGTGACAGAGGTCCCGAAGGAAACTAAAGCAGGTGGATTAATCATTGTGTCAGGTCTTTTGTTCTTATTTTCTATGTTTGTTTAATGAAAATCCAAAATTTTTATTTTGTACTCAGATGATAATATCGTTTCATCATCAGTGCCTGTTCAAGGACAGGGCAATAGTAGAAGTAGGTCAAGTAGTTCAAGCAGTTCTAGCAGTGGTTCTGGATCTTCTTCTAGTGGTATGACAATTATTAATTTCAGCACTCCTGGCATCTTAATCATGTGATTTTGTTGAAGCTGTATTCTTATTCTTATTATTTTTTGGACAAATACAGATTCTGATAGTGAAAGCTCTTCAGCATCTGGATCTGATAATGGGTCTTAAAGGGCTTCAATATTCTTCAGGTTGTGCTTCTAAATTAGTCTGAATCTCTTTTTTAAATAAATTTTTGGCCATGTTCTTGTTCCTTTGATGAGTTCTTAGTTTCTTGGCCCCGTTATCTACTTTGTTTCTGATATCATCTTAATCTTGGTGTAGTCGAGTTCAATCTCCGTAAGGCTTGACAAGTTTATTTGTTCTCTAGGTCAATTGGATCAGTAGGCGCTTGAGTTTTTTGAGATGGGGCAAAATTTTATCTTCTTATTATCCACTCACACTCAATCTAGATGAACACAAGAAATAGGATAGAGAAAATGCAAGGAGAATATTGGCTAAATGATTTGTATTGATGACTCCAATTATGTATAGTAAGAGAGAATATAGAGAATATATAACTAACTATCTACCATAATTTTTACTATACATAGCTATTTACTATTTATGGCAATTTACTATGTCATTTACCATATATAGTTTTACTATGTATAACGGTTGACTAAGCTATAAATAAGCAGCAAGCTCCATAATCTAACAATTCTCCCACTCTAGTCAACCAAGAATTTCATTCTCAAACGACCATGAGCATCTTCAGTGCACCATACCAATTGAGGCTTTGTACAACCTCAATATTCCAACATTAACACATTTTGTCAATATGTTTGCTGGATTCTTTGCACCCTTTATCTTCTCAAAACACATCACCATCTTCCACTAACCTGCAAGTGAAATGGTATCGCCTTCCATGTTTTGTCTTTAAATGATAGACCAAGTTCCTCACCAACTGTATAACACTCTGACTATCTTTATAAAGAAACTTTTTGTGTTGCTTCTTGCCCAATTCTTCTAGATAGTCAATCATCCATATCATCTCCTTTCCAGCTTCAACTATGGCCACGTACTCACCCACAGTACAATGCATTTTTGAAGCCTAGACATCCCATCATCCATGGCTTGCTCCCATTTGGTTGTATCCTCCAACTGTAGGGCCTCATCAAAGGGCTCTGATTCCCTTTCCTTAGCAACATATAGTGTAATGAAGGTACATACATATCTGGTACTCTGATAGTACTGGATGATCTTTTCAACACTAGTTCAGGTGTCACTTGCCCTACCGCTGGTTCCTCTACAACAGTCTTAGGAGTTTTTTGAGTATCTGCTACAACATCACTAGGTGATTTTTTTTTGCAACTCAACCTCAACTCCCACTTGCTTCATTGTCTTGGAATCTTGCTTCACATCTAGTTTCTCAGCAGTAGTCTTAGGAGTTTCATGAGTATCTGCTACAACATCACTAGGGTGAGTTTCTTTGCAACTCAAGCTCAACTCCCACTTGCTTCGTGGTTTTGGAACCTTACTCCACATCTATATGGATCATTCCAACTGCACTTTCTTCAATTTTTTGGCAGTCATTGTGAAGCTAACTTGTATCTGCTTGCTCATAACGTAGTTCTCACAACGACCCACATCAACAGATTTCAGACCTTCTAAAACTCCTTTCGCAGCCAGCATCTTCATTTCTTTCACGCTCATATGTCTAAGTCTATTGTGCCATAGACTTGAATTTGAAGCACTCTCAGCAACAACAACCATGTTCATACACCCTACAGTGGTGTATAAAGTTCCAGATTTTATGCCACGTGCTACCACCATAGCACCCTTCATAGAACTCTGTTGCATAACCTGTGTTGTCCAACTGACCAATAGAGATCAGGTTCTTCTTGAGACCAGGAATATATCTGACATCCTTTAATGTCCACTGCTTTCCTGTCGGAGTTTTTATGCCGACATCCCCTTTTCCTTTAATCTCCTAATCTTTGTTGTTGGCAAGATACACCTTCTCGAAATTTTCAGACTCGAAATTCCGGAACAACTCTTTACTTGGAGATGAATGAAAAGGTGCACCTGAATCTAAAATCCAAGATTCAATCAAACTGTCCACACTGAGGATTAGAGCATCCCCAATGTCTTCTGCTGAATTTATAGAATCATCGTCATCTCCAGATTTGTGATTCTGCTTCCTCTTTGGTCTTGTACAATATGTCAGAAAGTGACATTTTTCTCCACAATTCCAACTCGTTACGTTTGGTCTATTTGAAGATTTTTCTCGGTTCTTTGATTTTGATCGCCCTTTGTTTGGGCCGTTCGGTTTACTTCTCTTCCCCATTGGTCAACACTGAGAGCACTACTAGATGCATTTCCTATTTCTCGTTTGCGAATACTTTCGCTGAGAACTACATCTCGAATTTCATCAAACTTCAGTTTATCAGATCCTCGAGAACTGCTGATTGAGGCAACAACAATATCCCACGACTCGGGTAAAGATGACATCAAAATCAATGCTTTAACTTCATCCTTGAAATTAATTTCTACCAAACTTAGTTGACTTACGATCATATTGAATTCATTTATATGATCAACAACAGATCCACCTTCAGACATTTGTAGATCGAACAATCTCCGCATCAAATACACCTTGTTCATAGCCGACGGTTTTTCGTACATATTCGACAACGCTTTCAACAGATTTGATGTTGTCTTCTCCTTGTTGATGTTGAATGCCACGTTTCTTGATAGCGTCAATCGAATCAGTCTAAGGCTTGTCGATCCTTGAGCTTCCATTGCTCTGTGGTCATGGTATCCGACTTCACCCCCAACAAGGGTTTGTGAAGATCTTTCTGGTACAGATAATTTTCAATTTGCATCTTCCAGAAACCGAAATCGAATCCATCGAACTTCTCAATTCTAATCTTTAAGCTTTTCATCTTCACAGATCGTGGTGAATTACGCCTAACTCTGATATTAGTTGTTAGGATCGTACAACAACGTACACACTCGATCTAGATTAACACAAAGAATAGGATAGAGAAAATGCAAGGAGAATATTGGCTAAAGGATTTGTATTGATGACTCCAAGTGTGTACATTAAGAGAGAATAAAGTGAATATATAACTATCTAAGTTTTATTGGATATAGCTTTTTACTATACATAGCTGTTTACTATTTATGACAATTTACTGTATATGTCATTTACCGTATATAGCTTTATTATGTATAACCGTTAACTAAGCTATAAATAAGCGGCATGCTCCATAACCTAACAGTATATGTATGATATTTTAATTTTGAAAATTAAAAAAACCTTAAAATTGCAACATTTTATGTACTTTTTAAATCTAAGATGTTGTCTGTGATACACCAACCCCACCACTAGTAGATATTATTCTCTTTAGGCTTTTCCTTTCGGACTTCTCATTAAAATTTTTGATATGCGTCTGCTAAGGAGATGTTTTTACACTCTTATAAAGAATGTTTTGTTCTCCTCACCAACCGATGTGAGATTTCGCAATCCAACCCCCTTCAGGGTCCAGCGTCCTCGCTGGCACTCATTCCCTTCTCCAATCGATGTGGGACCCCCCAATCCACACCAATCCACTCCCTTAGCTTCAAAATAACTATCATTACATTGTCACTGTTTTTTCCTTCTGCCATTTACTTCAAAATGTTCTTGTTGGCTACTTGTCTACTAAGAGAATTGTGGTATTAAATGCCTTGCACCTCGTATTTTTGTGTCAGTTTAGTTTAGTTTAGTTTATGGTTTTAAATAAACTCTTTATTTAACTAAAATATAAACCACAAGTATAACTTATGCAGTAGTATAATTCTAAATACTTTATTAGGTCTGCTAAGGAAAAAGTTGACTAAATTGTTATTTTTAAACATGTTGATGTTCAAGGATTCTTACAGTTCATTAGAAAGGTGACAGAACGAAGTTAATCAAGGCTGCAATACTTCCTAATTGTTACTGGTATGCTGAAAACTTTAAATGGTCAAAAATAGAGATTATATGAGAGATATTACGACCTTACTTGAACCGAGTCATCGAGTTCCAAAGTACAGAAACTTAGAGATATTTTGAGTTCATGGGTTTGAACAGGATGATGAAAAAGAGATTAAGAAGCTTATACAGTTCACTCTTTCCCCCTTTGTGATTGGCAATTTTTATGATCAGTGGCTAGAGGAATGAAAATCTTACCAATTCCCTTTTGTTTACTTGGACAGATCTCAAATTTTTTGAAGTCACTTCGGGTGGAACCCTCAGCTTTCCTGATTGAAGCCAAATCAGTGTCTTGCCCAGCACTGGTTGGAAAAGGCTTGAAGTCCATTCATTTTCAACCAGTGGCAAGCTGAGCTTTTGATGTAGTATTTGACGCAGGGCTTCACTTCATCCCCCCATGCAGCCTTTGATTCTGTCTCAAATTTGTATAATATTGGTAACATAAGTAGTAATCTGATCGATTAGGCCCCGTCTTGCGTAGCGCCTGTACATTGCTAATCCATTGCTACGATCTCTATTTTTTTTAGCACAGACAACACCCTTAAGAGTCTGTAAACCAAATGTCAGTAGTAGGCAACAGGGTGTCGTTTTCAATTATATTCACAAAAGGGTTTGGTGAATAGCTTTTGACTATTCCTTGAGCTTGTATCTGCCCCTTCTATGGCTGCCATTTCTAAGGATTGTGAGTTTGCAAGCGCTGCTGCTGCTTGTATTTTTAGTTGTAAAGGATCAACAGAAACATGATTTTGCAAGGTCAAGATTTTGCTTTTGGTTTGATAGAATTATTTAGACTTTAGTCTTGAGAAAATGAAAATGGTGACTTCGGCTTAATGGGCTCTAAAAGGAAGTGGGAAAAATCTTTTTCCGAGTCGCCAAATTGATATAAATTTCGTGCGGTACACAAATTTTGGCGCTGTTGGAATTGATGAACGGGCGAACGATGCAGCGTCTTCAACTCAAAGCTCTACTCATATGGCCGACTTTCCGCTGTTCTTTTCGCGCCAATATTCATTCTCAAAGCGTCAAGCTAAATTCGTCTTCGTCGTCTTCTTCTTTAGAATACACGCCGTGGTCTGGTCTGAAAGCTTGGAGGCAGAGCCCTATAAATGAGAATCGATTTTGGGGAAGCAATGGACCAGAGGCTTTGGTTGAATCATCATCAAATGGGTTTCTCTTCGACAGCCGAATTGAATCGGCGTCGTCTCTTGCAGAGTTGGGTGCTTTGGTTCTTTCTACTAGTGATCCTTTGATCAAATCCAGGCTCTCGCATCTTGCTTACTCCAGATGGTCTCTCGAAGATCTTCCGATTGGTGTTTTCGAAGCTCCTCGTCGTCCTGCTCGACCTCCTCAACCCAAATTGGTTCGTTCTCTATATTTCAGTAAAAAATTTATACTCGTGAAATGTTCGTCTCTGTTCTTGAAAGAATCAATTGTTTTGTTTGTTTGAACCTGCTCCGGATTATGAATTTGTTCATGATTTGATGAAACTTTAACCCATGTCTTGCAAGTCCAGGTCTCTCCAAGGGAAATTCCGGCTCCCAAAAACTCGGGGTTGCCTCTGAATGCTTATATGCTACACAATCTTGCTCATGTTGAGCTTAATGCAATTGATTTGGCATGGGACACGGTTGTTCGATTTTCGTGCTTCAGTGAACTTCTTGGTGAGGGGTTTTTTGCTGACTTTGCTCATGTTGCTGATGATGAGAGCCGTCATTTTACATGGTGTTCACAGAGACTTGCTGAACTTGGATTCAAGTGAGGAGATTATAAACCTTGGGTGTAGTAGTTGATATTTGTTCGTTATTACTTACCTTGATTATATTGTTACAAGATATGGAGATATGGCTGCTCATAATTTGCTTTGGAGGGAGTGTGAGAAATCATCTGACAATGTAGCTGCACGCTTGGCTGCAATCCCGCTTGTCCAGGTAAACATATGTCCATGCTTAGTTCTTTGCTTCTTCATACAGTGCTTGAAATCCTTGAATTTTCGAGTATTCTACTTTTGATTATCTAGTCTAGAAGTATAAAAAGGATGACTAGCCTGATGTGAAGGGATGGGATCGAAAAGGCTTCTGGAAAGTACCTTGGATGAGGAATGGTCGAACTCGAACCTTAAGGAAGTTGAAATGAGGGTAGGTACTAATTTGTGAGATCTTATGTTGGTTGGAGAGGAGAACGAAACATTCCGTATAAGGGTGTGGAAACCTCTCCCTAGTAGACGCGTTTTAAAACCTTGAGGGGAAGCCTGGAAAAGAAAGCCCAAAGAGGACAGTATTTGCTAGCAATAAGCTTGAACTGTTACGGATGATATTAGAGCCAGACATCGGGTGGTGTGTCAGTGAGGACGCTGGCCCTCAAAGGGAGTGGATTGTGAGATCCCACTGGTTGGAGAGGGGAATGAAAAATTTCTTATAAGGGTGTGGAAACTTCTCCCTAGCAGACGCATTTTAAAACCTTGAGGGGAAACTCGAAAGGGAAAGGCCAAAGAGGACAATATTTGCTAGCGGTGGGCTTGAGATGGTATTAAAGCCAAGCACCGGGCAATGTGCCAGCTAGGAGGCTAAGTCCCAAAGGGGAGTGGATACGAGACGGAGTGTCAGCAAGGATGGGGGGTCCCACATTAATTGGAGAAGGGAATGAGTGCCAACGATGCACTGGGCCTCGAAGGGGGGTGGATTGAGAGATCTCACATCGGTTGGAGAGGGGAACGAAACATTTTTTATAAGGGTGTGGAAACCTCTCCCTAGAAGACGCGTTTTAAAACTTTAAGAGGAAGCTCAAAAGGGAAAATTCAAAGAGGACAATATCTGTCTACGGTAGGCTTGGGCTGTTATAGAATATAGATTTAGTATTGAAACATGGAAGGGGTTGGGTGCTATGGGCAAGAGATTCGATTTAAGAAAATAAATAGAAAATTAAAGGCAGAGGTAGTATTGATCAATGCACATATGTATATATGTCTCACATTCTGTAGGAAGCTAGAGGACTTGATGCAGGGCCTCGACTAGTGAAGAAACTAATAGGCTTCGGGGATCATAGAACATCTGATATTGTAGCTAGAATTGCTGATGAAGAAGTTGCACATGTAGCTGTTGGTATCGACTGGTTCATCCTTGTCTGTCAGAAAATGGAACGCGCTCCATGCTCCACTTTTAAAGGTTTATATCCTCCACGATGTCGGTTTGTTTTCATCTAAATGATACGAGTCATATAGCTTGCAATGCTGGACTTCCCTGTGGTAACATCTTTGGTGGCACCAATGCAGACTTGTTAAAAGAATACAATGTGGAACTTAAAGGGCCTTTCAATTATTCAGCTCGAGACGAAGCCGGCCTTCCACGTGATTGGTATGAAAACTTCCCATCTCGGTTTATAGTCAAACATGTCTCTCCCAACTTTCAGTCAATCGTTTCTGCAGCTCTCATGCTCGTGCTTTATAGGTACGACATGTCGAACACGAACAAACAGGATGAAACAAGTGGAGGAGCTAAAAATGAACAACTATCTGTGGTACAAAACCATCAACATTACATGATCTAATGCCTGTATTTTCATGAAAAAGCATTTGTTTTGTTTCATTAGTGAACTTTTGGTATCAAATATCATTCCAGGTTTACAATAGGCTCGCTTCCGTAATATCCATGGAGAGCAAGAACTCAAGTTTGCATGGGCCCTCAGAATGAGTTGTGTGATTGGCCATCTTCCTGTGTTCTTGGAAGACATCGCTGTTATTGCATGCTGCTTGGCTAAAAACCGTACAACGTTTGGTGATTCTGGAGCACAGTTTCATATGGTTAGTTTCCTTTTTTATTTTTTTTATCTAAGCCATCGGGATTAAGTGCATGAATTCGCCCCCAGACTAATGTAGAACTGCTTATGCATCTTTAGATCCATCATTTTTTATCCTAACACTGTAAATTTTGATTAGAATGTGAAAATATTGTAATGAACACAACTTATACCCTCTCTGGGTTAAATTTTGTAGAACTAATGAATCTACTTGGCTAAGTCTATGACGGTCTTGCCTAAGTCTAGGATGTGTGAGATTCCACATCGGTTGGAGAGGAGAATGAAACATTCCTTATAAGCATGTAGAACCTCTCCCTAGTAGACGCGTTTTAAAATTGTGAGGCTGACGGCAATACGTAACGGGCCAAAACGGACAATATCTATTAGCGGTAAGCTTGAGTTGGTACAAATGGTATTAAGATTAGACATCGGGCGGTGTGCCAGCTGGGCTCTGAAAGGGAGTGAATTGTGAGATCTCACATCAGTTGAAGAGGAGAACGAATAATTCCTTATAAGCATGTGGAAACCTCTTCCTAATAGATGCGTTTTAAGACTATGAGGCTGACGACGATATACAACGAGTCAAATTGAATAATATCTATTAGTGGTGAGTTTGAGCTGTTACATGATGATACTTTTGTACATCCCAATTTCCTTTTATTAACACTGCAAAACTTTGAAAGAAGAAGAGAGAATGAGATTATAGTGAAGTTTCCTACTTTGTTGTTGGACTTTCCCATGAAGATGACTCGTGGTTATAGCAACTAGATTTCTCGAACTTTTTTTTTTATTGCACCCCATTTTGGAATTTGGTTTTTGATAAATCTAAATTTCTTAGGTGTTAAAGCTATTTCGTCTCATAGCTTAAATTGTTGAATGATGTTATGCGGGGTCGATGCTTGGATATGCGCAGAGTAGTTATGCGTCGAATATGTTGGCTTATCGAGTTTGTTGCTTTTTCGGCATGAGGGAGAAGTCAGACTTGGGCATGATAAGAGTGTCAGCCAAACATGCCCTAGAGTAGGAAGAGATGTCTTACGCTCTGTGGAACCATTTTCGTTTATTCATGCGGTAGAAGCTAGTGACAAAAGATAAGACCAGCACAATAAATGTCTTTATAGGACGGACATGTTTGAGCCTAAGTTAAAAAGATCTTTGTCTCTCAAGTTGGGGTCGGTGCTATGCAGACGGATGACAAGAACTTCCAAAGTGTATGACTCATACTTTTCCTTTTCCTTCTCAAATAAAAAAATGAGTAATCCAAAGTTGAACAATGATTAATTTAATATTAATACAAATCAATAATCATCCTAAAGCCAACCACTTTATCCATCGACATAGAAATGAAAAGATTTGGAAAATTTCAAATTTCATTATAAAAATGCAATTTTCCTTGGAAAAGCAAACATTTCCGTCGTCGTCTAAGACCTTCCTTGACACATCTGTTCAGTTCGGTTCAACCCCTTCAATAATTTAATACTAATCCTCAATAATCTACAAAATCATCATAACAATAAGAATTAAATAATCCCCCCAGAATAGTAACAAATTTACAACTCACAACACACAACCCCCACTCAGCATCTTCTTTATTTAGAACAAAGGAATTCGATCGTCGCCGAAAACCAAGGCGAAAGTGAGAGAGAGAGAGAAAAAAAAAAAATTCCAACAAAGATGTGCTGTGGAGATGGCGATTGTAGGCCATTGGGCTTCTTGCTCGGCTTGCCTTTTGCATTCGTTTCTCTTATTCTTTCCCTTGTCGGCGTAATTATCTGGATTGTCGGGTAAATTTGTCGAAACTCCTCTAATTTTTAGCTTCTGGGTGTTCATGATTTGGTTTGTTTCGTCTGAATCTGATGCCCCTTTTCACTTTTCGATCGATCTCTATCGATTCATGACTGTATTTGCTCTGGGTTTTCGCTGCAGATTGACGCTTTCTTGCATATGTCCTTGTTGCTTGTGCTTGACGGTGATAGTGGAGCTAGCGTTGGAGCTGATCAAAGCCCCAATTCATGTCATGCAGTGGTTTACTTCCAAGATTCCTTGTTGATTGTTCATAAAGGGAAGCGGGAGAAGCTTTAGAGTGTGTAAGTATCTTATCTTTGTTCTGTAAAATTTGCATTTGATATGAACATGTAGCTTTGGGATTTCCTGTCTCTGATTGATTATGATTTTTTTTTTCCTTCCTGTTTTTGTTTCTTTAGCTTCACTGAAATGGGCTTCCATTGATTGTTTGTGACATCAATAATCAATATAGAATCAAAGTTGTCTTTTTACAGTATTTCTGAATGAAAGTTCTGTTCTCTGCAAAGTTTGGTTTGCTGAATTCTGTGTTCATATTGAAACTGTCCTATACCTGTAGTTGCTCAGTATAATTGCCTCACCTTCTGAACCAACTCCCGAAATCACATAGCTTCTCATTGCTTGTGGAGAAGTAGAGGTATCAAAGCAATGGACAATAGCTTCTCCATTAACGAGAGATGGAAGCTTTGCTCATTCTTACAAGCTTCACAAGCATTATTGTCTGGAGTGTTCTTGCTTGGTCAAGATTTGTGCGATTTCATTGGAGAGGAGGACGAAGTTTTCGCGAGGACGTTGGGCTTCGAAAGGGAGTGGATTGTGAGATCCAACTTCAGTTGGAGATGGAGAGGAGAATAAAATATTATTTATAAAGGTGTAGAAACATCTTCTTGGGAAACGCGTTTTAAAAACCTTGAGTAGAAGTTCGAAAGGGAAAACCCCAACAAAACAATATTTACTAGTTGTAGATTTTAACTGTTACAAATGGTACGTTTTAAAACCTTAAGGGTAAGTCCTTGAAGGAAAAGCTACTAGCAGTGGGTTTAGGCTATTACACTATTGATCTTAGAGAGTCCTACCAAGATGCATATCCATCGGCTGGAAGCTATCAGTTGCAGCCATTGGTGTTTGCCTAGTCAACAGGCTCTTGTATGCTAACACTGTATCGGACTCCTATTAGTTCTAGACGGATTTTGCTTTAAGAAGTTGAGATTGGAGGAGGTTCATCACTATGCCTATTCACTAGTTTTAACTACTTATACGTCATCTTGTTGTCTCAATAGTTTGGGTCGTAAGGTCATATATACAAGTCTCTAGTGATTATAGTAAGAGGATAAAATAAGGTTCAAAGGTTCGGAGCTCAGCAAGAAAGAAGCCTTTTCGGTTCGATCCAGCTAACAATAATCCTTTGAAAAATGAAAAAAAGTTGAAGTGGTACCCCTTTGAAAAAACATTAAAAAAAAATGGCTCGAGAAGCAAAACGATCGACATGTTTTTTTTAGCGAAAGTATGTGTTGAATTGACCAAATTTGAAGATTCCTCGCATTAATTCAAGTTTTTCATATGGTGCCTTAAAGGGTCAAATTATCATTTTCTCGTAAGTTAGGTTTTTCTCTCTGGGCTTTAATGACCTTCGGGCCCAACCATTCGACTTGCGTTTTATTAGCTTTGGACCTAACCCGTCTGAATTTGAGCTTTGACCAAATTTGAGTCGACCCAATTTAACCTAAGTTTGAACAAATTATCTCTTCCAACAATGATTCAAAAAACCAAAGCATATAAAACTTTATCCAATATCAACAATACACACAACTAATACAACAAATTCACAAAATCACACACTTTTCTAACCCAAACAAATTGACCTTATTATCCCTCAAACCCACACATATTACAACATCAAATCACAAGTGGGCAGGGGCAACAACGGAAGAAGTTGAAGAAATAGGCGCCGAAGCCGGAACCGCCGCAATACTTGAACCATAACCACCGCCACACGGATGCTCAAAACAATCCACAGGACGCTCAACCACCGCACTACACTCCTTCTTACTCCTCTGCAGCGGCTTCTCCGGCACACAATTCCGACGATCATCAAAAGCAACCCCTTCCGCCGTCAAATTCCGGCAAATCCCTTCTTCCTCACAAAAGTAATTATAAGAAACCCTCACATTCTCCAAATTCGGAAGGTTACAAAGCCCTTCAAACAAATTCCCAGTAAACAAATTGTGGGCCAAATTCAATTGCTCCAATTGAGCCAACCCAGCTAAACTATAAGGCAAAGGACCCACTAATTTATTAAAACTCACATCCAAAACCTTCAATTTGTACAAAAACCCAACTTCTTGCGGCAAACAGCCTGATAAACTCGTGTTGATCAACAAAAGTTCTTCCAAACTGTTTGCAAAACTTGCAATCGTCGGTGGAAGACAGCCCTTCAAATTGTTGTTGGCAAAGACAATCACAGAGGCTGATTTTCCACCGATGTTTCGAGGGATTATGTTGGTGAACCGATTGCTGTTGATAAAAATGGCGTCCAGGCTTTTGTTGAAGAGTTCAGGGGGAATTTGGCCTTCAAATTCGTTGAATCGAAGGTCAAGATATGTCAAGTTTGGAAGATGAAGAAGAACAGAAGGAAAAGGGCCAACGAATCTGTTGTTGCTTAAATCTAATTCGAAGAGGAGAGACAAATTGGCTAAAGATTGAGGCAAAACGCCGCAGAAACGGTTGCTGTTGAGATGGAGCAGAGCAAGGTCTGTTAAAAGGCCTAATTCATTAGGAAGGAATCCGGCAATGTCCCCGTGGTTTAAGTCGATTCCGGCGACGACCTGAACATTTGAGTCGTCCAGAGATGGGGCACAGTATACTCCAAAGTAGCTGCAAACTGAAGGCCCTACCCAATTGGTGGTATGGTTTTTTGGGTCAGAGTAAATGACCTTTTTCCATGCTTGGAGAGCAAGGAATGCTTGGTGGAGTCTCGGGTTCGTGCTCGGTGATCGAGCACGGGGGTGGTGGTGGTGATGGTCATTATGAGTGACTACGCTACCATGTTTGGCACTCAGGCTCTTAAACAGACAAGATAAATGAAGGAGTAACAAGATCAAAGCTTTGGAGGACGAGGACGAGGACAAGAACGGGAACGAAGCCATTGTTTTAGAATTCGAGTCTATGGGAGCGATTAGTTAGGTTGTAGGCTTAAATAAGCAGCTGCATTATGCATCTAAATCTTCAGTCTAATGCTTAATCATGCTGTATAAGTCCAATACGAAGCTTAATTTCTTCTTGGGATGATAATGGAGGAAGAAAGTTGTTCCATTTTTCGTTCGAATAGCGACGGTTAACCGTTACGATATGCTTGAAAGTACGTATTTGGAGTAAGGCCAAGAAAGAAGAAGAGAGGGAACATTGGGTCTGAATATGGCTAAAAGCTTGAAAAGCTGAATGTTTATCTGCGCATGATAAAGACTTTGCTCCTCACGGTTGTTTTCACAGTTTGTTTGAAGTGGAATCTGAGAGGGATGGCCTTAAGAGTCTTGAAGGAGGTTTCTTGGAACCTAAGGGTTCTGTAATTACAAGTCTTTGTTATGTGTAAATGCAACTAATTGATATCAGATACGAAAATGTTGTGTTCCTTGAGTATCAAGTTTGTTGACTAATGATGCTTAGTTCATTCAAGTTTTTTACTGATCACTTCTTGTGTAAGATTTATCTGAAGAATTGAATATAACACATTCAAATGTGAATCCATAGCCATGATCCTCCCGAATCATGGCAGAACTTGATCCTAAAGTTGGAATATTAATGCATGAGGGGGCTTGACTGTAAAGCTTCATTATTAGAACTGAAGCTCTTCTGTGGTTTGGTTTCAGGTTTGACAGCTGATACAAAGCAGACTCGAACGAAGCTATGTCAAATGGTATCTGAGGCCAACATTTGGAAAACATTGGTGTATATGTAACCGTCCAAGTCCACCCCTAGCAGATATTGTCCTCTTTGAGCTTTCCCTTTTGGGTTCTCCCTCAAGATTTTTAAAACTTGTCAGTTAGAGGGAGGTTTCCACACCCTTATAAAGAATGTTTCATTCTCCTCCCCAACCGATGTGAGATCTCACAATCCACCCACCTTCGAGATCCCGCGTCTTTGCTGATACTCGTTTCTCTATCCAATCGATGTGGGATCTCACAATCCACCCCCTTCGGGGCCCAGCGTCCTTGTTGGCACTTGTTCCCTTCTCCAATCAAGGTGGGATCCCCTAATCCACCCCCTTTGGAGCCCAGCGTCCTTATTGGCACACTGTCTCGTGTCCAACCTCCTTTGAGGCTTAGCCTCCTCGCTGGCACATCATCCGGTGTCTGGGCTCTGATATCATTTGTAACAGCCCAAGTCCAAGCCCAGCGCTAGTAGATATTATCCACTTTGGACTTTCTCTTTTGAGCTTTCCGTCAAGGTTTTTAAAACGGATCTGCTAGGGAGAGGTCTTCACACCCTTATAAAGAATACTTCGTTCTCCTCCCTAACCGACGTGGGATCTCACAATGCCCCCGTTGGGGGTCAGCATCCTCGCTGGTTCTCCTCCCCAACCAGACGTGGGATCTCACAATGCCCCCGTTGGGGGTCAGCATCCTCGCTGGTTCTCCTCCCCAACCAGACGTGGGATCTCACAATGCACCCCCTTGGGGGTCAGCATCCTCGCTGATACACTGCCCAATGTCTGGCTTTGATACCATTTGTAACAGCTTAAGCCCACCGCAGTCAAATATTGTTCGCTTTAGCCCATTACATATCACCGTCAGCCTCACAGTTTTTAAAACGTGTATGCTAGGAAGAGATTCTCATCCCTTTTAAGGAATGCTTAGTTCCCTTCTCCAATCGATGTGTGTTTTCACAGCTTTAGCAGACAAGCAACCTTCCAAGAAGGATATAAAATCCGTGTAGAAACACGACATATTCTAATTCATAAGAAAAGCCAACCAACTTATCCTCCAATATTCTCAATCTCTCAACAAAATCAAAGAAGAGAAAAGCAGAAATTGAACTTTTCTGAAATACCAAGTGCACTAAAATACGCAAAGGAATTTAACTATGATCTCCAAAAAACTAATAAAAGACCTTATGCCTCCAACAAACTATGAGTAGAGCCAGAGACAGAACACCATGAACACAACCATGATAGTATAATTACGCCATGAGTGAAAGAGAAACTCGGACAAGAAAAACTCGAACCTGTAAAGGCTGCCGAGAGTGAAAGAGAAGGAAATAGTGAGAAATCACCAAGTAGATGCCTCGCGAAATGCAATTTCATGCAGAAATGGAGCTTCGGTATACAGAGAGCGAGCTCGCGGAGACTAGGGTTTGAACCATAATCACGTATTTACTATGCCACTCATTGACTCAACGATTCACGAGCTGGAGCCTGCAACACTAACTGAATGGCAGCCGAGAGTGGAGGTAAGGGAAGGCGCCGCCGGTAGGATAGTGGACCTAAAGTTCGGCTTCTTTTTCAAATGGGCTATAAAAGACAAGGTTAAAGCCCAATTCTACTGGGAGTTTACTTAGACTTGGTTGATCAACTGGGCCAGAAATTGTACGGGAAAAGCCCAAGTTAAAAGCCTAATCCTACGCAAGTTTAGCTGGACTTGGTTGAGAAAATGGCCCAGAAATGGTACGGTTAAAAAGCCCAAGTTTAAAGCCCAATACTACTGGGAGCTTAGCTAGACTTGGTCGGCCGAATGGGCCATAATGGTACGGTAAAAAGCCCAAGTTTAAAGCCCAAACCTACTGCGAATTTAGCTAGACTCGGCTGGCCGAATGGGCCAAAATGGTACGGTAAAAAGCCCAATCCTACCGAGAGTTTAGCTGGACTTGGTTGGCCGAATGGGCCATAAATGGTACGGGGTAAGGCCCACGTTTAAAGCCCAATCTTATTGGGAGTTTAGCTTGACTTGGTCGGCCGAATGAGCCAGAAATGGTACGATAAAAAGCCCAAGATTTAAAGCCCAATTCTACCGAGAGTTTAGCTAGACTTGGTCGGCCGAATGGGCCAGAAGTGGTACGGTAAAAAGCCCAATCCTACCGGAGAGTTTAGCTGGACTTGGTTGGCCAAATGGGCCAGAAATGGTACGGTAAAAAGCCCAAGTTTACTCTCTAAGGTTAATTGGGCTTACTGAAAGTCCAAAATTTCTCCGAGATATGATTGGAAACTACTACAAAAATAAAAAAATAAAAAAAAATAAAATACTAACAAGGTTAGAGGTTTGAGCATATGCTGTACTGCCCTAGAATATAAATTAAAATGATGAATATTCCATTTCACTAGTTAAAGATATTAAAAATAGTCGAACAATATATAATCTACATGAACATCTGCATCCCGCAACATTACAGTAAGAAACTCTTGATCAACAATGAAGCCTACAACAAAACAGCAATGCAGAGAAGACCCCTTATATATTACAATTATTCAAACATTTTTGTGTTTGAAACCGACGAGAAAAAACCAAGATTTCATCACCAAAACAAATGGATTAGGCCAGGTTTGCAAGTGGCAAACATGAACCAATTTACATTTTTGGTACAAACAAGACGCAAGGGGCCTGTAGCTGACCGAATTTACATCTATCTATCTTCCAGAGGAGATGGATTCTTGACTAAGCGGTACACAAGGAAGCCCTCTGTTTTGCTAGTAATTCCTTTAACTTCCTTATAAGCTGAGGGTTGGAGCACATGTAATCCTGGAAAGATCCCCTTATACTCTGCAACAACTCCTTGTTGTAATCACCTAGCTTGATATTAAGCAACTTCGTGAATAGATTCTTCCACAGTTCAACGTTCCAATACCTATACCGGAACAACAGAGAGTTCAAGTCAGAGAGAGGAAGGGAAGAGGATGGTTGGTTGCTCACTCAAACTCAAACTCAAACTCAAACTCTACAAAGAATCTATCTACGGATAAGTTTCAAAAGGTTTCTTTTCTACCCTTACGAAAATTTGTTCCAAAAAGATCTTTGAAGAGCTTCTTCGTCAAACTAAGATGGACACTGAGGTGACGGCTAATGCTTAAAAATGAAAGGCATACGTAATATCATTTCCATTATTCACATAATTGATGTAGCAATTGATGTGCAACAACTAATAATGTAAAGAAAAGCGTGACGGCTAAGTATTTTGCACAGGACAGGAAAAGGAAACAGAGTAAAGACGCCAGAAAAGTTACTAACCGTTTAAAAGAAGTTTTGGGTAAATAAACAAAGCTCCCATCAGATGATACTTTTTTCTCAACGTCCATGTAGGAACCATGAAGCATAGTGTGGACGACCACACAGAAGCCATATATGTCTACCTGTACAAACACAGAATGCTACTGATAGAACTTTTGTTTTCCTCTTCACAATGGGTTTGCAGCACTAGAGTTGTTATAAATAACCACACTGCAGAAGAGACTGACCTGATATTTCCAAGGTTTATTCTCTAGCATTTCTGTACAACGAAAGCCAGAAGTTCGGCAATCTCCTTCAAATTCTACATTTTCAGGAAAAAGTTGCAGATCTATACCTCTTCCCCAATCAACAAGGCAAAGCCCCTACAAGATAAAGCTACAGGTAATCTTCCTAGCTCTCAGCTAATGTAATGTACTGGGAACAAAAACAAGGAATAATGAACCTACATACCTGATCATTCCAAGGACCACTACGTTCCCGAAATCCATCTTCCGTTAGTTTGCCTCTGCATAATGGTTAACAAAACTAAAGTCAATTGGTAGAGAATTATAGAATGGGAGTACGAAAATTTTTCAGTCGGATTCTGGAACAGCTTAAGCCCATCGCTAGCAAGCAGATATTGTATATTCGGACTTTCCTCAAGGTTTTTAAAACGCGTCTGCTAGGGAGAGGTTTTCACATCCTTATAAATAATGTTTTGTTCTCCTCCTCAACCGATGTGGGATCTCACAATCTACCCCCTTCGGGGCTCGGCGTCCTCGCCAGTACTCGTTCCCTTCTCCAATCTATGTGGGACCCCCAATCCACGCCCCTTTGGGGTCCAACGTTCTTGCTGGCACACTGCCTCGTGTCCACCCCTTTCAAGACTCAGCCTTCTCACTGACATATCGTCCGGTGTCCTGGTCTAATACCATTTGTAATAGCCCAAGTCCACTGTTAGCAGATAATGTTCTCTTTGGACTTTTCCTTTCGAGCTTCTCCTCAAAGTTTCTAAAACGTGAGGTTTCCACACCCTTATAAAAAATGCTTCATTCTCCTTTTCAACCGATATGGGATCCCACCGAAGCGGATCATTATTTGTGGGCCAAAGTTGCAAATGAAAACTAGAGTGAACTATTTAATGAAATCAACTTTTACCTTGCATAACGAATAAGCAGATTGTCAGGTTTGAAATCCCCATGGATAATGCCAATGTTGTGCAAAGTCTCTAGCATGTAAAGCATTTCTATGGTGTAATAAATACACAAAACTTCTTCCATTGTCTTCCCAAGGACTACATATAAATTAATGGCATCCTGCACCAGGTTTTAACCACACAGTTACTTACGGTGAGTATTTTAAAGGACCATACAGTACAGAAAGGTTCAGAATCTGAAAATTCACCTGTAATGTGCCATGAGCCAAGTAGTCACAAATAAGTATGCTATAGTCAGAATAGAGATACATCTCATGAGCACAACCAAAACTTGACCTCTGACATTGTGAGAAATTGAGGATGAGCATAAATCGAGTTGCTAACATTCAGAAGTAATAAGCGCTTACTGAAAATCTAAAGGGCTACAACATACTTCCTTCACGGTGACACGTTGATCAAGTTGACGATAAATGTAGAATTCCCAAGGAAAAGGAGGTGTTTGTATCTGACAAGCATTTGAAGGGAATCAGGACATCCAGCAAGCTCACATTCAGGTATGGCGTATTATGAATGCTTAAAGTAAAGGGTATATGCAGATTTTCTACCTTTAGTGCGACAACATCATCTGGGTTACTGTCAAGATATGATTTATATACTTGGGCAAAGCCGCCAGTTCCTGCACAACCTTTGATCTCATATTTCTTCCCACCTGAAAATTTTGGCAACTGAATTAGAACGATCATGATGAATAGAGTATGAATGAAATAAGAACATTTTTTCCTTCATTTCTTACAAAATATTTCGAGAAATCTCGCTGTTTTGAAGGATTGACTGAAGGTAGTTCTATCTATTTAGGTGAAAAATCTAACTATGCCATTACCAATCTCAATAACTTTATTCCTGGATGAATTCCGCAATGAATTTAGAGCCATCTTTTTAGGGTAAGGTTTAATGCTTGAATGGTAACCCTGAAACATGCATTAGATTCATAGTCAAGTTAGTAAGAGAGTAATAACTAGCTTGCTTACATCATTGGACAAGGAAAGCTGCACTTTCTTACCTCATACTTCAAAATCTTGAGATTAATCTTGCTTAATAAATCTTTCATAACAGAGGAAGACCATGGATTCACGTAAGTTTCTACAAATTTAGTGGATTCACCACCGTCATTCTACAAAAACGAAATTTATAAGTCAAAATTCCTACGTTATATACTTGAAGGAACATAATCTCATTTGCTCTGTGCTTTAAGAACACGCACCAATTTCATTGAATGAGTATTGACTAACTCAGACATCCTATCAATAAACAACATTTTTGCCTTTTTCAGCCACTCAAGGGGCTCAGCGTTCCTGTTATCAGTTAAAAAATGTAAGGAACAAGCATAATCGTACATGTATTCAGCAGTATGCCCATGAGAGGGAGATAGAGATACCTCAACAAGCCAATCTCATAAATCATGTTAGCGTCGTTTAGTCTCCCCTTGGATTCAAGGAACACTGCATACCAAATATAAAGCAAAGAATTGCCAATGCATATCTCCTGCTCCAATAATTCCTTGAAACCGGTTTCAAAATCCTCCCTCATACCAATCTACTTACACGAACAATATAATCTTAATTATTATTCGTAATCAATAAACCGAAATTATTAAAACTCTGTCAAAGTTATCTAATCAACTGCATCTACGAAACAAAGATGATTAAACTTTTAAACCCACAGATATAACAGTGAAAGAAAGATAGTTACGCACAGAGAGAAACCAAATCTTGAGAAATCGGACATCGTTTTTGTACTTGACAGTGCTGCCGAAGGTTTTAATACAGTCAGAAACGAGATCCGCGAGACCTGGCCCAGAAACATTGCCGGAGGTCGAATTTTCAAGAGCATCCTTTATGGACCTGCGATTGGAACCAAATGTGCATTAACAATTTCACTGAAACTGGATGGAAGAATGATTGTGAATCAGCTCGATTACAGAAAAGAAATGAAGGAATACCAGAGCCAAGGTAACAAAGGGTCCTGAACAGATGTTGTAGTGCTGGTGATTTGAGAATCAGGGAAGATTATCGCCATGGCCAGTAGCTTACTGCTCGTGGAAGAAACGGAAGTGAACGACGCCGACCCAGACTGTTACCTTGGCTCCGCTCCAATAAGAGCGCCATTTTTGCAATTCAAATTTATTATAGTTATTACCTTTTTACAATTCAAATAATGCGATAAAATTTCATAAATACTTTTTTTTTTCAATTTCATTAAACTATCATCACCATATGCTGGAAACTAATTATAACATTTAAAATTATAAGAAATAAATTAATTTTTCTAATTAAATTTGTAATTTTATCTCAATATTAATATTAAAAACATTATTATTATTTAGTATTTAGAAACTAGCAGATTTAGTTACCAAATTTTTTGGTTTTAACCACTTGTTCTTTCTAGTTCTTGGTCAATGGGAACAATGACCCATTTAAATTTTCAAGTTATTTAGTATAGTATTGCTTCAAGAAGATGAATCTTGTTCGGATGTGGTATCAGTTCATTTATGTACCTTTGAGATTCTACATCGGCTTGGAGAGGGGAATATAATATTTTT
This sequence comes from Cucurbita maxima, assembly GCF_002738345.1. Lineage (NCBI taxonomy): Eukaryota > Viridiplantae > Streptophyta > Magnoliopsida > Cucurbitales > Cucurbitaceae > Cucurbita > Cucurbita maxima. The sequence goes on from NW_019272027.1 coordinate 309,671, forward strand.
TATAAGAATGTGAAAACTTCTTCCTAGTAGACGTATTTTAAAACTGTGAGGCTGATAGGGATATGTAACAAGTCAAAGTTGACAATATCTTCTAGTAGTGGGTTTGAGTTATTATAATATTCTTCGAGCATCATATGACGAGTGTCCCTCACTTATGCCCCACAATTCTCCTCTTACTTAGCAATGTAAGACTCCAATGGTTCTTCCCTCGAGCAAAATAACACTGAGTCTCCCCTCAAATGATCTATCTAATCCAAATTCTAATATAGGGATGTGTGTCTCATTTCTTGAAGTTACCTAAAAATTTTAAAGATTCTCTCACAAAGTTCGTATAAAGTTTAGGGTAAAATGAGTCCAGACTTAAGATTAGGTTGCCAGACATTCTGATCTATGAAATGAAAAACCCGACTAAATTGATAATGCATTCACATTGTTTGGTCCAAAGATATTATTTCACTCTTCAAGAGAATTATCCAATGAACAAACAACTAACCAAATATTGACTTTAAATCGAACTTAGATCGAGTTCACGCGACACTTGAGTGAGAGATACGTTAGGCTATGCTATCCTTTAAACCAAGTAGGGGTCCACCCACGCGTCAACGTTGTTGGAGTTAAAGGGACGCCCTTGAAAACCAAGTCAGGTCCGCCCACGCGTCAACGTTGGTGGAGTCATGGGGGCGTCCAGCCCGGCGCCCCACCCCCTCACAACTCCTGTAAAAAGCACCGAAAAGAAAAAATAGGATCAAAACTGCACGCTCCGATGGACAAGACGGTGACTGAAATCATACGCTCTCAACAAGTCACCACCAAACGTACCGCGTCACTGCCCCAAATTTTCAACTTTGGCTCACAATTCCCAATTCCCAATTCATTTTCCGCTTCACAAACAGTCCCTTCTCCTCTTTCTCCCGCCAAACCCTCTTCTCTTTGGTCCTACCATCACAGAGCCTCTGTCGCTGTTCCACAGGCCCCCACCACTTCACGAGAAAGCTCACACATCATACAATTAAAGGCAGAGAGAGAGAGAAATTGAGTTTTGAGTTTTGAACATTCTTCATTACCCACCCTCCCTTCGTGTACGACCATTAGTAACAGCTGCAAAAACAGACACGGATTCAGAAATAAAGGAAAGGAAGATAAAAAGTTGCAGTGTTTGTGTGTTAGTATGTGTGTGTTTGTGGTCCATTGCTTCTTTTCTCTTTAAACTCCCTCCCCTTTTTTCTTCTATAATTCTTCCACCACTCCTCAAAGCGCTTTTGGAATCTTCTCTTCTCTTCTCCATCACTCCCACCAGCTGGTTTTTGTGGGTTTCTGATGGATGTTGGTAAAATTGAAACAACCCATCAGCAGAAACAGAGGGTGGTGATGGAGAAGGGGAGAGTGAAGGAGGATATGGTGGTGGTGGATGAAGACGGGGAATATGATGAGGACAAGAAGAGGAAGGGCGTGATCGTCAGTGTTGGCGGTGGTGGCTCCGGGAAGAAGGCGGCGGGCGGCGGCGGAGGGATGCGGTGTTGTCAAGCTGAGAAATGTACGGCTGACCTGAGTGAAGCCAAACCGTACCATAGGAGGCACAAGGTCTGTGAGGTTCATGCCAAATCTCAGGTTGTGCTTGTGGGTGGGTTCAGGCAGAGATTTTGTCAGCAATGTAGCAGGTTCAACAACTTTGGAATTTCACTTTTCATCTACTTTGATATCTTCTCTTGTCAGTTGTGTGTGATTTGACATGAATTCTTTACACATCAGCTATCCCTGTCGTTGTTTCAGGTCTTCATAAACTCAAATTTCATGTTTATTTTCAATTATAGGCCTTTTTCTTCTTATTCTTCTTTATTTTGGGTTGTTGATTCATCAAACCAAACACGTAATTCCATCCTAGATTTCACATAATAAACCATTAGGAAGATGTCCAAATACCTGAAATTTCTGCAGTAAGACCAGCTCAAACATCTTGACATTGAATTGTGGTTGTAGATTCCACGAGCTGTCGGAATTTGACGAAATGAAAAGGAGTTGCCGGAGGCGTCTGGCCGGTCACAATGAGCGTCGAAGGAAGATCTCGGCCGAGTCCAATGCTGAATGCTCCATCCGCAAAGGGACTGGAGCACAGATGAAGGATAGTGTCTGTGGACAGGCTGATGATCAGGGGAGAATTCAAATGACCATTCAAGAAAACGCTGCATACAAGCACTTCCAAATCAGATAAGTTATAAACATAACTCAATCTGCTCAGTATGCTCTCTCTCTTCTGTCATTCAAGAAATGCTGTATTGTATTATATGATGTCCCTCCCAAGCAGGTTCTGTTGATGCATCCTGATCTACATGAAAGAATTGCCTTGTTAGAGGATTAAGCCACTAATAATAATTAAACTCAAGATTAGCCAAACTTTGATCATTATCTGTCCTGTAATATGTAAAAGATCATCAATCTAGTTCAGATTGATCTGTTTCTTTCTGGTTCTATCATCAGCTGCTTAAAATTACCTGAAATAAAAAGTACCTGCGTCATGTGTCATGTGCTTGTCAGTTTTAAGAGTTACAGGCCACAATATCAGATTTCTGGAGCTGATGGTGTCACGTAGCTTTCTTCAATAATACTGGAGAGATATTATGAATTAATTTTCTAACTACGAAGTCACGTGTTTCATCATATGACCAGATTTCGGCTAGCTGACAAACTTGCACTTGTAAGAAAAAATATACATATAAAGACAATGGGCCCAGAAGAGTTCATAAAATTTCGTCCGCATTTTACTAAAGAGTAGGATGCTTTGGGGGTCCCTGATATATATTTTTCGTCAGACAAGGGAAATGGAACTACTTAGAACATATTATCTCTAACCTCTAATTTCCCAAGTTAATTCTTTACATGGTGCTACACAAAAAGAATATAAAATTGGTACAAGTAGAATAAAACTGCTCCTTCTTCTACTGGAGGGGTTATAGTTCAAGAGTTCTTGAACATACATTGGTCGGTCAGGTTTCTTCCTTCACCTTAACTGAGCTGCGGGGCTGGACATTGCAACTTTCATCAAAGTTTGCCTCTCCTTTCTTCTCTGGAGGACACGCAAGTTTGGCGACTTGGCCTTTGTTGTTTCCTTAACAGACCTACGAAAGGAAAAAAAATAAATAAGAAGAGACACTATATGAGTTTACAGTGAAAGAATAGCGATAAGAGAGGTTATATAGGGTGCAAAAAAATCAATCAAAACAAGAACAGTAACAAAGTTCGATTCTAATTGGCCTTGTTTTCTTACCTTTGGGGGTGAAATGGATGGTCGAATTTGGGCACTGGTCTAGCATGGTGAACCAAGGTTCTTCTCAGTTGTTTCAATGCTTTCTCTTCCTCCACCTGGAAATATTTTTGCATGTTTAATATTTCTTGGTATTGCAACATGTTTAGTATGAGAACAGATTTGGATATTGCAACAATGAAGAAATGCAGAACTATAACCAACCATTCTTGCTGCGTCGCTCTCTTCTCTGTATCTCTTGTACATCACCTCTTTCTCCTTGATCTGTGTCGAGGGTATTTCCAAATTAGCAAACAAGAACTATATCTGTGAAATATTAGAAGAAAAAAAATGTAACTTTTAAATATGCAGCACCTTTTGATCAAACTCTGCTCTATCCACCGCTCGATTATCAACATGAAGATTGAATTCTTGAACTTCTGTGAGGGGCTTCCGTGATTTCTCTGGCAGTGGAATTGGGTCCCTGATAAATTAACGACAACACACTTATTTTTCCTCATTCTGGTTTTGAAATTTAGTATCTTCACCGTACGTATAAGAGATATGCTTTTGTAAATGAACTTACTCTTTTAGAACCGGCAGAGCCTTGAAATTCCTCATTCTGGCCTCTTCTTCCTCTATTCTGCGTCTTTCTTCCATTTCCTTCTGCATTTCTTCCTCGTGCCTCACAAGACTTTCCAATTGGAAAGGTTCAGGTTTGGTGCATTGCTTGGGCTCAGGTTTTGGTGGAATCTGCCCAAACACAACAGCTGTTCATTAGCATGGTTCTATCTCCACATAGCCCGCATAATTTGTCAAGAAGTTTGTTGGTTATGCATACCACAGGGTAATCTGTAGTATAAGGATATGGGGTAGCCCTTGGAATGGCAGCTCTTTCCTCTTCCAATTGCTTGTGCACAAGTTCCATGAAGAATTTTCTTTCTTTCTCCGCCCCTCTTTCCTGATGCCATCAAGGAGCAAAAGGTGAAAAATTGAACTCCGATTCTGCTCTTGTTGCTTATAAAGGTTGGATGGCCACTTACCTCTGTGTATAGATGAAAAGGGTTGGGCTTGGTGTTTCTTGGCAATGGATTATGGCTGCGAGTATCAGAACATATTGAGAGCTGCAGGGGGAAAATACCAGAAGATGATAACGTATTAGAAATTATTAATAATGCCATCATCACTTGAACTTTAAGAAATTAAACAGCTGCTACCTTGTCGATAAGATCAGCAACAACACTTGGTGGTGGAGGATTTCTCTCATTTGTTGCAAAATGAAATTCTTGTGGTTTAGTTACGTGTTTTTTCATGTTACAGAACATGCCCAACTCTCCCTTACTTTCAAATATCTGCAGCAGATCAGAAATGAAGACAAATTAAATCCTATTAAACATCAGAATAGACTGTTGTTTTGATGTAGCCAAGTACACACCTTTTTATCTAATGGCCTTGCTTTAAACATGGGAATTTTCTCCAGTGCCTCCTGCTCAATTTCAAGGAAACTCTTCGCCCGTGGTGGACGAGCCCTTAGTGACGTGTGCAGAACAGGGGTCTTAGGTTCGGTAAGAAAAGGTTTCCATTGATTATTCTGAAAAGCAAATAGCCACCAAATTTAGCTGATTGAAAAAGGCGTGGGAGGGAAATATACTAATAATGGGCTTCTTTCTTAAACCTGACGGGACGATTCTGTAGATATTACTGAAGCTGAATCTGCATGTTGGTTCGCTCTTGCCATTGTCTCAAGGTGAAATTCCTGCAACAATCATGTAATCGGTAAATCATGTAATCGGTTATTCGTGGTCACTTTTTCATTTAATGCTCTCTCACCTGGAATTCAGGAGGCTGGGGTGTGCTCCTCGGTACTACAGGTAATTTGGGAGCTTCCATGATCTATATAGCATAACACAAGGAGCAGGTAAGTTATACTCGGTGTGCCTAGCATTAATCAACTAAGTAAAAAGACGAGAAGAATCATGAAAGTGTCAAATTCCCAAAATTTACCTTTTTGTTGAGTGGTCTAGCTTTGAACTTCGGCATTTTGGCCATCATCTCCTCCTCTATCTCAGCTGAGCTCTTCACCTTGGTTGAGCGAACTCTTTGAGCTGTTTCAAATTCAGGAACCTTTGGCCTAGTCAAAGTCAGTTTCGACTTCGACTGTGTAAAACTACCAGCATCCTGTAATGACAAGTGATAAATTATTAAGGAAAAAATTCGGATCAGATGAGGCGTGGGGGAGGAGAGGATAGGATTAAAGTCATTTACCTGAGAATGAGATTTATTGACATTAGGCAATGATAAATCTCTGGTGCTTGACTGGAACTTCCTCATCATTTCAGCCATTGAAACAAATGGTGCTGGTTCTCGAACATACATTTTCCTTTCTTCTTTGTTAGTTTTGTCAGCAACTGAAGAACACAAGCTCGAGGATCCAACTTTTGACTTGTGAAGTAAAGTATGGGGTTTGACATTGAGAATCTGAGACAAAGAGGGTTTATTAAAATTGTATCAACATAATAAAAAGCCTAAAAACCATATACACACAATTTACAGCACGGGGAGGAAATGTACATAAAGACAGTCACCTGTCTAGATAGACCACCATCCAACTTTTGCCGCTTAATTGCTTGATTTTCTTGAGCTAAAGACGGAGTTCCACTTGTCTTTTTCATGTTAGTTTCCCTGTAGAATCGTTTTGTCAGCACACCTTCTTCCATCAAGTCTAATATCAGAAGGAAGAAGAACAGAAAAATCTACCTCTTGGCACTAATTGGTTTAACATTTTTGGTTTGTGATAACTGCAACTGACTTCTGGCTTTCAGAGCCGACGAATTCTTTACCATACTGGCAATTTTTCTTGATGTCTCCTGCCTCTTGGAAGTGGCACCTTTCGTTCGTTGTTCACCCTTGTGAGTACTCAAAGTTGGCAGGGGAGTACAAGCATCATTTTGGACTTGAGATTCTAAAACACTCCGCTTCTGTTCATGATCTTTACGTTGGATTCCACCATTTGAAGAATTTCCTCTACAGGAAGCAGAAAAGTTAGCCAAAAGCAAAGAGCAGAATATGAAAACTCTCCCCCTCCAGTTATGATAAAGTTTAGAGAAACCAATTGAACAATAGACGAACCTTCCATCTTCACAAGTACGAGTAATCTCTACTTTATCTTTTTCAGTAGCTTCATTTTGGGTAGATGCCTGAAAAGGATATCATGATCAGAACCAAATAGGAAGTAACAACTTGTTCAATGATTCAACTACCATGACAAGTCTTTCAATCAAACCTTTTCTCCACTGGGCTCGCTAGGTTTAAACTCCTTGTTAGTTTCGCTTGGCACGATTACAGTTTGAGATGTAGTTGGTTCAACGGTATCAACAGAATTTGAACTGTATAACTCTGAATTCTGTGTAAAGATATGGATCAGCCTTAGAAAGAAGTTCGCATGCGATGAGTGAAAGATACAGAATGAAAGAAATCGCTACCTTCTGCATTTCTTCCGCTTGGTTGAAATCGCACAAGTTCTCAACCTTAATCGATCTAGCAGTCTTGATTTTTGGCATACAAGCTGCAAAAAATGGATCAGAATTCAATTATACATCAATATAAACTAATTGTGCATCCAGTTTAATTGATAAAAGAGTGGCTCGGTTTGCGAAGTGTTGTGATCGTTGTTGTTCCAAATTTCACCTCGACTTTCTTTTACACTAATTCAAACCAAAAGATGCGCATATTCTCGTTTCTTTAGGATTCAAATGTAGCTCTACTATACTTGCAAAAGAAAGGTTATATTTCCTAAAGTTTCTTTCGAAATCAAGAACATCTTGAGCAACTTTCACTCCCAAACGGAAGTACTGAACAAACAAAGAGGGAAGAAGAATCGGAGTATCGCATAGAAAAAGACCAAATCCACGATCAATTTCGCGGCCAAGATTACTTCAAACCGTAAGTTCCATCACTTGCAAACAAAACTTAGTCAAATCTCATCATTATCACATACAACTCTATTCTAGTCCCACACTACTCAGCAACCGCCAAAAACCTAGAAATTTTTCGGAAAAAGAAACTTAAACTCCCGCAGATCTCATCAATTGTTCGATTCCACTTCAAGAAACCAAAATAATCGTCGAAAAGGAAAATCGGAAGGATTAGGTTAGAAGAAGTGAGAGAAAAGAACATACGCGAAGGAGCATAGGTGAGAGCCGTGTCGAACCAGAGTTCAGCTGCGCACTTATCCTCCTCAGACTCGCCATTGATGAAATCAAAGAAGCGAGGTGCAGAGAACTCGTAGGTTTCGTCGATCATAATCGACAGATCGCTATTCGAATCATCAACCGGAGCCATCGATTATTTCCAATTTCCTTCCAGAACAGAGATAAATTAGGAGTTTAACCGAAAATCTGGAAGAAAAATATTGAATTCTCGTGTCTGGAGGAGAAAGAGAAGGAGGAGGAATTATTGTCGTAGAAGAGCACAAGTGAAAGTGATAAATGAGGAGAAGAGAGAAGTGCATACGTTTCTTAGCATCTCTAACGGCTGGAAATTTAAAATACTGGGAATTGTCCAACGGCCATATTAGGGAGCTCTCAGGTAACATATCGGTGTCTCTAACGGCTATATTTCACTCTTCGTCTTTTCATAAGCGGACCGCATCCGGAAAAAGATCCATCGTGAGAACTGACAAGGTATCAAACGACGACGTTTCACCTCGAAGGAATTTTTTTCAAATTGGACTTAGGCGGCCCAACACAATGGACTTCAAGCCCGTAAAACACTGCAGGGCCCATAAAATATGCCCTCAATTTATAATTTTTATGAACCGAATTTAAAAGAAAACTCCTCTTTTCTCGGAAATTCCAAAATTAATCTCAAACCATTAATTGGATAAATGCAATAATATTTATCTTGTACTGCGCTAATTCCAATAATTATTTTATTTTTTATTTCCATTAAAATTGGTAAGTTTTATAGATTTAATTTTACTATATACATTTTATTTTTATTTTGCTAAATTCATCCACTCATTTTAACTAAAAATAAAATAAAATAAAATCTTTAGTTGGGTCTGTCAGTCACGACAGGGATGGATTTTAGAACAAAATAACAATAATTGTAATAATTGAACGGAAAATAATAGATAATAATAAAAATAATGAAAGTCGTGGGGATTTCATCCGAAAGGTTGAATATAAAATTTCCATCTTTTTCTTTAGCACACAAGGACGGCTAATAGATCATCCACCCACTTCACTCCCCCTGACTTTTAATATAATTAATATTTCACTAAATAAATTAATTTAAAATTTTAGCATTTTATTACATTTTACTCTTCATATTTTTAAATATTTAAATTTATTTTTTAATAGACACTAATTTTATTATTCATTTAAATATATATATCGTTTTTATACAAAATAAAAGAAAATTAAAAAATAATAATATTGTCCAAATAAATAGAATATAGGCTGCAATCAATATTTGGCAGATATTTCTGGTGTGCAAGTTTGACTCTAACGTCCACATAATTTAATGCCATAAAATTTCATTAATTTTTATTATTTTTTCGGTAAAATGGACATTTTCGTCTTTCCATCTGAAAGTTACTTTTATTTTATCCAAATATATTTAAATTTAGATTCTATTTATATATTGAAAAGTTATTTCTAAATAGTAAAAAAATATTTAATTTTTTTTCAGAGAATAAATAATAAAAAAATTATAAAATTAAGTAAATATATGTATAAATAATTGTATTGGAAGCAAAAGTATATTTTTTAAAATTAATAAAAAAAATATTAATTAAGGTCAATTTAATTTAATTCGAAGAGAACTCGTGAATCACCTGGATCCGTAAACATTTTATTATTTAATTTATAATCTCCTCCTCTACTAATCAATTTTTTTTTTTTTTAATGGTAAAATAGAAATAGCACAATTTAAATGTGATTTTTTTTTTTTTTTTTGTGTGTGTTTTTATGATCAATAAATTAAATAGTAAAAAGACAAGATTTTTTAAAAAAAATTAAAAGGATAAGTAAAGTTGAAAAGTAGGTTAGAAATTGTTGGTCGACATGCAGAAATTTTAAAGATGGGTCCAAAATGGATAATCCATCAACCTTAAACCCCATCCTATAATAATTTTAATAAAATTAATAATTTATAAACCAACCAACTTTGAAATCAAAATTTTAGCTTTTGTTTACATTAATAATTTATCTTCGTCGTTTTCCTTCACTTTATTTATTTATTTATTTATTTATTTATTTTCAAAAAGCCAAGTGGCTCCTTTTGGTACACCACGTCAAACGTAAATGACACGTGGGCCTCGTGACGCCTACCAATTTTGTCTTCCCACCTATTCGTTTATTTGATTTAATTCATAAACTACTGTCGTTTATTTCATGTGAATTTTAGATTTTTTATTCTCAAATTTAAATTAGTTTTCCTACCAATTAATTTATAAATACATCCATGAATAAAATACAACAACCATGGTAAATTTATACGACAACAATTGTACACCAAAGAAGTACTCATTCATTAACCAAATTAGATCGAACGGAGAAAGGATGAGCTAAGGGGTATGCATGGTTCATACTGCTTTGGGAGAGGCCAATCTTAGCTTCAATTAGAGACGTCCATTTGAAGCGTCGAATATACGGGCAGAGAATCTTCGTTTAAATGGAGAATGAAGGATGGAGTAAAGAGAGATCTATTCCGGTGAGTTAAGTAGAGTTAGGCATGACATTCAAGGAGGCAAGCACAAGCACAGCAACTACATGGACCCCTTTCTTGCGGTTGTTGCCAACACTTTTTTGGGGAAGCCAAAATTCGGGAGGTAGCACGTAAACAAGGAAAGCCAAATCGGAGTAGGAACCCCCATCCCGCTACGCCTCTATATAAATATAAACCCATATCAAAACTAAGTTAAAAAACTAAGTTAACATTATAAGGAAGACTATCCGGTTCAGATGATAGAGTAGATTTACTGGCCTACAATTAGGGGATGATAAGTAAGAAACGCGAGGGTGATAGAGAAATACCGTCGGCAACTACGCGGTTTGTTTGGTCTAAATTATCGAGAGTTGAGAAAGTAAAAAACATAATAAAAATAATGGTGAATCCACCAGCTCATCACATGTTCTAAAAGTCAATACCTTTATATTTATAGCCCACCAATCTTCACCTCTCTCCTCTACTCCAAACAATTCTCCACACAAAACAACAATCACAAACCCCAATGACCACCGGGAGAGAAATCCTCCACAAAATGAAGGTCACCAACAAAATCTCTCTAATTTTTGGAACCAAATCCTTAATCCCCTCGAAAATCTCATCTCATCTCATCTGGGTTTTGGTTCAAATTTCAGGTGAAGGCAGGGTTTTGTTCTTCGGCGCCGGATACTGCTGCCAAAGGGAAGGCCAAAGCGACCAAGAATCACATAAGCCATGGCAGCCATTTGGTTAAGGGCAAGACCAACCACCCCATGGAAGATTACTTAGTCACTGATTTCAAGCGCGTCAAGGACCACGAGTTGGGTTTGTTTGCCATTTTCGACGGCCATTTAGGCCATGATGTTGCCAATTTCTTGCAGAATAATCTCTTTGATAATATCCTCAAACAGGTACCCAAAATGTCCTTTTTTGTGTCGTTTTTATGAGCTCTACTCTGTTTTTTTTTTGTTTGTTTATTTGCTCTGTTTTTTGGTAGGCTGATTTCTGGAGCGAAACGAGAAAGGCCATCAAAAGAGCGTACAAGAAAACAGACGATGAAATATTGGATAAAGTAAAGCAGCTGGGAAGAGGAGGATCAACGGCGGTAACCGCCATATTGATCGACGGCCACAAACTCGTCGTTGCTAACGTCGGAGATTCCAGAGCCGTTCTTTGCAAAAACGGCGTCGCTGAGCAGCTCTCCGTTGACCACGAACCCAGTAAAGAAAAAAGGGATATTGAAAGCCGTGGAGGCTTCGTATCAAATCTTCCAGGTTTCATATCTTAAAATTCCCTTTTTGCCCTTTCATTAGGATTTTTTTTTATTATTATTATAAATTATTAAAACTTACCCGAGTTGTAGAGAGAGTCAACTAAGTAGAGCTGTGGGTGTTTGTTGACTATGTTCAGGCGATGTACCACGTGTCGATGGACAATTGGCTGTTGCCAGAGCATTTGGTGATAAGAGCTTGAAACTCCACCTCAGCTCAGAACCTGACGTGGAAGTCAAAACGGTGGATGCATCTACAGAGTTCATGATTTTGGCTAGCGATGGCATTTGGAAGGTCGGTCAATTTTTTTAATTGAAATTTCTAATTTTCTTTTTTAATTGAAAGATATATTTTACCAAAAAAATAAATAATTACAGGTAATGACAAACAAAGAGGCGGTGGAATCTATTAGACACATAAAGGACGCAAACGTGGCAGCCAAACGACTTATCGATGAAGCAGTATCTAGAAAAAGCAAGGACGACATATCGTGCATTGTTGTTAGGTTTCAGTAATACGTATTATTTATATATATATATATTATTTTTTTAATTTTGTAAACATAGTGTTTATATATCAAGGTGTGGATAATATAAGCCAGTAAATTTGTTTTGCCACCTGGCTGCTGTCTGTGAGCTGTTGAGTAATGTTATCTATTTATATAATTAAGAATAAATATCATTTTTCAAGCGCAAAATATGGGCCGACATTCTTCAGGTTATGGGCTTGATTTTGGGTTGCATTAATGGGCCTGGATCAGTGTGGGCTTTCATAGGTTGGCCCAACGGTTAGCCCATTTAATTGGTGGGGATTGGATCAACGGCCCATGAAGTATTCTCAACTAAATTTGAGAGAGCACATTATATTCATGAGATTTAAATGCAAATTGCTCATAAATGTCATTCCGAAATATCATGTAATATAAGTGTGAGACAACTAACCTACAAAACCAAAGTGAAATGTGTTTTATTAGAATATAAATAAATAATCAAGGTAAAATAGAATGAACTAAAAATAACGGTTTGTCGCTTGCCCTCCTTTATCACAAATGGCCACTCGCCTTTTTTAGCTACTAACTACATATCCCCGAAAATACCTAGCATTATATGAGATCGTGAGGCTGACAACGATACATAATGGGCGAAAGCGGACAATATCTACTAGTGATGGATTTGAGCTGCTATATGATGGGTGTAGAAGTCTCTCCCCAGCTGACACGTTTTAAAACTGTGAGGCTGACGATGATACGTAAAGACAAAAGCGAACAATATCAACTAATGGTAGGGTTAGGCTGTTCCAACGTTGCTTCGGGCACGTGGCTGACTTTTTAAACCTCAAAGGATATAGAACTCTTCTCGGCTAGTGGTACGATTAGCTTTATTTCTAGATATATGTTACATAAATAAAAATAAAATAAAATAAAAAAAAATAAAAAAGAATTATATTTAAAAAAATATATTGCGATGGAATGGTGCCAAATACCACGTACAAACACTACAAGGAAGAGTCCAAAACAACTTTGATCAGATGGGAAGCCGTAAATAGTTTGGACTAATTAAAAAATATATAAAAAAAAAGAAAATAAAAAAAAGAGTATATAATATAATAAGGAAAAAATAATATGAATAAAGGCGTATGGTAACGCCACATACCCGATTTTGCATGCTGACCAAAATGTTATGAAGCCACGCAATTTCTGCCCCATACCGCCTTTCTCTCTCCTCTATTTTGTATTCATTTTCTCTCTCCTCTGTTTCGGCCATTATATAAATCCCTTTTCTCTCATCCTCTTCTTCCTACACCCTTTTGGTTTGCCCTAATTTTACAGTGTTTCAATGAGCAGTGTTTGTGCTGAGAATCAGAAATATCAGTTTCATTTTCAATTTCCTCCTCCTCCTTCTTCTTCTTCTGATTTTGTTGTTTCTGAGAGGATTCCTTTTCTGAAGGATATCAACGTTCCGCCGAGGAAGCTTCTTGCGGCGCGACGAGATCAAAACGCTGAAATGTGTTCTGATTCGCCGCGATTCTCGTTTGCTGTTGAATCGCTTTTGCAGAAGTTTTTGCCGTTCAATGGCGAGGATGAGGCGGAGGAGGACGGCGATCCGTATTCGTCCGATCATTTTCGGATGTATGAGTTTAAGGTGAGGCGGTGTACTCGTAGTCGGAGTCATGATTGGACGGATTGTCCGTTTGCTCATCCTGGAGAGAAGGCTCGTCGGCGGGATCCTCGTCGGTTTCATTACTCCGGCACGATGTGTCCGGAGTTCCGGCGTGGTGGATGTGGCCGTGGTGATGGATGTGAGTTCGCTCATGGAGTCTTCGAGTGTTGGCTTCATCCGGCGAGGTATCGGACTGAGGCTTGTAAAGATGGAAAGAACTGTAAGAGGAAGGTCTGTTTCTTTGCTCATTCGCCTCGTGAGCTTCGTCTTTTGCCGCCGGTGAGTAACTTTCAAGGCGGTGGCTCTTGTTCTTCGCCGAATAAGAAGAGTTCTAATCTCAGATCGGCCGCTGGTTCAAATCACTGCTGTTTGTTTTGTCATTGCGGTGGAGCCGCCACCTCCTCGCCGACGTCGACGCTTTTCGGAATGTCTCATCTCTCTCCGCCGCATTCACCACCGCTCTCGCCGGGAAATCCTCGATCGATGAATGGATTTTCGCCTATTTCAAGGTATAGTAATCCTGATCAGTCTAAGTTAAAGGGAGTTTTGAGCTATAAAGATGCACTGACCGAGCTCATGAGCTCTATTGAATCCATGAATATCGACGACGCTAATGCCACTTTAGCGGCCGCCATCCCCGCCCCTAGACCAACGCCTTGGATCGATGTTTCATCTCTTAATCCTGAAGATGAACTGCAGTTTATTCTCTCCCCTTCCACTCCAAACATCTCAGCCGCGTCGGCGAATTTATCCTGTGAGCATAAAACTAACGCCGACAATGGATGGGCATCCACCTCCGGTCCCGATCTCGGATGGGTTAATGATCTGCTGATGTAAACTACTAAGAAGAAGAAGAAGAAGAAACAATAAGACTTCTCGAGGAACTGTAAATATTACACCATCCGTATATATAGAGGTATTATATATATATGGTGAAGAGGTGTAAGAAAATGTCATTAATAATGATTGTGAATTATTGCTTTGCAAATTGTTGGCTGATCGTCCATTTAGAATTTACGTGTTTTGTTTGTTGTTTGTATTAGGAACTCATCAGAATCCTGAGATCTTCTGTTTGTTGTGTATTCTAATTCCTTTTTCTGAATGTATTTTACTGCAAGTTTCTTGACCATTTTTTCCATTCTATTTTTCTTATGTTTTGTTATATGTAAGATGTTGAATAAATAGATGCCAAAAGTAATTAAGCAACATTTGGTGGGGGGTGGTGTTAAACCGTTATAGAAAATCATGCTTTTGATATTTTTGGATGCTGTTGGGCCAAGCCGTCAACGCCACGTTCTCTGTTGTTGTAGTGTAGGGGGTAGGTTGGGGGTCCTACTTTCGTTTAGGAGGAAAATGGCCGAAAAATCTTTTATGGAGTTAACCATAGTTTTAAGTCCAAGTTTTGGTGGTTATTTGCTCTCTCTCTCTCTCTCTCTCTCTCTCTCTCCCCTTTAATGAACTTTTGAAGAACTTATCAATCAACATCCATATGACCGAATTATGAATATAAAATTGAAAAGCATCCTTTTAAAGATTGAAATTTATAGCTAAGCTCCAGTATCGAACGAGTTCGAACTCTCATTTTTGTTCAGATCTCTTTTTCGTTCCTCGTTAGAGGAACAAAACAATTAGCTGTACTAATTTATTACTTAATTGCCTTCTTTTCAAGAAAGCGACATTCATACATAGTGCATGAACTCTTAATTAATACATCTTGATTTCATCAATTATTCAATGCAATGAACTTGGTTTATGGATTTTCTACCACTTTATCCACCATTTTTTTTTATAAATTTTTAATGCATTCGTCATCCCCAAGTCCCCGAGGTCTTTGGGTAATTCGAGCATTCATATAATTTTTATTATTACTAAAATGTTAGTTAAAAACCCTAAGTTCCCCAAGTCTTTTGGTAACTAATTTCAATTTTTCCTATTAGTGCCCAATAAACTTGACCACAAAATTATGTTGAAATGTTAGGCATATTTAATCCAATCCTTGCTTGAAAAAGTAACTAAAACAAGTTATTCATAGATGCAATTTATAGCAAATAAGAGTCTTGTGTTGCATGTTTCCAACTCAGCTTGTTGGTTCTTGTTGAAGTTTTGATGGAATGTGGAGTCTAAATTCAGAACTCCCTTAAAAGGAAAACGAATGGGAGAAAGAAAAAGCAAAGAATCAAATAAAGGTGTCGGTAAAAGAGGGATCACAAAGGATAATGATGGCTCAAATAGATCAGAGATGGCATCAACATAGCAACGTAACTAACAATTTTGTACCATTAAACGTGTGAGAGAAATGGTAACATTATTTCTTTTTTATATCTAATAATTAGTAGGAACAAACATATTTAATTGATCTACATCGATAATTATTAAGAGATAAGATCTGATTCAATAATTTAGCGAGAGTACATGAAGGATGTACTAGATGAAGTATGGCATTGAACATGTTTCCTAGGAGGGGAACTTAAATGAAAGACAGCTGGGGTGGTGGGGAAAAGACCCATAAGGGTGTGTTTGGTTCAGTGGAGGCTGTCACATATGAAATGGTGTGGGCCAGCAACAGCCCATGCTAAAATGACCATTGATATGGTTTGAGGGTCCCTTCACCCTCCACCAGCTTGACTTTTTGAGGCTCCCTTTTTATAATTTTCTTGCAGGTTCAGCTCATTTATTGGAAGCGTTTTAGTTGTGCACAATTATGGAGCAAGAGCCCCCATACTTCTGTAATGCCCGTGACATACTTCTGGTAAGGTATGTCCGACACATAGCTCAATAGTTAAGGTATTAATATCAAACGTCTACACTATAAAATGCTATTATTGTAGAAACTAAAAGAAAGATCAAGATTGGTGTTTGCCCGTTTGAAGAACCACACCCTAACTTCATATTGGCAAGGTTGAAATCATCATTTTAGGTTAATTATAAGTTGTTTCTAACTGGTATGAATTTAAAATTTTCTATAATATCTATTTTAGACAGTTAAAAATTCAATGACCTTTTAGACACACCTATCCCTCTCGTCTTTTGGATTTTGTACCTGCTATTTCTCGAGGCTGCCTGAGTTGTGGTTTGAGAACAAGTTTGGCTGAGGAGGCTTGAGCTTGAGCCACTGTTCCTGCAGTCAAATGTGCCCTAGATGAGATCTATTAAGAGTACAAGAACGGATTACAAACTTAAAAGTTCATGAACTAAACCTGTAATTTAACCAAATTTCTCTAATCCACCGTTCAGTCAATGCATCGGGAATCAACAGATTTTCACAAAATCGATAGGAAAGAAAAAGGGAAGGAAGTGAAAGAAAATTGAGCAAATTGGCTCAAAAAGTTCAATCTGCAAGGTCTGTTAGTTTCGGTATATAGATAAGAAGGTGTGAATGAATTGAGTCCCTTTGTATAGAAAATAAAACGAATTCTCCTCTTCAGCTTCAATGGTAAAAAAACAAACTTTTGAGCTGAGTTCCAACTCTGTAATTTAGTAATCATGTGAAGATCTATACATCATACTCTTTATCTTTATTGGGAAAGAAGCTCAGTTATCCTTATTTCTTGAATAACTGGGTGGTGTCTGAAAGAAATCGAAGGAGGGACCTGACGCAAGAGATCTTCTAGTGGCAGTGGGAGAGTCTGATAAAAGAGGTTCGTAGACTGTATTTCTGCTCTTGGGCTGCTGAGTTATTGACAGTGGAGACACTTCTTTCTCAATGGGCCGAGGCTGGTGCTCTATGTTTTTGAGCGACATGATCGGCCCACCCAATCGTTCAGCCTGCTGAAGAGTGTTGATTTTGCTTGGTCTATATGTGTATCTGAAGTACTTGATAGCTAGAAGTGGGCCCATTCCCACGCCTACTATTAGCTGTAGACAAACCTTTTGAGTCAGTATAATCCTAACGTCGCATCCTCATTAAATTTTTTATAGCGGTATATAAAAAACATGCTTACACAGGTATATAACTAAGCATGGTTCACAACAAAAAGGTTAAATTGTGGTTTAGCCTCAACTTTCTATGTTTATACCCATAATAAGGGACTCTTAACTTAAAGCTATACCGTAGATCTATGAACTTGAACATTTGGTATATTTGACCTCATTAATAGAATTTGATATAATAGAACCCTAAACTTTAATAGAATAGTAAATTCTAAAAGAAGATTGCATAGGTGAAATTTTTACGTATAATAAAATCCTAAACTTTTATTTTTTTTCTAATAGATATGTGAATTTATAACATCTATTAGACACAACGAAAACTCAATGACCTAGTAATCACTTTTTAAGATTTAGGTAATCAATGATAGGAAAGATTGGCCAAGGGAGACTTACAAATATGGTTATCCAGTAAGATGGTTGTCCACATAATCGGAACATTATTGTATACATTCCAGATGAAGGAATGGCACTGAAGATCCAATTGATCACGTAGAAAGCAGCTAAATTCCCCCATATAGCCAGATGTTGCAACATTGTGAATGAACTGCCAGAATCAATCAAATCTCAGATGGTATGGGAAAAAGGCAAGTCAAGACATGAAATTTCAGCTCAATAATCTTTAGATTTTGGTCGACGCTATAGAAAGAGACTCATTACGAAATGAAGTTGCAACATTTAACCTACAGCAAAAAGATGGGAGCTTACTTGGTCTCCAAAGTCACTACAAAAGCCTGTAACCAAATGCACCCAGATAGAGCCACCATTGAAACCTCCACCATTTCACTCTTTTCGTTAGCATAGGCATGGATGCTAATTACAAACACCACAACGGCCTGCAAAATATCAGCACATTGAAAGATGAAACTTTTTTTTAACAAACATCAAGCATGATTTCTTACTCGAGGAAACATCAGTTCGTTGTTAGTAAGCATTGATATCTTTATAAATTGACGTCATATACTTCTCTTATAAATGGTTTTCGAGCATCAAGATGATAAAAACACCAACAAAAAGAAAAAATTGGATTCCATCTTTGGAGGATTATTTTTAAAATGATCGAAATGATTATTTTTAAACTAAAATTATGAAATACTTCACGAAAACAAACCAGTGTTCTAAAGTTAAGAAGTATCATACAAACATAATCACTTACATGAAATAGAGATCGACCAAACCATCCAGCAAATGTGCTGGGATTTAAAAGCCTGTTCAGATGACACACAGAAATCAGTAACCACCAAAGATGGAAAATGAATCTTTCCAAATACCAAGTAACTTGATGAAGCTTTCCAACATAAAAATCCTCAGAGAAACATGAAAGATTTTGAAATACGAACCTCCCAGCTTGGCAGTAAAATAAAATTTGAGGATGTTGCATCACTGTTTCTTCGCTGAGATCTTTATCAAGGACACTAACTAATACAGGAATACTGGTGTAGAAAACATTGTAAGCCATCAAGCTTACAGAATTAAATAGACTGGTCCCAGAGACACCTGAAATGAAAGAGAAACTGAATGTATTCGAAAGTCAGTGCTATTTGTCCACAGGTGTCTTAAAAATAAAGAAATCGCATAAAATTGTTATCTTCAAGTGTCGTATTAAATTTAGGGGCACTTACGAGATCTGGATAAAACATATCAATAAGGATTTATAGAATGAATATTGTGACAAAAATGCTGTACGGTTGTACGAGTATCGTCCATGAACTAAAATCAATCTTTTCAGAAACCTGAACTCTGCCAACCAGAAGAAGCAAATGGAAATTGGGTGTTAGCCACAAATCATTCCATTCACCAGACATGAGGATGTCTGAGATAATAACAAACAAAAAATGAAGGCTGTCATTCAGACAGTATACAGCATACAGAATAAAGATTATATTTCTCAAATGTTGCAAAGCTAATTATCACCGAACTCAACTTCTACAAGGAGGTTATTCTGACAATAAGCAAATATCTCATAAAGTTCTATATTTTCTGACAACAGAGAGTAATTCTGAATTTACGTTACAGAAGTAACCGTTAAGGGATCAATATCCATCTTGATGTCACAGCAATTAGTTCTAAATGCAAATATATAAAATACACGAGCCACATCCAGCTTCTCAATACAATTGTCCAAATATGTCATTATTGAGTCCAATCTCTATAGAAAGCTGCACCATAGACTTTTTCTATCTCCCCAATTATTTGAGGACAACAAATTAAGGTAGTAAAACGAGAGGTTGGGATCACTAGTGATTCCAAAACCTATTTCATAGAAAATGTAATAAATTTAGCATCATTCAAACACGAGTATACAAAATTTGTAAACATGATAGCAATTTAGAACTTAGCCATCAACTGCATCGCCAAGCTAGAATTCAACAATGGAATTTCTCATAGAAAAAAAATCCTTTTCAAATGTAGAGTTGTATTTCTTACTTCCAATACTGTAATCAGCTGCCCTAGCTGCTTGCAGTCCTTCTCTTCCACTAATGCCCACTCCAATGTCAGCTTGTTGTATCATCCTCACATCATTCCCACCATCTCCAATTGCCAGTGTTCTATAATCACACGATTTCAAGAGTTCCACTAGCTGCATAATACGAATTATATGAAGCTCAATGATCCATATGACAACAAAAAAAACGAGGAACCACCTCTTAAAAAAAGAAATAGAAACTAGCGGGACCACCTGAGCCTTCTGTGATGGAGTAACACGACAACATATTGCAGTTCTTGATAGGATTGCTAATTCGGTGAAAGCCCTGCGATAATTCTTGAGAGCAATTTCAAGAGCCCAGCCATCAACAACGAAAGCAACATCCTGTTGAGAGAAGCCCACAAGGAGAAATGAAAGGTGTTCTTACATTTCCAACGGGTTTTTAAAAGAAGATCTATATCAAATGATTGGACAATGTGCATTACCTTGGGTTCTGAGGTTGTGGTCTTCATAGTCAGAACAACTCTATCCAAACTTCTACAAACTTCATCCTCCGTTTTTCCATCAATTAACAATAATTGTCCTTTGGGCTCTATGCATAATAAATGCAATGGAAAGAGAAGAATAAGAGGAATTGCAAACAAAATGATGGAATGAAAAGGATACATCTTATTTGAGACTAAGAGATGTCGAGGGATAAGGCAAAAAACTTAATGAAATAAATTTTGACACGTCTATGGCTACCTGGTGAAATGAAGTTGCATAGGAGAGCTATCTGAATGGCAGTGTTCTGCTTGTCTCCCGTCAGCATCCAGAAATTTATTCCTGCTCTTCTTAATGTTTCGATTGTTTCAGGGACTCCATCCTGAAAGGTAAAATATGGTAACGAGTAAACATCAGTTTCTGATCTCAACAATGGTATTTTACCCAAAGCGTTTTGTTATCATCTTTCAATACCATTTCTCCTATAACAGTTCGAATTGGACAACTGCAACTACAAACATTTACCTGTAGCCTATCTTCTATAGCAGTAACTCCAAGGACTTCAAAATTGCGCTCTAATCTTTGGCAAACTTCAGCTAACCTCCACTACAAAAGAGGAGCAGACATAACATATAAAAATACAACAAATAGAAAAAGGTTTTACATTCATAAAAACCATAGAAGTATATCAATTACCTCCCTGTCAACCAATGTGCTATTAGCCTCCTTAAACATAAAAGCCCATTCTCGATACTCATCTTCTTCTAGTTCCCGCCAAGCCAGACATAATGTACGGAGCCCCAGTTGAGCGTACTGGTCAACAGCTTCAATAAATGTTCTTGTTTGTTGGCCTGAAGTAAGGTTAAAGTAGCAATCACATCAACATGACTTGATATACAGAGTAATAAAATTTTATAATTTGACGTCATTAAATATAAAAAGCTACAAATCTTGAAGCCATGGACAGATTTTATTATGCAAACAGCAATGCAGGAATTTCACGTTTTTCTGTTAAGTTTTCTAACCATGTTCAGTACATCGACATCTCTTATCAATGTAATTGTAAAACTTTGTGGATACTGCAAATTGATGTGAGTCTGCCAACTCATCCCCCTAACCCCTCGCCTTAAATTGGGGGGAAGGTGACAGTGAGGTAAAAGAGAGAAGATTTTTGGATAATTGTACCAATGGTTGCTAAACAAGATAATTCAAAATAGACACACATGGATAAAATAATTAAAATGCAACTAAATTTTAAGGTTACCAGCATAAGCATGAGGAAGTATAGCTTCATCAGCTCCTTTTGATAGGAGGATAATCTTCCCATTCTGACAATCTTTAACTACCACAGACATCCTTTTTCGTTCAGATGTGAACTCCAGAGTATCTAGGAGTTCATATCTATTTAGCATTCCATTGAACTGAATGTCTGTAATCACAATGAAACAATGGCATTATTCTAGCGGTTAATCTATCTGAACAACCTTGCTAAAGAAAGATGACTTACCAAGATTATTAGCATTCTTATTGACAAATACCATATGCAAGTAAGCAGCAGCATTCACGAGCGCATCCTCATCCTGTGACTGTGCCTTGTACAGGATATTTCCACTTTTGCTGAAAAAGGACAGAAAGAAATTAAAACAGAAATCCGCACATACAATGGCATATATATTAACTAACTAGGCCAAAAATTTGTTGGTGGAATTTTAAAATCCAGCCAAGTTCCATTTAAAAAAATTTGAACCTAAAATCACCTTTTTGTAGGCACCACTGTATTACAAATTGCCATAATTGTTAGAAATCTTGTAACGTCAGGAGAGCTGCTTGCAATAGCATTGAGCAACTTTTTATCTGCATGCAATGGAAAGAGCTAATCAAATATGGACTACCATATAATGAAGGATTCGGAGAACAAGTTTCTACTCAACTCCTTGAACAAACGATATGTACAAGTTACACGTAAATAGGAAGAATTCTAGCCACACCAATAAAGGGAAGTCTACCCATCAGTGAAATATTTACAGATAAGCAAAGAAACAATAATTAAGGTTGTCTAAAAAACAATAACAAAAGAAAAAATTAATATATGGCAATACAAATAAGTAAATCATCCATCTGCCATAATACTTCACCGTCATTCCTGAAATCTCTACTAGACTTGATATATAATTATGCAATTTATGCAGAACAAGTAAGTGATGTCAACTTGACAAATAAATTAAAGAATAAATATCAAGCTCATAATCTTATATAATGAATTAAGGAAAATGTGCTTCCTGTCAAGTGAAACCAAAAGAGCTTGTCTGGTGCCTTAGCTAAACCACCGTTGCAAAGCTTTTAGGGGGGGTTTGACCATTATTAGAATTTGATAGAAAGCAACCAGCAAAGTCCTCTTCCTTGACTAGTACATGAATTATTTTGAAACAAATACATACAACTGTGAATTGACAGTTCAGATTACTGAACAATTATAGTCTATCTAATCTTTAAATCCTATATCCCCATTTGTGAAAAAATAAGTTTTATACATAGGTGACAGGAAACAAAGCGATGAGAACGATGCTTTTGACAACAATCAGAAAACCAAACCTTTCAAGGCATCTCCATTTTCATTTCCATAAAATATGCCACTGATACAACATCTCCTGAAGATCATCTTGTTTTCAGTGAGGGTACCGGTTTTATCCGTCAAAATGTATTCAACTTGTCCCAGGTCCTCACTTATTGCCGTACTGCCACATGTAAAATACACCTCTAAGAAAGTATCCAAGATATCTTTCATTCAAATGTCCTTACACGAATGCCACAATAATTTTTTGCAGTTTTAAACTTCCTTAACTCACTTCGTAGCATGGGAAGGAATACCAGTCACACGGTCAATCATTTCATAGTCCCAATCAATGAATTTTGCATATAAGCTCTTTACAAGATCCAGTGACACCTGACAAAAGCAAATATTTTAGGTCAATAGCATTACATCCAACTTTTCCCAACTTCTCTAATACTTCAAGAAGATGAAGATAACCAAATAATTAAAGCAAATATGCAGTAATCAAATGCACATAGCATCCAACAAATAACAATTGTGATGTCATATAAACTGGTCACTTGAATAACCAACTTTGCCTTAAATGAACCCTTTGACCATCATCCTAAGCAAATATTCAACGGTGAAATTTCAACTATTAAAACATCAGGCTTTCATCTGTGCTAATTAGCTGCAAACACAGGGAGGGAAGTACTTTCTATTACCATCCTTAATTAGGCATGGAGCAGTATGATAACAAAAGTAGAGAAAGCACAATAATATGCACCAAACCCTCAGCATACCTTAATTGAAATGGGTATCATGATTGAACAAAGAAGCTCAAACCGAAGAGGGATGATCAGTAGCTCATACCATGGACCTTCCTCTGGATGTTGCACATACCATAGCTACATAGTACCAAAAGATCAACTTACAATCGACAGGAATACAAAACATATATAGCTAATACTGAGTCTTCACCCAGAGGGAGACAGAGAGACATTATAGCAGCAACACACAACAGAGCTTCATGTTAATTTCAAAAGTAAAGAAACAATATAGCGCTGGAACCAAAGAGATTATATTGAACCTTTCTGGCTTCAGAATCCTTCCACACATTACCAGCTAAACCTAGAACAACAACCACCACAATTTGAAAAACAAATATAGCCCCAGTTAACTTGTCAATCATTGCATCCATCGCTGTAAGTTTTGGTTCTGGGACACCCCTGCTCATTCCAAGCTTGGTTTCATTGCCTGAAAAGATCAAACATACAAAGTATACTGTAAGAGAATTGAATAGAGCTATATGTTAAAAAGTTTGGCTCATATATTTATACTACTCTGCAAAAAGTCTATCCATCGCTACATCTTCAATCCAACCAAAAAAGAGGGGAGGATCACTCGCAAATAATTTCAATTTTCCAACAGCAATTTCGAAATTCCAAAAGAGACTAAACTAGTTCTTATGCAAGTCTTATCATTGTGTAAATTCCAAATCCTGAAAAACATGTAGTTTCCTCCTAACACTTCCGTATCTAGAGAAGGCATCAACTGAAAGCTACCCTTGTCTCAATCATGAAGAAAACAAAAATTATTCATTGAATAGTCTATATAAACTTGAAATCGCTCATGCATTGGAACTTGCCTGTGTAGATGGCTACTCCACAGACCCACTCTGTGTTCCGTAAGTAACATGACTGAAGAATTGTGTTTTTTATTGTCAATGGGCACACATCATTGTCAATGAAAGGAGGAAATAACCGAAGGTTTGCATCAAATCTTCTTATATCCTTATCTGGTCTAGGGCACTCTATGACTCCCTGCCAAATGAAGACAAATAACAAAATATCGTCATTTTTACGCTGTAAATGTCTACAAATCTGCCATCTGCTTCGCCCAAATGAAAACTTGTAATAAAACTTGTATGTTGATAATTGGACAGGAAAACCCAAACCTTGATCTTGTTTAATAGATCAAAATCTATTCCCATACAAGCTGAAGGTATGACCCTCGTCTTCAAGTCAGTTTCTCCATCAAGGGCAGATGTCTGCAACATGTCAAATTACCATTTCTGAATAAGTTAAGGTTATCAATTATTATTATATATTGTTAAACTTATCTTTTTTTTTTTTTTTTTTTTTTT
>NW_019272027.1:334706-368271 GCF_002738345.1 Cucurbita maxima
TTTTTTTTTTTTTTTTTTTTTTTTTTTTTTTTTTTTTTTTTTTTTTTTTTTTTTTTTTTTTTTTTTTGAGTAATACGTAATAGGAATAAGAACTTTTGTCTTTTAATAACGTGGACTTGACATTCCACTATTTTTTTATTTAATAAGACGGTATGAACAAAAAAAAAACATGGATTCTAGATCACATTATAGAGCCATATGAAAAGAAGGTAAGTGATCAAAAACGTAATCCAAATCAGCAAACACATGAACATCCATACTAACCTCTATATAGCAAATTCCTTGAGAATCGGAGGTGCCAATCAAAACAAGATCCGAAGGCACTTCATCATTCTCCCTGAGCCATACTAAATCACCAACATGAATATCTTGTGCTTGAATCTACAAGTAAAAGCCAAGAAGCTAAGAGAATACAACAAAGTTGACATTAAAGAAAGGACGGTAACCTCCACAACTATGCTAGAATCCTAATTCCTTAATCTGTTATATATCAATTGGCTATTCATTAGCGCCATAAAAGATCCAACTACTAGTTAACATGATGTAAAAATATATTTGAAGATCTTCGAAGGAAGTAGATTTAATTAACAAACAGCCTACTAGAAGAAATGCAACAAATTAATAATTTGATCTTTTTTATATATGAAAAGGAAGTCATGCTAAATCAAAATATTGAGAGAGATTCCTACAATTTTTCTGGTACCCTGCCTCACAACCCAAACTTCTTTCTCATTTGCTTTTTTGTCTGATAAATATCTATTGTAATCATCCCATGCCTCTTTTGTTGCAGACACAGAAAAAATGAAGATAAGAGGACCCCATGTACTGGCGGGGTTTACTGGAGTTATAAGTGGCCATAATTGTAGGCACGCAATTAACAAAAAGTATTGGTTCATGAAGCGTCTGAAAACAAAGGAAAATAAAACTTGTTAGGAATGAGAAAATGCATGTATAATTCAAGAGCATCTACCAGCTAGGTATAAATGATATAAAACTGGAAAATACATCAGCAGGTTGTTCACAGTAGAAAGTTGCAAAAAATATAGACTGCTATATTGTTAGTTTTGACAACACAGCTCAGCAGTAGCCACTTTAAGACACAAAAACAGAAGATTTTCAAAAATGGACAAAAGAAGACAAAATAGTAATAAGGTTAACTCCAGAGAAAAGTATACAGAGGAAAGCTAGGGCCAATCAGGTAAGAAAATGAAATATCCATTGTTATTCTCAATCAATTAGATAAGCTAATGAGATCAAGAATCATATGAAATCTGGAATATAATTTTACGGGAACTAAAGAGAATTTGGTAAGATCTAATAAGAACTACTACAATGAAAAATTACCTGAACTGTTCCCATAAATTTTTTGGGAGAAAGTTCAATAAAGTGTATTTCCGGTTCGAAATGCGATTATCGCAGTAAAGATCATTTGATGGTTCATCGTCATTGATGTAAACGAAACGCTTCATCGTTTTATCTTGAAGAACACTATCAAATTCAATTTTCTTTTTAAGTCCAATGTTGTCCTTATCTGTGTCGATAAGCTCTGCTGCAGTAATTTACGAATTTGACATCCTGCGAGAGAGGGGGTACAATTTCAATTTCATATATAGCTGTCAATCCTAAAATGCCATAGAAAGATCATACAGAAAGTTATGCAAATATGAAACAAATGACAACATTTCTGTTGCCCTTTCTCTCTGAATAATCACGATTGTCTAGCCTGGTATATTTATGCAAGAATTTTGATATAAATTTAAAAAGAAAAAGGAAAAAGATAGAGAAAAAGAAAGAAAGAAACAGCGGCAAAGTCAAATCAAACTTGCTATGGGCTATCTATGCCAAACAAGTTCATGGATGACATTAACTTGTTATCTAACAGAAACTTAGTACCAATGTGTTTAAGTAGTTGTCCAATAGAAACTACGTAACGATCTTTTTAATGGAGATGAAAATGACTTTTAGTTAATGAACGTTGCCTCGATCAAACGGCAAGTTCAACTCTCTAAACCATTAACCTTGTTATTTCTCTTCAAGCAGAAATTTATCAATGCCATTACAGTTTTCTAACAGAGTCGATTAAAAAACAATACAGTACTCATCAAAAACCTCGACCAGCGAAACGCCACCGCCGATTACCTAATAACGGAGATTTCTGAATATCAAACGATACGAATTCATGAATGGAATCCTCGACTACGGGTATATTATGCTATAGCCAATTCCAGTAAACGAATCTAACATCGTAGACGCACTGATATAAAGAAATGATGACAATAATGTGTAAAAAATCGATCCAAAATTGAAAATAATTTGAAGGAAAAAGAAACCAGCAGACTCGAATACGGATTCATAAGAAGAAATAACGTGAATCGTACCTCAATCGCCATGTGTTGAAGATCACTTGATTCTTATGCATCCAGTTCTTCTAGTCCCCGCGTCAATCTCTCTCTCTCTCTCTCTCTCTCTAACCACTCTGAGATTGAAGAACGTCCATGGCAGCTCAAAATGAACATTGAAATGTGCATTCTACATATCGTGTACCTCGGAGAACGGTACGCGCGGATGACACACCGTTGGATTTTCTTATCGCCCCGTATCAGAAAAATTTAACGGTAGAGATGAGACGAACGCCGATCTTAGATGATCGCGCAGATTCTCTGTCCTTCCTTTGTTCCTTCGCGCTTCCACTTTGGAATGGATTGCCCACGACTTTCCTTTGTGTTTTAATTCTCAACACTTTATTTACCAAAATGCCCTTCTCAACGTTTTATTTGCAAAAAGTGGCCAATTTTCTACTCCGATCAGAATTCTTATAAACATCCGCCTAATTTATAAAATTTGTATTACACTCTCTATTCCCTCAAATGTTGGTTCGATTTTTTTCGATTTGGACTGGATTGAATTTTTGGGGGTCGACATTTTTTTTCGACAGGTCAACCAAAACTATTCGACAATAGGGTTACGATCCAACTCGACGCAACTTTATTTTTAAGATTGTTATGAAAAATAATAATATTTACCATTTGTAACAAATGATAGTAATACGTTGTTACCTGTGATATTTGAACTTTATAAAATTTTAGTTATTAACATAGTATACACGGTAGATAACTATACTTCTTTAAATAATTTAAAAAAAATAACCCGACAACCTAACCTAACTCAAAAATAAAGTGTTAGGTTTCGTTGAACTGTGAACTCTATTCCAGTTGCTCGAGTCACCAATCTGATTAAAAGAATATCTAACTCAACATACGCGCTTGAATTTTCTACCTTCAGCTATGATTAAATTTAAAAAAAAAATGTCAAATTTATTAAATAAAAACTCGGGTATAATTGTAAAAAAAAACTTCATTTGTTTTAATATTTACTCTTTCTAATAATAATAATACAAACAATTATTTACGTATAATTAAAATTAAAAAATATAATATTTAAATATATAAAATTAAAAAAATATATATATATTCTCAAAGCTCATAATAAAAAGCAAAAAAATCATATTAAGCTATCTAATTAAAAATATTTCAAATTTTTAATCATATAATTCAAATTTCAAACACATTCAATTATCTAAATCATTAAAAATATAAATATATTATAATATCTTTATATGTTTTATATTAAAAAAAAAAAAGAGTAAATTATCCAACTAAAAGGCCATCCCACCATAAGAACATGAAAAAATGGGCCATGTTCGGTACCCTGCGATTGGCCCAATAATCCAAAAAATGATTTATTTCTTTCCATTTATAGGTCGGATATAAATAATTTGATAATTTTCTAAAATGTAATAAAGTTTAATTTTGAATAATATAATTGAATTATTTATAAATAAAAAAAATCAATAAATTAAGGACGTAACGCTTAACGTTCCGTACCCAACTGGTCTCCCTTATAATCGTGGATGCTTTAACGACTTTACGCAACCCCGATACGCTTCACCCACTCAATAATCTTTTTCCTTTAATAATAATAAAAATAAAAAAAACAAAAAACAAAAAACAGAGTTATTTATTTCTTGATTTTACTTTATTTTTGTACTACACAAATTATTTTTTTTTTACCCCTGAAATAAGAATAAATTGAAACCACGTTTAAATAATAATGCTATCCTTTGTCAACCAAACAAGTTTAAAAAATTTGAATTTCTATCTATATCAATAACGGGTATGTTATTATTATTATTATTATTATTACTTAAAATCATTTCAATTAAATTTTAAAATTATTTTATTAAGAACATGAAAATCATTGTAATAAATTATGAAAAAGTGAATTTACCTTTGAGGACAAAGTTTTATAGATGATAAAATGCATGAAGTACATGTAATTATACTATTGTAATTAAACTCTTAATTCAATACATGGGTTGTTTCTTTTTCGGACAGGGGCAGAAGTGTAATTTTGCAATAGCCGAATTTGCCATAAAGGGAAAAAAAAAAACAAAATATTGGTTCGATGCAGAGATCTGATGGTGCCAACAAAGTCCATTTTTTCATCATGCATGCATCCCTATGGCTACGTGTTTCCAATAACAGAAAGGAAAAAAAAATTGTAATAAATAAATAAAGTTATATTATTAAAAAAAAAGTGCTCCAAACTTTATCTTTATTTCAAAGTACATTTACTCATTTTTAAGTTTAAGAATATTTTTAGATTTTATTGTTGAGATTAATTACAAAATTATGTTTTTATCAATTTTTAATCCTAAATAAAATAAAGGAGGAGGGAACGGAATCATCTCCGCAGATTCCGGCGACGGCAGATAATGAGCGGTCCCACCAGCTGGAACCGCCACCTCACGGCAGTGTCTCAAGAGGTGGTTTGGCGTTTCATTCTCACCGGTGGGGCCCACCACTGTCTCCCATCTCTCCCGCCTCCACAATTTCTCGTCGCTTACTTGGAAACCACAAGACTTTTTTAAAAGAGAAATAATTAATTGGGACGGCACAAACACGAGAAAAGTACACGTGCCGTCCAACGCGGAATTCCTTATGTGGACCCATTTAAATTAAATTTGTGTTAAATTGCCGTTTCGGTCTCTTCTCACACTTATTCTACTCTATTCCCTGTACTGCCCCAAATTCAAAATTCACCACGTAACCATTATTTTAATTATTTTTTATTTTTTCTTTACAGACCTTGGCCGAACCCACACGTGTCAGTCAACCCCGTAAAAGAGCCGAAAATCGCGTAAATTCTCACCCTCTCCATATATAAATATATACATTTAAAAATTAAAAACATAAATGCAGAATTAGAATAGGATTAAGGGGAATAATTTTGGATTAGTTGAAGCTTTATATAATTGAAGGCTATACAGTCTTCTCAGAGCATTATAACAAACAGAACTTAACGAGATACAGCCGTTGGATTAAAACTTAGATCTCCCACAAGCTGCCACCAAAATAAAATTAAAAGAAAAAAAACCCTATTTTTTATTTTTCATTTTTCTTTACAGTACGTTAATTTTTTTGTTCTATTTCTAAAGATCTAACTAAATTAATTTTTTTTTTTTTTAAAAAATCCAAAACAAAAAGGACAAAATTAGCGGAGAAATCAAGCATCCACGGGCGGAGCGAGATTAAGATCGAGATTGAGAATTTCCTTCGCCGGCCGGCAGTCAACCACGGACAATGAATCCGATTTGGTCTGGATCTCGCCGGCGAACCTTGCCGAATCGTACCGAATAGGATAGCCCTGAGCAACAAACTCAGGTCGAACAAAAGCATCCATGAACAAAACAGGACGAGCGCTACCGCCTCCGCCGACTTGATGCAAAAACTGCGGCTGAATGAACGGAAAAGTTCGTGCGACGCCGTAGCTACGGACGATCTCCGGTGAGGGAGTTTTTTCTTGGCTGGAGGAGGAAGAGGATTCGACGGTGCTGCTAGGGCTAGGGCTTTGGCTGATCTTGCGAGGAGAAACGTCGATCAACTCATCAGGTAGAGGGAAATTGGTTTTAGCTTTTGCGCCGCGGAACTGGCGCGCGGCGTTATCGTAAGCATACGCCGCCTCCTCTGCCGTATCGAAGGTTCCGAGCCAAACGCGGCTCTTCTTGCCAGGATCTCGGATCTCGGCGGCGTATCGGCCCCAAGGCCTCTTACGAACGCCTCGGAAATGGAGTTCTCTGGCATTGTTGTTGGTGTTGCAGAGAGGAGGAAGCTTTTTGGCGGTGGATTTCTCTTTGGAAACCATGGCGGTTGAAGGAATTAATTTGGTGTTCTTGCGACGGAGAGTGGTTGACGGATCTGAGTAGGATGTTTCTAATTGAACTGATTTCGGGGTAATATTCGGTGCGGTGGAAGAGTTTTTTTATAGTACCGGGAACCGGATGGGAGGTGGGCCCGGAGATGGATCAGTTTTTATTTTATTTATTTTATTTTAAAAAGGAAGCTACAAGATATAAGTGAAGCAAATGTTTGGTGAAATTTAAGGTGGTATTTAAAAATAAAATAAAGTGGTAAAAATACTAATTTTGTTTTTCCAACTGATTTTTAGGGTTATTTTTTCTAATTTTTAATATTTTTGAGTTTATTGCTATTTTTTTTTATGAGATCTTTGTCTTTTTTTTTTTAATAAAATTATTGGAATTGTTTTGTTAACTTTTATTGTTTTTTTTAATGTTTTTTAAAGGGTACCACGAACTATTTTTTAAAAAATATTTTTATTTATTTATCTAGTTTTAAAAATATATTTTGAACTTTTAAAATGCTAAAAAAAATTATTGTTTAGATCTAAAAAGAACAATTTCAAAATTAAAAAATTATCAAACCCTTTTTAATTTTCAACTTCCTTAAAAACCATAACAAAAACTAATTTAAAGCTCAATGATGGTTGGATATTCACAAAAAATAAAAAAAAATAAAAAAAAATAAAAAAAGGAGAAAAATTCTTGTTGAGGGTCAACGGGAGGGTTGACTGAGGGGAGGGGACGCCGCCCAAGCCACGAGAAAAGGACGAGAAGACATAAAAAGAGGAAAGAGGATAATGTAAACGTAATGTCGAGTTTTATTATTATTATTATTATTACAAATAAATGTATTATTAGGGAGTAAGAGTGACGTGGCACGCGGAAATTCCTAGACTGGTTGCTTTGCAGCTGCAGGTTTCATTTAATGTTTTTTTCCTGCCGACTTCCGACTATCGTCTTACGAGCCGTTATTACGCCATTTACTTTGGGCCCTCCACTTTCACGCTCTTCTTTAGAGCGTCTACTACACGCTCCATATTTTGATGTCTAATCTCTTCTAATTTACGTTTACTTTATTGAATTTTAAAACATTATTTGTTATATTGACTTCTCCTAAAACATTTTTAATTATTGAACTTCATGTGATTGTTATAATAACACTTACTTATATTTACTACAAACATGTTCAAAATCACCTGATCAATTTGGTAAAAGTGGGCAAAAAAATTAGTCAATAATTTAGAGAAATAAAGACCAATTATAAAATTACTCTGAGACCTAAATTTTATTTTTATAAATGAAATCATAATAAAAAGAAAAAGATAAAAGTCTTGGGTGGGACATGAGACATGGGCAAAGTCTCAACAACCCTCGAAATAAATACTTAAAAAGTAAATAGTCCAAAATTGGTTTTAATAAAATAGGAAACGAATCTAAGAACGTGGTCCCCACGCGCCATTAATGGAACTGTCACCACGCTCTTCTTTGTTCTCTCTCTCTCTGGGGAAATGCCGGTTAGACCGACAGTACGTAAACAGTATCCACACCAACCATTAAAATGCTACCACGTGTCCACCTTTCCTCTTTACGCGTCTTTAAGAATGAGCCGTGTCGTACGGGTTTTTTTTTTATTTCTTTCGGTGCAATCACCTAATTACGTCTGTGTTTCCATTTATTTATTTGTTTTATTTTCCATTTCTTTTTCTTTTATATATTCTTTTGTCCTTCGTTTTTTGTTATCTCACTCACCCTTTTTTTAGGCCAATACTATATTAAGTCCATTTGGTTTCAATTCAATTTGTAAATTTAATTATAATATTTTCAATAAAATTAAAATTGATCCCTTCAGCTAATTTAAAGTTAATTTTGATTTAAATGAATTATATAATAATAATAATTATTATAATTTAAACGATACCATTAGAATATATTCTTAAAACTATAGAGTGACAATTAGCATAGTAAAAGTTAATTTTAGTCTTTATAAAAAATATACAAATTAATTTTGATATATAATAAATTAAATTTAAATCATAGAAAATAAAATTATATTTTATTGGTTTATATTTTTGCGTAAACGTGTGGGACATCGTGGGGATTATACGAAGGTGACGGCTTCTTATTACTTCGAAACTACATGGAAATTGCCCAGATTCTCTTTAATTTTTTTTATTAATAATTGATTAATTAATTAATTAATTTCACATGCAATTTTTTTTTTTTTTTAAAATAATAATTTGGAAAGCTTCTAGTAAAAGTGTAGACCAAGCCTATTTGTACTGCCTGAAGCCTGTTTTTATACACTTTGTATTTTAATATTAAAGTATTTTATTAAACATGAAATTTGAGTAAAAGGGTATCAAATTTTGGGATTAAACATGCAAACGCTACTCATGAATGATAGAGTTAATACTTGTGTAGGTTCCAATGTTCAACATGTTGGATGATGAAAGTCTCACATCGGTTAATTTAGGGAATGATCATGGGTTTATAAGTGAGAAATACTAACTCTATTGGTATGAGGCCTTTTGGGAAGCCCAAAGTAAAGCCATGAGAACTTATGCTCAAAGTGGACAATATCATACCATTGTGGAGAGTCGTGTTCGTCTAACACAACATACCTTTTGAAATTGTTGTAATTAAAATATTTAAAATCCTAATATAATAATTAATGAAATTTTAGGGGTTTTTTTTTGTGGTAATAATTAATTTTGTAGGTAAAAATATAAAGCTAAAAAGAGGCAGGAGGACTTACAGGTCATTTCTGCAAAGGGTTGCTGCGCCAAGTTAGGTGTAGAGGGCTACAAGTGGGCATTATTAGGCGCCACCCGTTGCCCCATTCACAGCCTTTGTTCAGATTGAATTCAGCTAAGCTAAGCTGATTTTGATACGAAACCGATAGAGATGTCACATGTCTGTCATGATGGGTCACGTGGCCAGCAGAAGTCACAAATCTCGATATAATAGAATAGAATAGCCCGTAATTTGAGGGTCACTTGTGGGCTTCATTGAAACCTGCACATTCCATTCCATATTTCAGCTCCATGGTTGGGACATCTGGCCACTTATGGATAATCATTTCAAAACAATCGTTTCTTAAGAGGAATAAGATGAGGAAAATGAGGGAAGTTCTTGAAATATATTTACTCTGTTAAGATAGGAAGAGAAGCTGCAGATGTAGACACGAGTTACGACAAAAAAAAACCCTCCTGTACTGCCTCCAAAATCAGACGAGCTAGTACATACCTAAACACACCAAATATTTTAAATTTAAATTTACCTTTCATAATAAAAAATAATTTAAACATACTTCTAATACTTCTTACTTAATCGAGAATTCTTGTCATATTTAGATCGTCATGATGAACATGGAAGAAATAAATACTATCCAGATATGAAATTAGCTGCAAAACAACAATAAAGTGGTTATGTATAAAAAGGAATGGAATTTCATCAAATTTTTGTTTTTTTTTTTTTTCATTCAATGAATTAATTATTCATATATAATCATTATTTCATTGAACTAGAATTTGATTCAACATTTTTATAAGTCCCTTACCTTTAGCAAAGCTAAGAGATAAAATTTCAAATGGCAGGTCTGTTAGAGCAAGGAATAAAATTACTGATTAAGTACATAAAATGTGCTAAATATCTATCAACCAACAACAAAATTTGATCCAAAATTACAAGTCTCGAGAGTTCCTACATCATAAACTATTTGTTTTTCTTGGTGCAGTGAAAAGGAAAGTGTATTCAAGTAAGATATTGCATCTCTGGACAATTTTGATGGGAGGCTTAAAGCTTTCTGCCAAAGGCATCCAAATGGTAAACTGACAAAGTAAAGCCGCATGTGAGACACAGCAGCAAGATTGTAGCGAAAGCGAGTCTTCATGGAGTAATTGTCCCACATCGATTAGAGAGGGGAACGAAGTATTCCTTATTAAGTGTGGAAACCTCTTCCTAATAGACACGTTTTAAAACCTTAAGAAGAAAGCCGAGAGAGAAAACCCAAAGTAGTAGTAATATCTAGAAGAAGCAGCCAGGAG
Source organism: Cucurbita maxima (assembly GCF_002738345.1). NCBI lineage: Eukaryota > Viridiplantae > Streptophyta > Magnoliopsida > Cucurbitales > Cucurbitaceae > Cucurbita > Cucurbita maxima. The sequence continues at coordinate 344,952 of NW_019272027.1, forward strand.
GTTTGCCAGTTTCCTCAAGATCTTGGAGGTTTGCCAGAGACAACCAGGAGGTTTGCCTATGCTGCCACGCTTGAAAGAGTGTGTAATAGTTCACTGATCGAACACTCTAGCGTCAAAGATGAATGGGGCTAAACGATCTATCGAAACTATGGGACGTAAAATTGCATCGGTAAAGGAACGTTCCACCTTAGAGGGAAGCACCCGCGCAAGTAGTGGTGGACAAAGTGGAAGCGAGAATGTCGGCTTGAGTAACACAAACATTGGTGAGAATCCAATGCCTCAAAAACCTAACGGTTCCTCCGCAAGATTCTACAAAAGATGAACAAGGGCCCGAGATTAGGTCAAAAGGCATAGTCGATGGACAACAGGTGAATATTCCTGTACTACCCCTTGTTGGTCCCGAGTGACGGAGGAGGCAATATTAAAAGAAAAGGCGTAGTCGATGAACAAGGGCCCGAGTGACTGTGAGTTTGGACTCTTACACTCCGAAACTAAGGATTTGATCCAAACTGAAGCCAAATTCCATGTTTGCCAACCTCATCTCCATCGTTTGTTTTTTTAGGAAGTCAGATCAAAATAATGAAAAGGGATGTGTAGGTTTCAATGGAGCAAAGAGACGTTTTTGCTTGAAAGCAAATGAACCAAAAAACTGGACATATTTGTATGCTAAGTTGTGGAATAAAGTTTATAGAATCACTCCAAGAGAGTCCCACCTTCGACGTTGCAGAGCCAAGGATAACGAACTTTCCATTAGAATGCTTCTAAAAAGATGGCTACTTGTCTGGTTGATTACTACTCAACAAAGGAGAGAGAGAGGTTCTATGGCTGAAGCAAAGACTTGAATTCATCTTTGGAATGTAAACATCCAACAATCTTAATGTGTAAAATCAGCAATGAAAATGAAGGTTCCACAGAACAAGATTCCTTTCTCTAATTCCAAAACGAATATTTTCCCCCTAATTTAAAATCTTCAAGCACCTCTATCTGGGAAAGCAAGCAAATCTATAGTGGAGTGGGAATCAAACTTAAAGTCATTTACGTGGGAATACGATAACCAAGCACAAAAAAAGAAAAAGGACGGATAAACGATGATGGCAAGGAGGAATATATATTCTCACTTGGATTAATTATCCATCTTCAAGCAGTGAAGGAGCTATAAAATCCCAAACACTCGAAACCAACAACTTGATATCTAAGAGATTAAAGACGAAACTTCTGCAAAATGAGCAGACGTTCTACTAATTTTCCTCCAGGACTATGGCGGGCTAGAAGGGAATATGATCGCCAGAGATATAACACAAATGATTCAAACCGTATGAGCTCCACATCGCCACACCCTCAACCATTTCAGGTCAGCAGGTTAATAATTCTTTTGTTTTGCAATGAACTATTATCCTATAATATTATTTGCAGGCGGTAAAAAGAACACATGTAAATCAAATCAAATTCCATATGAATAGTTCACCTAGTTTTTCTCAGAAATGTGTTAGTAGGAAAGAAGCTAAAGAGATTGTAACAATCGTATACCTCATTGTTCATGTGCTTTCAGAATTCATCTAGAGATACAGAGCCAATTCCATCGCGGCCTACTAGGGGGATAGATCCAGTTCCATCTCGGCCTACTAGGGAGCTAGATCCAATTCCATGGCGGCCTACCGGGGGAGCAATGATTGCAAGATTGTTAGAAATTGTCGGGTAATCAGATAACTCAAAAACTTAGTAGATTTTGTTAGGTGTTGTTTGGTGTTTTGCACTGAATTATATGCAATCCGAAGAAACTGATATTGCAGATTCATTTCATATGATGTGAAATTAAAGAATTAGAGGCCAAGCAAAGTTTGTGGTATATTGCCTGAAAATAACATGAACTAGTATCTAACTCAGTAAGATAACTTGACAGAGCATTCAGAAGTACATGAATTTCACTAATGGAAGAAATTGAGGAAACAAATCATGCAAATTATGAAGTGTCAGAAATGTGACTGAGCTCCAGTTCCTCCTCAGCTGGAGACTGTTTCGTTGGAGATTCTTTTACACAAGGGAGTTCAACAAGATTCAACACTCTTAACGCATTAGGCATAAATTTGTTCACCAATAATCTCTATTTACAAGTTGCAGGGAAAACGAATAATGTCATTCTCATTCATTTGATTGAATTGCTTATAATATATAGCACAGCATTCAAATTTTGTCATGACCAACATCGAAATTCTTGAGAATATCAGTTAATTTCAGAGAAAATATACTTACATTGCTCTCATATCCTGCAAGTAAAATCCATATCCTCCATAGTGTGTTGATGTGATTCATTCACTTTTTGAGAAATTTTCAGTCAGCTAGAAGATCCACCAGCCATAGTCAGAATCATTACCCACTCCAGACCGAGGCAGATCGAGGCCAGCTCAAGACCGGCAGAACTGTACAGGCCAACTCCAAGATCCGAAGGAAACTCCACGCTAACATCTGAAGAACAAAATATGGCGCTGAATAAGCTCAAGAAAAAAGTCTATGATCCTCCAAACAACGCAAGTAGGAGAATAAGCTTCTATTACAGAGAGAATAACAGGAGAAATTACAATGAAAGGAGAAACGGTGAAAATGATGAAGACGGCAAGAGATGCGCCGTTTGCCTTGAAGATTTCCAGCCGAAAGAGGAAGTGATGACGACGCCCTGCAACCATATGTTTCACGAAGAATGCATAGTGCCATGGGTGAAGAGCCATGGCCAATGTCCGAATTGCAGATTCACCTTGTTCGAACGAACAGTGCGAAGAGAAGCTTCGTCCAACAACACTGCATCGATTGCGTCGGGTAGTAACCTAGTCGACGACGAGCTCGTGTACTTAATACGAGCCATGGAAGATTCTCTGATGCTGCGAAATCTGACCGGATTGTGGGGAGAATGAGGCGCCATCTCGAATTTCCTCTGAAATCAACATGATAAATGCCAAAAAAAATTTCAAGGATTGATGAAATACAATCTCCAAAAATTATTGTTGCTCTTTGAACATGAAATAACTCGACGTGTGAGCTCGATGTGACCATGAATGCTCCTCTCGCCGATGGCGTTTTCGATCGATTAAGCTTCTACTTGATCTTGGCAGTATAATTCTTTGCTAGAATGTGCTGATCATGAATCATTATATATTAAAATAAAATCCTTGGCGCCAAATTTCCAAATTATTTTTCCTCCCATTTTAAAATCTTGCGAAATTTTTTTCCCCTTAATTTTATTTCATTTTCTTAAATGATATTATTAGTTATTATTTGTATAAGAATTTGCCTACAAAAACATTTTTTATTAAGCTCGTTTCCATTTTAATATCACGAAATTCATAGACGAATGATGTTCAAGTTTGTTGAACTTCACCCATCAAATGAGTAAAATAAACGTCCCAAAAGTTTAGGTTTAGGCTACTTTTTCTTCATGGGTAAAAAAAATAGGTTTTTTATGTTAAAAATTATTAAAAATATATTTTAAAGTAATTTTTAACGTGATAATTAGAATTACTCTTAAACACGTTTTTAATCATCAAATCTAGTTTTATTATAATATCTCAGCTCGTTATAGGCACACTTTCCGATCAAGATTCGAATTTTTTAATCTTTTGATTGATTATATATGTCTTGACTATGTGTTTTTTTTTTTTTTTCCTTAAATTATAAAATTTATGAAAAAATTTCATAAATTATTTAACAAAAATGGTGCATATCAAGTGATTAAGGTAAAATAATTATAAGAGTATTTGAATTTTTTATTTTTTAATGGCTTTTAATAAAATTTTGAAAAATATTATATTTATAAAGCATTTTTTTAAATTTAAAAATTCACAACCTTTGCCAAGTCACGGTTGGAGATTTAAATTTAATAATTATATTCTATTTTTTTAAATCACGGTTCGAGATTTTTTCTTCAATAGGAAAAGGGAAAAAACCCAAAAAAAATATCGGCAAGAAACGGCGACAAAGCAACCACAGAGATAAGACCACGTATTCATTTCTTAAACCACATCCGTCCTCTTTAAGAGCTCCGGCGTCGGATCCCAGTCGTAGAATCCTCTCTAGTCTCCGCCATTACATTGATTCACTCATACCATTTCGCTACTTTTCCTCTTTCCGGAACTCCTGCTCTGTGAAGAGTTGTAAGGTAAGTTCCTCTTTAGTTTCGTTTTTCAATGGTTTTCCTGTGTTCTCTCTCGATGTGAAGGTTTTTGTGATTTGTATCGGCGCCTGGTTGGTGGTTAACAGTTACTGAAGCAATTTTCCAATTTAATTTCTGGAATTTCACCTTGAAATCGTTGTATTGACCGAAATAGTGACTACTGTGAGTGTTTTTTATTCGAATTCGAAGTTATGGTTGCTATATATTAGTACCGTGCTTGAAACGTTTGGTTCTATGTTACTCTTTTGATCTAGAAATAATAGCTTGAAGGTGGAGTCGCGATTTTAGCTGTTTCTAGTTCTGTCATGATTGAATCGTCATATTTCATGAACAAACTTTCTACTTCGTTTTAATGGATTAGATATTAGCACTGGAGAGACGATTTTATTGTTAAACTCATTAATTGTCTGAGATTTGTATGGCTCAATGTGGAGAAATAGGCACGAGCTATAGAGTATGTGATGCTTTAAACCTTTTTGGGAAGTTTTAATCAAACTTCTTTGTTTTCCAGATATGGCTGCCTCTTCTGCATCTGCATGTCTTGTGGGGAATGGTATGCCCTCCCACTGTTCCAAATCAAATCTGCGCAAGTTTTTATATAGCAGGCGATTAGTCCCTTCTACAAGCCTTCAATCATTTGGTAAAACGGCTAAAGCTGGTGTGGTAAAGGCATCCCTGGAATCAAAGCAGAATGAAGGAAGGAGAGATTTTCTAAAGTTATTGCTTGGAAATGTTGGAGTTGGTTCATCCGTTTTATTGGGAAGTGGGAGGGCCAATGCTGATGACCAAGGGGTATCTTCATCTAGGATGTCTTATTCTAGGTTCTTGGAATATCTGGACAAGGATAGAGTGAAGAAAGTAGATCTATTTGAAAATGGAACTATAGCAATTGTCGAGGCTGTCTCCCCCGAATTGGGCAACCGGGTGCAGCGTGTTCGTGTACAGCTTCCAGGTCTCAGCCAGGAGCTTCTTCAGAAGTTTAGGGAGAAGAATATTGACTTTGCTGCACATAATGCTCAAGAGGATTCAGGCTCTCTGTTATTCAACTTAATTGGGAATTTAGCTTTCCCACTTATCTTGATTGGAGGGCTATTCCTTCTATCAAGGCGTTCATCTGGAGGGTTGGGAGGTCCTGGTGGGCCTGGATTCCCTCTTGCTTTTGGTCAATCCAAGGCAAAATTCCAAATGGAACCAAATACTGGTGTGACTTTTGATGATGTTGCTGGAGTAGATGAAGCCAAGCAGGATTTCATGGAGGTGGTGGAGTTTCTAAAGAAGCCCGAGAGGTTCACTGCTGTTGGAGCTCGCATTCCCAAAGGTGTTCTTCTCGTTGGTCCTCCAGGAACTGGAAAGACCTTGCTAGCCAAGGCTATTGCTGGTGAAGCAGGAGTCCCATTTTTCTCCATTTCAGGTTCTGAGTTCGTTGAGATGTTTGTTGGTATCGGTGCTTCTCGAGTTCGTGATCTCTTCAAAAAGGCCAAGGAAAATGCACCTTGTATTGTATTTGTTGATGAAATTGATGCTGTTGGACGTCAAAGAGGCACTGGAATTGGTGGTGGGAATGATGAACGAGAACAAACACTTAACCAGCTTCTAACTGAAATGGATGGGTTTGAGGGAAACACTGGCATTATTGTAGTTGCTGCCACGAACAGAGCAGACATTCTCGACTCCGCCTTATTGAGGCCTGGACGTTTCGACCGACAGGTAATAATCATTCCATTGTTGAAGTTCATGTTTGAGTTAGTACTTATTAGAGGGGAAAAAAAAACTTGAATATGGTACTCTAATGCATGCAGGTAAGTGTTGACGTCCCTGACATAAAGGGGAGGACAGAAATTTTAAAGGTTCATGCTAGTAACAAGAAGTTCGATGGTGATGTTAGCCTCGACGTTGTAGCCATGAGAACGCCTGGTTTTAGTGGGGCTGATCTTGCAAACCTCTTGAATGAGGCTGCCATATTGGCTGGACGCCGTGGTAAGGCTGCCATTTCAACTAAAGAGATTGATGATTCAATCGATCGGATTGTGGCTGGTATGGAAGGAACTGTAATGACTGACGGGAAGAGCAAAAGCCTCGTGGCATACCATGAAGTCGGACATGCCATTTGTGGGTAAGTTATCCGTTTCATCGTTTTGATAACTGTAACGACCCTAGATTACTACTAGAGTCGCTACCATTATTACAGCGTAATAATTTCTATGTGAAAATTAGCATTTAGTTACATCATCATAGCATAACAAAATCAGCTTTTGACAGAGTTCGTTGCATAATCCTTACCTTGATCTAATCGATTGTGCTCTTTCATTTAAATTATCTGCCTGAATTCAAGATGTTGCACTATTTTGATCCAAAGAAATATTTCAAACCGTGAGGATTAGCCTTACAATGCCATGTGATTTGTACAAGCCTTTCCAGAGTTCTAGTCAAGGCTTAACATGTTTTATCACTTCTTCCATGCAGTACTTTGACTCCAGGACATGACCCTGTTCAGAAGGTGACCTTAGTTCCACGTGGTCAGGCGCGCGGTCTTACGTGGTTTATTCCTTCCGACGATCCAACCTTGATCTCGAAGCAACAACTCTTTGCTAGAATTGTGGGCGGATTAGGCGGCAGGGCTGCCGAGGAAGTAATCTTCGGTGAGCCTGAGGTGACAACAGGTGCAGCAGGTGACCTGCAACAGATCACTGGTTTGGCCAAACAGGCAAGTTCTCAACACAATTCATCATTTTTGAGTTCCTATGGTCATTTTCTTCAATCCATTTCTGAATCCTGTCTGCTTTGCTTGTTGGTTTGTTTGCAGATGGTTGTCACATTTGGGATGTCTGAAATAGGTCCATGGTCTCTTATGGACTCTGCTCAAAGTGGTGATGTTATAATGAGAATGATGGCTAGGAACTCCATGTCCGAAAAGCTTGCCGAGGACATCGATGCAGCCATCAAAAGAATATCCGATGGAGCTTACGAAATTGCATTGGCTCACATTAGGAACAACCGCGAGGCCATTGACAAGCTTGTTGAAGTCCTACTTGAGAAGGAAACAATATCAGGAGACGAATTTCGGGCTATTCTCTCGGAATTCGTAGAAATCCCGGTCGAAAACAGAGTTGTTCCTTCTTCAGCATCTACACCAGTTGCCGTTTAAACAACTTCAAAACATACTGTAATTACCATCGACAAGTATTTGTACGTATCGAAGTGTACTATATAGTCTTCGGTCACTTGTAATTAAGAGAGTTGAAATAGCCATTTGATCTCTTGAAAACACAAGCAGATTCGTAATTTCGCCTCGAGTATTTGTTTCATAGTAATAACTCGAAACATTCTTTTTCCTTCTACAACTATCCTCAGTTATGATATCCTCTAACCAGCCAACTGCAGTGGCTCTTATTAGAATACATGTACAAATGAAATTATATCCTTCATATTAGAAAGAAACCCTCTCAAATAAGCCGACCGAACTCGAGCTCGACCTCAAGAACCTATACTACCACAACGTCGCAGCTCAATTAGCTACTTACTCTCCAACAGCGCATTCCAAACCGATTTCTTCCTTCCTTTCCAGCAGTTCAAGTTCAAACCAAGTTGATTGGCTGGCTGGCTGGCTTCTTATCAACACAACTCTTCCACTGTCTTCAAAAAGCTTGTTGATTTCTTCATTTTTTTTTTTTTTTTTTGTTAAAAACTAACTAACATGAAAGCTGAAAGGTGATATAAAATAAGTGTTATAAAATAAGTGTTGTTATCAATTCATCACCCAGCTTCTTGTACAAAATTTCCCACTCAGATCATCTTCGATCTTCATGTCCCGAAACAGCGACACGGGTTTTGTTTCGACTTTCAGGAAGCGTTTTCACCATCTTCATTGTCGGAGGATGGCAACGGGCAAGAAGCTTCGGTGAGGTATTCTAGCATGCTTATCACTTCAGCTGTGTCGTCTAAATAATATTTCGCTTTGCTCGGCTTCTGTCCAACAGTGCAGGCAAAAACCGACGTCGAAGAAGAAAGAATATTACTGGACAATGCATTACCAATTATTTCAAACATGTCCTCATCGGATCTGTCGTCGCCAATACACAACACAAAGTCGGCAAGTTTTCCATCCTCAGCCATTGTTGAAAAAATCTTTTCAGCTACTAAGCCTTTGGTAACCCCCTGAAGCAAATACATAAGATCAGAAACGAGTTCGGTTATCAAATTCGAGCTCTATCAAGATTATAATTCATAAATGAACAATAACACGCCTGTGGTTTCACTTCGACGATGAATTGACCGCTTTTGACTGCAACGGGTTCGTTTGCCAAAACACTCTCTAAATGATCCAACATCTCCTTAGCCTGGGAAGATCCAAAACCAGGATCTGCATCTCTATACTGCCAGACCAAGGCACTTTCCTTTCGTTCAATAGATGAACCATCTGTAGCCTCCGTATATAAGTTCATAACAGGTTCAGCAATCTGCATCCACCCGAAATCAGAACTTTGGCCGCAGATCTTCCACTCCTCGTCCTGTGACTGCCTGCTCGTTTCGAACAGATTTGATAATAGAATTAGAATAAAAGAAACGAGTTTAGGTGAATACGACCAAAAAACAAAAACTTTGCGGCCATGGTTCAGCATATCTTATAAACTAGCCTCGATTATGGCGAGACGAGTTCCAGTGTAGTATTCAGAGGTCAAAATTTCTCAACCATTGTTACCCTTTATACAAATCCATACAGTGAGTTGATATGAAACAAAGAACTTATGGTTCAGATAATTCTCATAGAACAACATGAGAGAGATCAAAGAAGCGAACCTCAAAAGATATCCATGTTCTGCAGCAATTCCAAGCTTCTTGCAAGGGCGAAACCACTTGCTTAAGCTGTCCCTCCCACGTCCACTCACAATGAAGACTACATTTTTTGAATCTGCACAAAGCGTGTTAAGGATAGAGATAACCTGCTGACTCGGTGACTTATTTATGGAGTTTTGAGGCATCACGGTGCCATCGTAGTCCAAAAGAATGGCCCGACTTTCGGCCTTACTGTAAGCTGATAAAATGGTATCTACTGAAAGTTTTCTGAAATTGGGATCAAGAGCTACAACCCTGAAACCGAAACTAAAACCGATTCCCCAACATCGTCTCCTGAAATGATCTGAGCAAGTTCTCTCCATATCTTGCAAGAAACTACGAGACCAATAAGCAACATCGTGAGTAGCAACATAACGGTAATGCTTCTCATGTCGCAACTGCTTCTCTGTATCAGCCATTGAGATTGCTTCATTCAAAGCCTCTGCTGTCCTTTCGACATTCCACGGGTTGATACGAAATGCTCCACTTAGTGATGGAGAACATCCAATAAACTCAGATATGACGAGCATGCTCTTTTTCGGTCCATGGAAGTTTGAACTTTCTTGGGAGGATATCCCCTGTCTGCAGACAACGTACTCATACGGAGTTAAGTTCATCCCATCTCGAACAGCAGTGACAACTACGCACTCCGCAATGCTATAATAAGCAACCCTTTCGGTAATTGGCACATGCCTATCGAGAAGTACTATCGGCTCATAGCCAGAATCCCCATATTCCTTGTTAATCCTTCTGCAACTTTCTTTTATTTCATCTTCTATTTCTTCCAAATCCCTTCCCTTGCCTCTGGCAGGATTTACAATTTGGACCAGTACGGCCTTCCCCTGCCACTTTGGATGTTGCTCAAGCACCTGTTCCATAGCTAACAATTTCAGGTTGATTCCTTTGAAAATGTCCATATCATCGACACCTAGCAACACCGTCTTCCCTGCAAATTGTTGTGTGAGTTCCCTAGTCTTAAATTCCTTGTCTGCCAGTCTCATCACTGACTCGATCCGAGTCATATGAATACCGACAGGCATTATCTTTATCCCGATCGTCCTCCCATAGTATTCCAATCCAAGATAGCCCCTCTTCGACTGATACTCTAAACCCAACATTCGGCTGCAACACGAAAGGAAATGACGAGCGTAATCGAAAGTGTGAAATCCAATGATATCAGAGTTAAGTAATGCCTTGAGAATCTCTTCTCTAACAGGAAGCGTACGGTATATCTCAGATGAAGGAAATGGACTGTGAAGGAAAAATCCCATCTTAACTCTGTTAAAACGCCTCCTCAAGAACGTGGGCATTACCATCAAATGGTAGTCATGGATCCAAATATAGTCATCATCTGGGTTGATCACCTCAACCACTTTCTGGAAGAACAGCTTATTTGCTGATACATAAGCTTCCCACATGGAGCGATCGAATCGACCCTTCTGATCAGCAGAATATGGCAACATATAATGAAAAAGAGGCCACAAATGCCTCTTGCAGAACCCATCATAAAACTTTTCCAAAACATGAGGAGGCAAAAACGTAGGAATACACTTAAATTTCTCCAACAAAACCTGGGAGACCTCATCCTGTTCGTCTGGTTGGATATCCACTTTCAAAGAACCAACATAAAGAATCTCCATATCCTCTGGCAAACCACTTTTAAGCTGCAAAAGCAATGAATCTTCGTTCCAATTGAAACTCCAGGAATTGTCATTTTCCCTTCGTTTTGCTCTTAATGGAAGCTGGTTTGCTACAATTATCATCCGATCTGAGGAAATTGATGATGGATTTTCGGATGTCACGCTGTAAGCCTGATCGTCGTCAAGCTCGCCTACATCGCCTGGAACTGTCATGATCCGTGGAAACCGCTTCCGTTTCACTTCCATTGCTGGAAAATTTCCAGACGCCAAATCTAAAAGATTTGTGTACGATCTCGAAATCATGTTTATCCGCTAGATGAACAAACTAACAAGCGCAGCGCCTAACAATTCCGTAATACGAAACAAAACAATCAAAACCCTAACGTTCGGAAACGCGATGAAGTTACAAACAAGAACATATTAATAAACTAGAAGATTATCGCCCAATCAAGTAATTAATAAACAAAATTTAACAGAAAAAAACGGATTCCAATCCAATGTACATTAATCTTTCCCGTTATTCTAATCCTACCTAGTCCAAAACCTCAAAGATTCTCTTTCAACCAAGCAGAATCCAACAGCAACCAATGCTCTCCGTTCCCAGAATTACGAAATTAGATCCGTTCTTTAATCGAAAGCGACACAGTACAGCATTGAAAGAAAGATCAAATATATAAATCTAAACCAATGAATTTCGACGCGTACCCGATATATCTGAGCATCGACCAGATCCCGAACGGCGGCAACAACAACAAGAAGAACAATGAACCAAATCCTGAAAACGAAAAATGCTGCAAAATTCGTATCACTTCCGAACGCAATAATTGGTTTACATTCCAAAATTTGAAGCTGACCTCCCTCTAAGCTAAACGATAATTTCAATCCTTTCTTTTGGTGAAAATGGATTGCGAAAGGCTTAAATATTACTCCGGACCTTCTCAAACGTCTTATAATGTAGTATGATACAGGAGCAAAATGTGGCGTTCGTTGGATCACGACGCAATATAAATCTTTTCCTACTGAATGCAAACTTCAAAAATAAATAAATCAAAATCAAAATAAATTACAAATTGAGTTCTGTTTATTTGATAACTTTCGATACTATAAATTCAATAGCTTTCAAAATTGAAGTTTCTAAAAAAATTAATGTATGAATTATTTAAACGAAAGAATTTAAAATTTCATTTGGCATAAAACCAAAAATGTATACTTAAATAAAGAAACTAGCAAGGAGGTTTGATAAGTTTACCATGGGGTGATAAAACTGACCAATGAGAGCCAGCAGCACGTACACGGTGGGCATTCACAGCCAATAACGTTAAATTATCGCATCCATTAAAGAAATTGGAATTGGATAAGATTCAGCCAGCTGGAGTCTGAATCAGCAGAAGCTGGCATAGTTCCCTTTTAATTTATATTCCAAAGTAGGGAGTAAAATTATTTGTACGTAAAAAAAAGTTATCTCAACGGTGACATTTTTCTAAAACTAGCCACGGTGACTTAGAATTGGGTCCTCTAAAGTTCATTAAACGAGACCTGAGACCACTGACCGACGATTACCAGTAAAATTGAGTCCTCTAAAAAAAATTTCTCCAAACCATTGATAACGTGCAGGGTTAGCCAAATGGTGACCGGTTCCCTAAGAGATTTTTCTTTAGACCTGGGAATAACCTATTTAACTCTAAATATCACCCGTATAATTTAAAAATTATGTTTAATTAAAAATTATGTTTAATAGAATATTAAAAATAGAAATTATGTATTCAAAAATTTATTTCAAATAAATATATACATAGGGAGAGAGAAATTACCAAAAATAAATTAATAATTTTAAGGAGAGAGTTTAAAAAAGGAAGGAGATGAGTTCAAATATGTTTAATATATATATATTAATGAAAACTATATTAAAAATAGAATTTACCTATGCAAAAATAAGTATATTTTAAACGGACAGTCCCACTATAATTAACTCATCTCCTTCATTGGGCCTTGCAGAATAAACCGGGCCCAATAAGGCTAGTGAGAAGAACAGAATATTTGGGCCTAAAAATTGTAGGGCTTTACCCCGAAGGGAGCCCTTCCAGAAATTCTCGAAGGCCTGGGCCAAACCCAGGCCTAAGAGGGGGTTTGGAAATAGTTTTCAACCAGCAATTGACGCGCCTCGGTTAGAACCTCACTAGCTGCGTCATTGCCCCAAGCGCAAAGATGCGAATTACACGAAATTTTCTCCCTTTTTATTGCAGCCCACCACAGCTTTGCTTCAGCTCCTTTCCGATGTGGGAATGCTTAGCTGCACGCTAAGCCACTTTCCACACTTCAAAGCGAGTCAAAATTAATCAACCATCGTGAAATTTCAAATCGAGAAACAAAATCTGGTTGAAATTCGTACTTTCTTGCTTGTTCTTGATGTACAGTACAAAATTCAAATTCACTGTTCTATGCCTATGACCCTTTACTTTTCCATAGCTCCGGAGCAAAGGCCTCCACTAAGACGAAGATATTAGTTTACTCTTTTTTTTTTTTTTTTTTTTTTTTTATANTTTTTTTTTTTTTTTTTTTTTTTTTTTTTTTTTTTTTTTTTTTTTGTATATATACATTGATATATATATATACGCACCCGCTTACTTTTAGCTTTTCTTCTTCTGGGAATTCTGATTTTTCTTCGACTTAGACGAAGAGTATTATGGCGGGTTATAAAGGTCAGGATGAATATGATTATCTGTTTAAGCTGGTTTTGATTGGTGATTCAGGGGTGGGAAAATCAAACCTGCTCTCGAGGTTTACGAAGAACCAATTTAATTTAGAATCGAAGTCGACGATTGGGGTTGAGTTTGCTACCAAGAATTTGGAGATCGATGGGAAGGTAATCAAGGCTCAGATTTGGGATACTGCTGGACAAGAAAGGTTTGATTCTTCGTTGTTCATCTATAATTTTGATATCTCTTGAAATTCCGATTATAGTTGCATGGTTCCTTTGTTTCTAATCAATCGCTTCTCTGCTGGTCAAGAATTATGTCAGATATCATTACAGTTACTTGAAATTTGTTGGATGATTCTCTTTACACAGCCTTTTGCCTTTAATTTGTGTTTGAAGAAAGGGCGAGGGTGTTGCTTTGATTCTGATAAAGTTAGAATGCGTTCAACCAAGTAGCACTGATTGAAAATTATACTTGGAAATCTGGTGGTTTAAAATGTTTAGTTTATTTTTTCAATGAACTTTCTAATTGCTGTTGAAGAATGAAATTTCTATTGGGAATCATTGTGTTTAGGGTTTTGTTAGAAACTGGTTCAACTTTTTTTTTTTTGCTTGTTCATTGGAAGAACTTGGGGTAAATATTGCCTCACCAACTAGCTAATCAGTCACGAGCTCCTCCTTGGACAAATTCCTCCTTTTGCTCCTCAACGTACAGGGTGTTTTGTATTCATTGAGCAAAGATGGATTGTAATTATATAGCGGTATCTGAAAACATATCTTGGGGACACCCTAAATGTGCATCCTTACATGGAAATTTGGGAGACTTTCTGTGAGGTCTCACATCGGTTGGAAAGGGGAATAAAACATTCCTTATAAGGGTGTGGAAACCTCTCTCTAGTATGTAACGGGCCAAAGCGGATAATCTCTATTAGCTGTGGGTTTGGGCTATTACAAATGGTATTAGAGCCAGACACCGGGCGGTGTGCCAGTGAGGATGGTTGCACCCAAGGGAGGTGGATTGTGAGACCCCGCATCGGTTGGAAAGGGGAACAAAACATTCTTTATAAGGGGGTGGAAACTTCTCTCTAGTAGATGCGTTTTAAAACTTTGAGGGGAAGTCCAGAAGGGAAAGTCATCCAAATAGGATAATATTTGCTTGCGGTGGTCTTGGGCCATTAGATAAACTTTCGAGCAATAGGGAATTCTTTTATTTCCGTTTAGATTGGTACTCGAAGGTCATAACTGTCGGATCGAATGAAGATGCTGCAGACTACACTTTTCTTGTCTCCCTGCGAAAGAACCTCATCTGTTCAACATCCATTCTTTAGTTATGGGTCAAAATACATACAATGATTTAGTGTGTGCTCTTAGAATTGTAGCCCAATTCAAACTTCACGGCTTGTCTTTACTGAATCCCACTGCTGCTGAAGCTTGACTGTGATTGGAAACAGAGACCAAATATTGAAATATATGCAGAAGCTGGCATCCAATAGTTTCTGTATTTGTGCCTTCTTAGGTGCCATAAGAGAGGAATGAGTGCCAACTAGGACGTTGTGCCCCGACGGGGTGAATTGTGAAATCCCACATCGGTTGGAGAGGAGAACGAAACATTCTTTGTAAGGGTGTTGAAACATTTCCCTAGCAAATGCGTTTTAGAAACCTTAAGTGGAAACCCGAAAGGGAAAGCCCAAAAGGGAAAGCCGAAAGAGAACAATATCTGCTAGCAGTGGGCTTGGGTCATTACAAATTGTATCAGAGCCAAAACACTGGGCGGTGTACCAGCGAGGACACTGGGCCAAAAGGGAGTGGATTGTGAGATCCCACATCGATTGGAGAGAAGAACGAGTGCCAACAAGGATGTTGGGCCCCGAAGGGAGGTGGATTGTGAGATCCTACATCGGTTGGAGAGAAGAACGAAACATTCTTTGTAAGGGTGTTGAACCTTTCCCTAGCAAATGCGTTTTAGAAATTTTAAGGAGAAGCCCGAAAGGGAAAGCCCAAAGAGGACAAGATCTGCTAGCGGTGGGCTTGGGTCATTACAAATGGTATCAAAGCCAGACGCTGGGCTCAGAAGGGGGTGGATTGTGAGATCCCACATTGATTGGAGAGAGGAACGAGTGCCAAAAAGGACGTTGAGCCCCGAAGGGGGGTATATTGTGAGATCCCACATCGATTGGAGGGAGGAACGAGTGTCAACAAGGACGTTGGGCCCCGAAGGGGGTGAATTGTAAGATCCTACATCGGTTGGAGAGGAGAACGAAACATTAATCCAAATCCAATGGGTTGGTGGGTGTGGGGGAGGCGGGTTTGATTAGAAAAACGTACGCTTCTGGATGTTGTCGCCCATTTTGTTTGTTGTATGCATATGAATAGAAATATAGAAATGTTCTCTATTTGTATCAACTGGCCAAGTTCATGGTTTAAATTTGTAAGATTTATACACATCCATATGGAAGTTGAGATGTTGGTGCTGCTTTAGATGTTAATGAGGAAATTATGATATCAGCTTACTCTCGCAGCTATTTTATTGGCAATTCAGATCAGCTCTTTCCGTGTAGGTACCGAGCGATAACTAGTGCTTACTACCGAGGAGCCGTAGGTGCTTTGCTTGTGTACGATGTCACCCGACGACCAACATTCGAGAATGCTGCAAGATGGTTAAAGGAATTGAGGAATCACACAGACCCAAACATGGTAGTGATGCTCATTGGCAACAAATGCGATTTACGACACCTCGTTCTCGTTCCAACAGAAGATGGAAAATCATTTTCTGAGATGGAGTCTTTGTACTTCATGGAGACCTCTGCACTGGATGCAACGAACGTCGAGAGTGCTTTCACGGAGGTGCTCTCTCAAATATATCGCATCGTGTGCAAGAGATCAGTCGAGGCAGGCGACAGCGCAAGCGGTTCAACCCTTCCATCGAAAGGCCAAACAATAGATGTCAAGGACGACTCGTCGGTTCTGAAGAGGATTGGATGTTGCTCCAGCTAAGTTAAAAGCTTCAAACATTTACACGCCACCATATATATGTAATGGCCCAGATCCACCACTAGCAGATATTGTTCTATTTGGAATTTCCCTTTCGGGCTTCTCCTCAAAGTTTTAAACGCGTCTAGTAAGGGAAGGTTTTCACATCCTTATAAATGGTGGTTTGTTCTCATCTTCAACCAATGTGGGGCATCACAATCCACCCCTCCCCCCTTCAGGACCTAGCGTCTTCGTTGGATTCTTTCCTTCCTCCAATCGATGTGGGACCGCCCCCAAATCCACCCCCGTTTGGGGCTCGGCGTCCTTACTACCGCCTTGAGTCTACCCCCTTCGGGGAACAGCGAGAAGGCTTGCACGTCGTCCGATGTTTGGCTCTAATACCATTAGTAACGACCCGTATCCACCGCCAGTAGATATTGTCCTCTTTGGGCTTTCCCTTTCAGGCTTCACCTCAAGGCCTTAAAACGCGTCTGATAGGGGGAAGGTTTCCACACCCTTACAATATATGAATATATGTTGGGCGGGTAGAGGGGGACTAAAAAGTGCCTTGACGTGTCCCCTTACTTCTTGCCCTTTTATGCGGGTGAGCTTACTTCTACAGTATAAGACGGGGACTACGCCCCTCTCTTAAAGCCACGGCATCCCACCGATCCTTGCCTGCATCCAATCCCTAATTTTTGTTCACCATTGATGATCGTGTTGGGACCATAGATTCCCTTTGCCAAGTCATTGCCAGCAACTCGGAATCTATCCTAATATCCTTTACAATATCCTTTACAATTAGAAAGAAGTCACGACCTCGATGAACTCGAACTCAAACTATGTGCAGAACTGGATGTATATATATTAAAGACGAGGAGATTTATTTCAAAAGGAAACAGAATTTCATTATTTTCTCAATATTCTTGACTAACTTTCACTGTACAACAGAAGAAACCCACCGATCCCAATTTAAAACTAAATTAGAAAGAAAAAAATAATAATAATTATGTAGAAAAATCCTCTCCCCCTCTTTTTTCTTTCTTTGTGAAGTGTCCAAAGCGATCGCCAATTGGCAATTGGAAAGTCCAGCTAGAAAAAAGCGAAAGAAAAGTGTTACGGTCATGTTCCTGTAACACAAACCAACCAAATCCTTAAAAAAAACCGCTAGCAATCTAAAACCCTGCCACATGTCCGGTTCGGTCCGTCGGGTTGGACCGCTCGCCGCCGGCCGAAAACCACAGAGCATTCAGGTAATTCCCCAAGATCCGCAAATAACGACTCGTCCTCGTCATTTCCTCTTGCAGACAAAACCATTACATCGGCGTCGTCGAACATGTCGCCTCCCCCATAAATCGGGCCCTCCAGGATTCTATCGTACGCCACGTCAGCCAACCATCCAAAATCGCCGATGCACGGTTTTATCATCAGCGAGTCGCCACCGAGTTCCAGTTCCGGCTGACTCGCGAAAACCACCGCTGGCGACGCGGGGGTGGCGTTGGTGTGGTCGGAATTGGAGGGCGACGTGGTTGCGCTCCCCGGTGACGAGTCCTCAGCGATGGCGGCGGAGGGTGGCGAGGAATTGTGGTGTTGGTGATGGTGAGATTTGGTCGCCGGGAGCTGGTGGTTGTGGTCGAAAGAGTAGGTAATAACAAGCTTGGTGGGGTCCACACGGCTTCTTTCTACTTGCTTTCTGGCCGGGCAGCCTTTGGAGCTACTACATCGGTAATATCCCCTAACATATATATATATATATAATAAATTTATGTAAATAATAATTTAAAAAAACGTGGGATTAATTATTAATACAGATATATCCAAAAGTAAAAGTGTCCGTTCAGTTAACGGGAAAGAAGGTAAACCCATGAGCCAATCACCAAACAAATCTCAATAGAATAACGCAAAAATTACATTAAAAATTCAATAATTAATAATTAGTATTTTTTTTTTAAGTATCAATTAATTCATCCCATTTTAAGATAATATTACCTAATTTATGTGTTATAATAAATTTTTGGGATAAGGTAGATTTGATTAATAAATAATATTTTATTTTAAAGACTTTTCGTATAGTCGTCACTCACTGGTATGACATCAATGTGAAAGGCATCTTCAAATAATGTCGTGATTCAATTAATTAAAAACAAATTAAAATTTAAAAACGGTTTTAAAAATTATGTAATTTTAGTAATAGTTTTAAAAAAATGTGCAATTATTAGGCAAAAGAAGGAAACAAAATAGGGCAATAATTAGGTAAAAGAAAAAGGGGGAAAATAAAGTGCGTGTTGTACACGCTTTATGAGAGCGATTGGATAATGGGTATGATCCCAATTCCCAACTACAACAGATAATAATAATAAAACAAAGCGGCGATATTAGCAAAAGCCGCCTTTGTGCTAAAATGCGCCAATCTCAATCCAGATGCGACCGTTGCCGGTGGTTAGATATTTCTTATTGGTTAAAAAACTGCCGGCCGGTGGTGGCGGCGGCACGGCGGCTAACATGAAAGTTGAATTTTTTAAACATTTCTTCGAATTTTCGATTAAATTAGCTGAAATTAATTATAAATGCATCAAAATTAAGTCAATTCCTCTTTCAATTAGAGCAAAATTAATAGAAATCAAACCAATAATTACGAAAAAAATGCCCTTAATTTTGTATAATACCTGGGATAAGGAGAGCCTTTGATTGGCTTTTGGCCGTATTTCCTCCAAGCCCATGAATCCGACGGTGGATATGCTTCCCCTTTGCTCTTAGATCCCTCCATGTCACCGATCGGTACGGACACCACTCTTTTCTGCCCTCCCCTTCTACTGTAAAATAAAAAACAAAATCCATAAATTAAATTAAAATTTTAAAAAATATTAATTTAAAGTAAATTAAATTGATAAAAAACTAACCTTTTTCTGGAGCCATTGCCGTCGGTGGGGGATCCCGGCAGGCCGTCGTCCGACATGGCTCCAGGATCTTCTTGCTCGGAGAGAAATGGGTTAGTGCGAACACGGCGGTCCATGGGCGGAACGGCGATGAAAACTTGAACGCCGGTTGCCGGAAATTTTGTGATAACGATCAATCGTACGGGTGAGATTAAAGAGAGAAAAAGGAAATGGGATTTGGGCGGAGAGATTGGGAGAGGGAAGGAGTGAGAGATTTAGATGAGGTTTAATACAAAGAATGGTCATGGTGACAGATTGGCAAACTATGTTTGTTTATTAAGGTCGTGCAAGCAAATACGAAGTAAATTATAATGCTTAAGGGGGAGGGTTTAGCTCGGGTACGGTCGGGTGCAGTGTAGAGTCTTTGTGGAATTATTTAGATGGATTAATTATTGAATTATAATCCTAAACAAAGCAGAGGGTTTTGGTTAATCACACCGTGACAGAGTTTTAAATAATGTTAATGTTGTTTTTAGATTATTTATTTAAATAATTAAATTTGTATGATTTAATTAATAGGAAATAGCTTTATTCGACATTTCTAGTCTAATATATTTAAAAAATCTCTCTTAAAAAGAACGTTTTCAATTTCTAGAAGTATAATAATAAAAAAAAAAATTATGTTAAATTTAAGGATATTAAGTTTATTTTATTTTATATGTTTATTAGTTTAATAAAAAATTTAAATGCAATATCGACAATAATTACTCGATGACTAAATAAAAGTATAGTTTAAATTTAATACACATAATATTAAGAACTTAGTATATATTAAAAAACGTTTTTTTTTTTTTTTTTTTGTGTTAATGTTTTTAAAATGTATTGATTTACGATTAAAAGTTTGAAATTGATATTGTGGATTATTCAAGAGGGCGCAAGTGTTGGGGTAATGGGAAAATTAGAAGAGAGATCAACGGTGGTGATTAACTTCCACAAATTTCCTCAAACGTCTGCAAAACTACGTTTGAACGGTTGCCCAATGACACAGGAATCTTGGCACGTGTTGACTTTTAATAAATTTATTCAATTTAATATTCCATTAATTTGTATACAACTAACAATTAATTAACTGTAATATATCAAATTTCAAGTGAATAATTTAGTAGAAATACTCATTTTGTTAATAATTATGAATAATTAATAATTTAAAACAAATTCATTTATATTATTGACTTTAAATTAATGTACTTACCATCATAATTACATAAAATCTTAAGGATTAAATGGTAAATTTAGTTGTATTTTAAATAAAATTAGGATTTTATCCTTAGAGAAATACAACTTTATAAATAATTTGTATCATTAAATGTCACTAACGAATTCAATACGTGACAGTCAGCTATTTCAATATGTCCTCAATTTGTTAATCGCTTCTACAGTGATGTGTTGAACTAGATAATAAATTTAGAAATATTCATTTTACCTTCGGAGGAGATTCTCCATTTTGACCGAAAATGAAATGTGATAGGGGATGGAATTATATTGCCGTTTCCGTCTCCGTCCCCGCTTAATATAAAATATTTTCAATATATATAATAAATTAGTTAATTTTGAAATTAAAATTTGAATTTTTAAAATAACTCATTTTTAAAAAATAATAAACAACAATTTCGCAGATATAAAGAATGAAATAAGTGATTGGGATGAAGATCTCTCCACCACGCCCGAATATATCTCTAAACATATTATTCAATCGAAAATCGAAAATAATTGTCATAGTCCTTTCTTCTTTGCCCGACCCATTTTTATATCCAAAACAAATTTTTTAAGTCTTTATGGCAACGTTCCTACAATTTTGAGGTTGTGGACAATTGAAGGATAGCCAGATTTTTATTCCCGGTTAAAAGAATCAAATATTGTTACCAATAATAATTATTTGCGCTATTTATTTCCATTCCCGGTAGCCATTCTTTGCCAATCCAGGTAAACACACAGATTCTTTAAGTAATTCAACTTTGAATGGTGAGTAATTTTATTGCTTTCCAATTTTTCCTTTTCTATTTATGATATTCTATCGAAACGACGTCGGATAAACCAAAGATTCCCGTCCAACGTAAGCATGGGAAACGGGTTTTTAATTTAATAAGAATTATATTATTTTTGTTTAATATATTATTAAATAAAACCATTATCTGTCCGACTTCTTCTTTCGCGGCTTCTTCAATGATCATCAATTATTGGTAATATTTAATTAAACAATTATTAATTAATTACAGCAGATTGAATGGATATTTACTATCCAAAAGTAACTAAAAAAAATGGCGGAGATAAGTTAATTTAATTCCTTCAAATAAATAAGCTGACCAATTCTTATCTTTATTTTATTTTATTTGTTTTATTATACACATTTTCACATTCAGCGGTTTGAATATACCAACCAATCAAGTTACTATTTATAAATTATGCTTTTTTTATTTTGACATTATATTAATATTATTTTAGGTTAGAATAATCTAATTTTCTTGGGAATAACGTAATCTGTTATTGTACGTGCCAATCAGGTATAAGCTTGTCCACATGCTCGACCTGAATGCATAGACAACATTAGTGTAGAATTCGTTGCCCGCTAGGTACAAAGGCTCGTGCCTCTGACTTTTTGCACGTACTCACTCATCTTTATCAAGTCTCTCTCTGTTCTTTCACTTTGTCTCGTCGATTCGCTTTAAGCAATATAATTGAGAGCGAGACTGCTATGACGTTCATCTACGGATGACTGTTTGAAGTACAAGGGTAAACTCGAACTTAGATAGGATAAGACTGTACGCGTTAAGCCCTTTGAGTGTCATAAGTAGTGATAGGGAAATTGCTATCGATAAAGGATTGAGACTGTTTGTTCTCAATGGTATGCAACACTATTGTAGCTCACCTCTACATCAACTCATAATTAAATTATAACTTAAGTTTTAGAGTGTTCGAGACTATGAATAACTTTGGGCCTGGTTGCAATCAACCCATTTGTTTAGTTGTTGTTAAATGTAACAACCCAAATCTACTGCTAGCAGATGTTGTCCTCTTTGAATTTTTTTTAACGCTTTAAAACGTGTCTACTAGGGAAATGTTCCACACACTTATAAATAGTGTTTCATTCTCCTCCCGACCAATGTGGGACATCACAATAAACCTTTCCGACCTAAACGAGTAAAGTTTCTCGATCATAGGGAAAATTAAAAAAGAGAGAGAAATGACTCACCAATTAAATTAGCTAATGATCCTTTATAAGCTATTCTATAAGGGTTAGAGACTTTTGAAAACTATTTAACAACTAGAAATTAAAATTTAAAAAAAAAAAACTAAATTATTCTATAAAAAATATTGGGCCTCAATTGTAGGGCCCATATGATAGCAATTTCATAGGCCCAAAACTAAAGCCCATAACCTAGGCGAATCAGAAACCCTAGCTTCGGCTACTTCAAACAATATTAGGGTTTCTTCATCTTTCCCTGGGATCGAGCAGCAGTAGCACCACCAGCAACACACAAGCCGCAGCCGCGTAGCCACCCGCCAGAACATTTCAATGGTAATTTTCTCTAGATTCTTTCTGTTTTCTAGCTGTAGATTCTTAAAAAGCTCCTATAATCTTGTTTCCTTCATGCGACTTAATCATTTACTTCTGTTAACATGGCGCAGGCTTCGGAGAGGAAGTTATCGAACACCATGAGGGATATTAAGGTGCAGAAGCTCGTTCTCAATATCTCAGTCGGTGAGAGCGGAGATCGGCTTACAAGAGCTGCCAAGGTTCTACTTTAATGTGTACATTGTTCTTGTTCATTTAGCTGCTTCTTTTTTGTTTCCGCCATTAATGATTTACTTTGATTAGGTGCTCGAGCAACTAAGCGGCCAGAGCCCTGTGTTCTCTAAGGGTACTTTCTTTTTTCTCTTAATGTACTCGATTGACTTAGATTATGGAATGGTCCAAATGATAATAGGAAGAAAGATTTAGAATCTCAAGTTGAAATTATTGATGAAAATAGATGTTTGGATGAGTTCTTATGTTTTTAGAATTGAAACTGAAGTTATCTTTGAATATCACAGCCCAATATTGGATCTGATAAACTATTTTTTTTTTTTTTTTTTTTTTTTTTTT
>NW_019272027.1:368663-376783 GCF_002738345.1 Cucurbita maxima
TTTTTTTTTTTTTTTTTTTTTTTTTGTTGTTGTTATTTTGGTCAATAGCGAGATACACTGTGCGTTCATTTGGAATCAGACGTAATGAGAAGATTGCTTGCTATGTCACCGTTAGAGGCGAGAAGGCTATGCAGCTTTTGGAAAGTGGGTTGAAGGTTAAGGAGTACGAGTTGCTTCGCAGGAACTTCAGTGACACTGGATGCTTTGGCTTTGGTATTCAAGAACACATTGATCTTGGAATCAAGTAAGCCCTTAAACACATCTGAATATGCCTTTAATCTGGTTCGAGATCTATAATCTGATTTGCTTAGCTGATTCTGTTTTGCATTGCGTTTGAATTTAGTTTACTTCTAAGTAGTCATTCATTGGGATGGGATTTTTGGCAATGGAAATGGTAATTTTTCTGCTTGAATCTCTGTAGTTGAATAACGTATGGGGTGTTGAGGATTTTTTGGAGTGAGTCCCACATTGGTTAATTTAGTGGAAGATCATGAGTTTATAAGTGAGTAATACTATCTCCATTGGTACGAGGCCTTTCGTGGAAGCCCAAAGCAAAGCCATGAGAGCTTATGTTCGAAGTGGACAATATCATACCATTGTGGAGAGTCGTGATTTCTATCATGGGGATCGAGATTGAGGTTGGGGATGCCGTTGACAATGTCTTGTGGGGATATAAATTTTAGCCCCTGACTCTTTCTTGAATGATTTGTGCCGTTTTCTACCAATTGCTTCATGCCTGTGGGATCGGATTTTTGGCAATGGTGATGGTAATTTTTCTGCCCGATTCTCGGTAGTCGAAGAACATATGGGGATTGAGATTAAGGTTGGGGGGTGCTTTTGACAATGTTTTGTGGGGACATAAATTTTAGTCCTGACTCAGTAATTTGTGACGATATCTTTGAAGGCTTCAGGGCTTGTGATTGAAATTTCCTTCAGGATGAGGGAATAAGGAGTAGGGGCATCCCGAATCTTGTGTAGACTAATCTGGTATCACTATCTTTGAAGTTTTCTTGTAACCCATCTCGTGTTTATGTGTGATTATGATGTTTCAGGTACGATCCATCCACCGGTATTTACGGTATGGACTTCTTCGTTGTCTTGGAGCGACCAGGATACCGTGTGGGGCGTCGCAGGAGGTGCAAGTCTCGTGTCGGGATCCAGCACAGGGTCACGAAGGAGGACGCCATGAAGTGGTTCCAGGTGAAATACGAGGGAGTTATTCTTAACAAGTCTCAGCAACTCACTGGTTAAGTTTCAGAGGGATTTCTCAAATAGATGGAGAGTTATTTAGTGTGCAAGTTATAAAATTTTGTGCTTTTACCATTAGCCTGACTGAAGCTCTTTATTATTGTTTCTTTTTCTTTGGATATTTTTCGGCTTTAATGAAGATAATTAGAATCAATTTGAGAACATTTTAAGCTGTTGGCAGTCTTATGTTTTAGTAATTTGAGAACATTTTAAGCTGTAAAGCAATTGTTTTTTTTTAAAAAAAAAAAATTGGAAAACTTTTAACATAAACAGCCTATATTGATATAGATTTGAATTCATTAAGGTGTAAGTTTCGATAACAAATTATTTGTTGAATGATACAATTTTTTTTTTTAAATATGATTATACTAAAAATATAAGTGTTTCGAATAAATAGTAATGACTAAAATCCATAAGTAGATATTGTCTTTTTTGGGCTTTCCCTTTCGAGCTTCCCTTCAAGGCTTTAAAACCGTTTGGTAGGCTAAGGTTTCCCCACCCTTATATAAGTGTTGGTTTGTTCTCCTACTCAACTAATGTGAGACATCACAATCCACTTCCAATCCTCACCCTTATAAGTGGTGGTTTGTTCTCCCATCACAATCCACCTCCAATCGAGGTCTAGCGAGGATGCTGGCATTCTTCCCTTCCTCCAATAGATGTGGCATCGCCCCCAAATCCACCCCTTTGGGGCCCAGCATTCTTACTGGCGCATGACCTCGTGTCTACCCATTTGGGGAATAGCGAGAAGGTTGACACATCGTTTCTTGCTCTGATACCATTTGTAACTACCCAGATCTACTGCTAGCAGATATTGTCCTCTTTGAGCATTCTAGAGGAAGGTTTCCACACCCTCATAAATGGTTTGTTCTCCGCTCAACCAAGGTAAGACATCCCATAAACAATTTTGAAATGTGAAAAATAGATAAATGAGTATCCCACTAAAAAAAAGATCTTTAGAATAATGTTTAAATTTTTTTTGTTACATTTAAAAATAAAAGAGAATTTTAACCAAAACACAATTGTGATCCTAATATAAAATTCATGAATTAAAATAGAAAACTGAGGAGTTATTACGTTAGGAATTAAAAGATAATTAAGTTTCATGGAATGAAACGACACCGTTGCACGTGAGGCAACAATAATACACAAGCCGGCACGTGCCTTGCTTCTGTAAGATGCACACTCTCGCCACTTCTCTAACAACATTTATCTAATTTCGTTTCGTCCACATTCATGGAGCTCATTGGCTCACAATCCGCCACGTCATCAGTTACCCTTCCACGTCAAAATTTCTTCCTCCTCATAATTTCTAAATATCCCTAAACGCCCAACAAAAAAATCCATAATTCTTTCCATTTTTACCCCTGTTTTCTTTTTCGTTATGTTCTGTTTCATGCAACTCCCTCTGCAATGGCTCAGCTGCTCTCCCCTGTTTGCACCGAGGCCATCAAAGTTCAGACTCCGTTTCTGAGCCCATGGCGCTCCCTTGCGAAGCCTACCGGTTCTTGCGGCAAGATTGTCCGCGGCGCTGGACGACGGAACTGTGGCAGTTTGAAAGTCGCAGCGAGGGATTCGGAGGCCATTGCCGATGATTATTATGCCGTTTTGGGACTGGTACGCCGTTCGATTTCGATCTGAATTTTCTTTTGGTATTGAACTGTTAAAATCTATGAACGCCGTTTCTTAGGCTCTGGATTATCTGTCGACTTCGCTCCTTGTTGTTTCATGGAGTTTTTTTAGTCTCAGATTGGATGTGAAGATTTTAGGGCTAGTAGTTGATCAGAACCGTAAGGCATTTTTATTTTCTTGTTTTGGATCGTTTTTTTTTTTCTTGTTCTTGTCCTCGATTTTGCATTTTGGTGTGATTTTAAGTTGTGAAACTGTTATAGAGTAGTTTATGAATCATTCATGAGTGAAAAATGCTCTTAACACATTAAAATATTGTTCAGTTTTAGGAATACTTCTCCCATAAAGTACTAATTTAAAAAATTCTCGTGGTGTTCGTTGACTGCAACTTTATTTCTTTCTTTTTTCAATTGCGAATTTTTGTTTCTACTGAAATGCACAGTTCCTGATTTTTTTTTTTTTGTTCTTTTTTGTTTCTTTTTTGTTTATAGCTTCCAGATGCGAGCCCGGGACAGATTAAAAAGGCGTATTATAATTGCATGAAAGAGTGCCATCCAGACTTGAGCGGCGATGATCCAGACACCACCAATTTCTGCATGTTCATTAATGAAGTCTATGAGGTAGGATTTCAAACTCAAACGATGCTAAATGCTTTAAGCTTGGCACTACAGGAACGAAAATTCTATAAATAGAAGGAAAAATAATATATGAACAAAGTAGAAGAATCTACCTAGATTTGTAGATTATATCTGTATAAATCTTGTAGTTTTTTTGCTTCCTGCTAAATTGCAGGTGCTTAGTGACCCAGTGCAGCGAATGGTTTACGATGAAATTCATGGATATGCTTTGACAGCAATCAACCCTTTTATAGATGGTTCAAGCACAAAGGATCTCGCTTTTGTTGATGAATTCAGCTGTATAGGTACGCGGAGTCTTCTCTTAAGCTCTGTTGAATTGTTTCCGAATCCTTAAAAATACTTTATTAAGCTCTTAAAAAAGTATTTCGAAACAGTAACTTTAGTAAGATCCCAAATCGGTTGGAGAGGGGAACTATAAGCATGGTTTATAAGGGTGTAGAAACCTCTACCTAATGGACGCGTTTTAAAACCTTGAGAGAACCCTGAAAGGAAAACTTCAAAAATGACTATATTTGCTTGCGGTGGGCTTAGACCATTACAAATGATATCAGAGGCAAACACCGGGTAATGTGCTAGTGAGGACGCTAATCCAACAAGGGGGGTGGAGTAGTGTGCCAGCGAAGACGCTGGACCCACAAGGGAGGTGGATTGTGAGACCCACATCGACGAAACATTCTTTATAAAGGTGTGGAAACCTCTTCCTAGTAGACGTGCTAATGGTAGACTTGGGTGTTACCATCTTACGTATTCTTCTTCTCTTAATGTTCCCTTAATTTTTTTTCATGAAGTATCGCATCATGGCACAATAGAATGAGTTTGAGATTTTGTTGACTTCCAGGCTGCAAAAATTGTGCTAATGTCGCCCCTGATGTCTTCGGAATTGAAGAAGATTTCGGACGAGCTCGTGTGTATAGCCAGTGTGGGAATCCTCAACGAGTTCAAGAAGCAATTGAAAGTTGGTAAGCTCACTTTATTCTGATTGAATCTGAACTCACTTCATCTTTTCGTTCTCCAAATCTTGCTGTTGATAGCTTGGGAATTGTCAATAGTTTCTATTACATGTATTTTCAAGACCAAGACTACAAACATTTCATGCTATAATTTGGTTAAGAAAATGATAGTTGAAATCATAAGCTTTGACCAATTTATTCACTTGACATCCTGCATTCTCAGCATCAGTTTGAACCTTGAATTGTAATCTTCAAAATGGTATGATATTGTCTATTTTGTCCACTTTCAGCATAAGCTCTTATGACTTTGCTTTTAATATCTCTAAAAGGCTTCGTACGATGTATTCCTTACTTATAAATTCATAATCATTCCCTTAATTAGTCGATGTGGGACTCCCCACCAACAATCCTCAACACAGTCGTCGATCCAATTCGAGTACTGATTTTTCAAATTCTGGCTTAGAAATTTGCCTGATGCTACCATTGATCCATGTTTTCCCCTCCCTCGACAGTCCAGTAGATTGCATCCATTGGACTTCAGCAGCCCAATTATCTCTGCTCGAAGATGAAATGCGGCGGGTCGAAAGAGTGAATGTATGTAATACCGAAATTTCTTTGTCCTAGATTTTCAATTTCTAATTTGAATGTCTATGGCCAGGTTGCGTTTATGCTTTCTGGAATGGGATCATCCGCCGTGGATGTTTTCAGAATGGTATGAACCTTTTAAATTCTATTTAATCTCTAAATTAATCTCATTCGTATAAGATTTAAATTTAGTTTTTTTTTTCTTCGATCAAATTGAGATATATATGATAGATATTTATATATAATAGATGATATATCTATTAAAGTTATATATATATATATATAGTAAACTCAAACTAGGACAGTGTCGTATACTTATGGTTATATCTGGTAGAGCTATATGGTAAACTGAAACTATATATATCCGTAGCGGCATCATATACATACTTGTAACAGCCGTGCTTTGAAGATGTACGTTCTGACTTTTCTGTATGTTCTCTTGCTTACTTCTATGTATGTTCTCTTGCTTACTTACCTGAAGTCATCAATATAAATCTTTAGCCAATAATCGTCATTAATATAAACTTATTTTTTTTTGTTCATCTAGATTAATATAAATCTATTTTTTGTATTCATCTAGATCAATCGAATATGCGTTGTTGTGCGGTCCTAACCGAGCTTCCCGTGATTGTTAATGTTGCAGGCTAGTACTCGATGGGAGAAGAGGCAATCAAAAGTCATGGTAAGTTCTTATGATGATGAGCGCTTAATTTTATGGCTATTTCTAATACGTGGAGCGCAGGAACAAGCAAAAGTGAGGATGACGAAGAAGAAAGGTTCTGAAAGCAATGATTCATATTGGACCAATCTTTGGGGCAGCCCTAAAGATCAAACAAATCCAGCTAATGGTTAGTAATCTTCATGAACTTCAAAGCTTACCTAAATTCAGCTCATTGAAATATTAATATCAGTAATTGTGATGTTTCACATTCGTTGGGTAGGAGAACAAACCACTATTTATAAGCGTGTGGAAACCTTTTCCTAGTAAATACGTTGTAAAGCCTTGAGGGAAAGCCCGAAAGGAAAAACCTAAATAGAACAATATCTGTTAGCGGTGAGCCTGGGTCGTTACAAATAGTATCAAAGCCAGACACCGGACGATGTGTCAACCTTCTCGCTGTTCTCCGAAGGGGTAGACTCGAGGCGGTGTGCTAGTAAGGGCGCTAGGCCCCAAAGGAGGGTGGATTTGGGCGTGGTCCCACATCGATTAGAGGAAGGAAAGAGTGCCATCGAGGACATTGGCCCTGAAGGGGAGTGGATTGTGATGTCCCACATTGGTTGGGGAGGAGAACAAACCACCATTTATAAGGGTGTGGAAAACTTCCCTTAGTAGATACGTTTTAAAGCTTTGAGTGAAAGCCCAAAAAAGACCCTTAATAGACACGTAAAAGTCCAAAAAAAAACAGTATATGCTAGCAGTGGGCCGGGGTCGTTAGAGTAACAAAAACTAAAACTAGTTTTAAAATGGTTGCAGAAGAGGAAACAAAGGAACGAGCAAAACGAGCTGCAGCTGCTGCTCGACGATGGAGAGAGTACTCCCGACGGGGCGTTGACAAGCCTCCACCTTTCAAACTTCCCGAGTCAATCTCGAGCAACGATAACTAACCAGGTGATTAAAAATATATATTAATTTATATCCAATAGCTTTATAGTCGTAAATAATAAATCAATATCATTTGAAAAAATAAAAAAAAAATCCAACAAAAATCAAATCATCATCCATTTATGTAATTATTGTAAAAACATCCTCTCTACCAACTGATTCATGGAACAAGTTGGGATTTGTTTATATTCTTCACTGATCCATGAATTATCATATTTTATTAATATATGTTAAGTTACAAGATTAATCTCTAAATTTTTTATATTTATATTTAATATGCATGTAAGTGAATAGGTCCAAGGGTTAGATTCTTGAGGTTTCAACTATATTTAATAGATTTATTCATTAAACTAAAAAAAAAAAAATTAAATAAAGGAAATTTTAAAGAAGGAAATTAAGAGGGTATAATAGAAAATTTTGAAATAGAAGAAAGAGGAGAAATGATCTGTGGCGTTAAATGGCGTTAATGGTGTGATCTCAGCTTAATCACTTGCCGTACGGGTCTGTGAAAGCGGTTTCCCGGTGCCATGGGGCGGGTCTGTAAAAGTGGTTTTCCGGTGAAAAGTGCATGCTGAAACCAGAGTAGATCGATACGTAGGAGAATTTCTTTGGCTGCCATTGCTGGTGGGAAAATTCTGAGGAGAAAAATTGAGGGTTTAAACTGTTTTATAAGCAAGGAAGAAAGTAAAAAAAAGATGAATTAAAGCAGAGAAATGGTTGTTTTTTTCAATTGCGTCACATTATTGCCCCTGAATTTGAGCTTATATTTGGTTTGTTCAATTATGGGTGAATTTTAAAAATTTTCGTTAATACCTTTAATTTTCTTTTAATAAACTTCAAAAATACTTTTTTTTTTTAAATTCAAAAATACATTTATCGTACTACTAAGTTTTTAAAAAAACACGACTCTCCACAATAATATGATATTGTCCACTTTGAGCATAAGCACTCCTCTCCTGACTTTGCGACCTCATACTAATAGAGAGAGTATTCTTTGATTATAAACTCATGATCATTCCTTAAATTAGCCGATGTGGGACTTTTATCATCCAACACCTCCCCTCAAACAAAATATGCCTCCTCTTAATTGAGACTCAGACTACTTTGGAGTCTTAGTCATTTTTAACTATGCCTTCGAGAAGGCTTGACTTCTTTTCTTTTGGAGTCCTGTGTTCGACATTTGAGAATTTACCAATCTATTGACACGACTAAGTTTAGGGCATGACTCTGATACTGTGTTAGATGAACACGACTCTCCACAATAGTATGATATTGTCCACTTTGAGCATAAGCTCTCATGAATTTGCTCTGGGCTTCTCCCAAAATGCCTCATATCAATGAGTGAGAGTATTCTTTGATCATAAATAATGATCATTCCCTAAATTAGCGACTTTCATCATCCAATGTCAATAGACCGTTTTAGTTTTAGTTTATATATTTGATAGTAAAAAAAAAAAAAAAAAAAAA
>NW_019272027.1:377478-385266 GCF_002738345.1 Cucurbita maxima
ATATATATATATATATATATATATATATATATATATATATATATATATATTTAAATTTTTTAAAAATATATATTATTCAAACTTTTTAAAATTTAAGATTATTTTGGAAACGATATTACAAAGTTATTAAAAAGCTTCAGAGTATTTTTTTTAAATGATATTTAACCATTTTCATCCAAATTTAAGGGAATTTTGAAGATTTTTTTTTAAAAAAAGTTTTTAGGTTAGTATTAAAATTTATATTATTTTTATTAATTTAACCAATAGGTTATCCATTTGGAAAGCGCCAATCTCATAACATTAAGGCATCCGAGAGGGAGGGAAACGACCATGTGGGACTCCATTTTCTCCTTCCCTTCGTTTATAACGTGGGCGACGAGCAGAAGCGGAAGAGGCGCCATATTTCATCCAATACTTCTTCCTTGTCTACATTTCCCCAAAGGTTTAGTGCCAATTGCTTCTTGCATTCCGATTTTTTTCTTCTTTTGAATTCCTCGTTAACTTCCATGTTCTGCAGATGTGCTTTAAGTGTTCAAAGTCAGTTTTCGTCGGTATTACTTTAATTATCTACTAATCTCAACAATAGATTCGTTGAAAGTTGATTCCATTTTGGTTTTACTCTATCGAGGCATCAATTGTTTGATCTCTTTCGATGAGAATGTTGATCTAAGCCAGATTAATTTTCAAACTGGTATTGGTCTTCCAAAACTTCAAATGAATTCTTGAAGGTCCTGGTTGAATTTTATTCTTGTTTTCACGTATGATTTTAAGAAACATTAGATTTTAGTCAAATTTTAAAAAATTTAGATGTATGCTTTTGATGGCTTTTCTCGAGTTAGTTACGTTTGAAGGGGAAAATGTTTGCATAGAATAGATGATAAAGAATGGAGTGGGAATTGATTAGTTTTTTATAATACATTTGTTAATTTGTACTGTAAAGAAGATAAGTTGGAGGCTGCATTTAAGCTGTTGGACGAGGTAGAGTCGTCTTCAGTCTTGGTTGTCTGTTGTGTTCCCCATAAGGTGAAATCCGTATCTCGAGTCTTGCTTATATAGTTTCAATATCTCCGACCTAGATACGAGCACGCCGAGCTTTTCAGCGAGAAGCGTGAGTTAGACTTCCGTGTGGGCGGGCCTACTATCCATTTTGTTACTATGGAGCTGGGCGGTAAACAAGTAAATGCGATCCCGCCCTCCATCAGCTGGTGTGTGTGAGCTTCGCTCCTTATAGCTCTACACCGCCACTGGTCCCTTGTGTGAATCTAGATAAAGTGGAGGCGGAGGATTAGAATGTGATGACTGCACACATACTATGATACCTAAAGGGTTGTGCAGGGCTGGTAATATCGAGGGGGGCCCGACGACATTTGAATGACATGTATATGATAGGTTTTGCTTCAAACTTGGTAGCCTTAAATTGTCTAATTGACTGGTTGTGTAGAGCTGGACACATTGACCAAGCAATGAATTGTTTGAATCAATGGAAACAAGGGATTCTTTTATGTACTCCTCCTTGGTGCACAATCTTTGCAAGGCAAGGAGATTCCGTTGTGCGTCTGAGTTATTGCTTTTGTGTTTAAAAGATGGCACAAAGGTTCTTAAGTTGACACAACGTGCGGTTATTGAACATGTAACAGCCTAAACCCACCGTTAGTAGATATTGTCCTCTTTGGATTTTCCCTTTCGGGCTTTCCCTCAAGGTTTTTAAGACGCTCTGCTAGGGAGAGATTTTCACACTCTTATAAAGAATGCTTTGTTCTCCTCTCCAATCAATATGAGATCTCACACTCCACTCCCCCTTCGGAGCCCAGCGTCCTCGCTGGCACTCATTTCCCTCTCCAATCGATGTGGGATCTCACAGAACACAACTTGTTCTATAGGTTGTATGACTATGTCAACGAGTTCTAAGGAAGGGTATACCGACCCTGTTAGCCTCTTTCAAAGTCTAGTCCTTAAAGTTGCTTTAGTTGGACTTCTATGTCATTTTGGAGACTCTAGTATATCCTCTGTGTGGAGTAGTGGCTGAATTTTTGCTTTTGTGTAAACAGGTTTATTTTATCACTTCATACTGCTTCATTTTCAGCATGTTCTTGAGAATCTATGGGGATGTCTTATGGCCTCCAGCTCCTGGTGCACATTCAATTCAGGAACTTCTCTGTTTCCTCTTAAGTATTCACTTTTCAAAGTTTATCAAGCCAATTACGTTTTTATGAGACCTCCCGTCGGTTGGGGAGGAGAACGAAACATTATTTATAAGAGTGTGGAAACCTTTTTCTAGCAGACGCATTTTAAAAACTTTGAGGAGAAGCCCGAAAGAGAAAGCCCATAGAGGAAAATATCTAGTAGTGGTGGGCTTGGGCTATTACAAATAGTATTAGAGACAAGTTGCGGGCGATGTGCCAGTGAGGAGGTTGAGTTCCGAAGAGGTAGATTGGGGGGTGCCACATCGATTGGAGAAGGGAACGAGTGCCAACGAGGACGTTGGGTTCCGAAGGGGGTGGATTGTGAGATCCCACATCAGTTAGGGAGGAGAACGAAGCATTCTTTATAAAGGTGTGGAAACCTCTCCCTAGCATACGCGTTTTAAAAATCTTGAGAGATTACAACCAATCGTAAATGTTATTTATATCAAGGAGGAACCGATATGAACGAAGATGAGAAATTTCCTTAGAATTTGGCGGTATTTTTGCTTCCCTTTTAAATACTATGTTTGTACCAACCTAATCACAGTTCAATTGATTAACGTTATTAAAGCGTTATATCATCGACCAAGAGGTCATGAATTCAATTCCCTACCCACACAGTATTATATAATTTTTGGCTTTATTGCTGGTTAATGTGATGATAGGATGTTCGAGCAAAGCCATCACTCATCATCAAAAGAAATTGAATCGAAAAAACCATGGGAGGAGGAAGGCTAGAACCGTGCATGTTAATAGAAAATTACAGAACCGCTGCCCCCAGCAACATGATAATGAAACCTCGTTGTCTAAGGACACTGCCGACACGCTTGAGCTTGCTACCATCCTCCTTTCATTCCTCTGTATCATGAAAACGCTGCTCCTGTTTCCCCTCACGTTTGTAGCTGTCTGACCACATATCTCACACTGTCTATTATTAGAAACAGATGAAGCTGAATTGGCGTTGTAAAACCAAAATGACTGATATCTGAATGATGAACAGAGAATCTTTTACCTGTTGCCTCTATGCGTAAACCAAATCTCGGCGCAGTCACGGTGGGACATTCCGAGCTCGCCTTTGCAGCGACATCCGAGGTTTACAAGGTCCGAAGTTACCGACTGGTCGGAGCTCAAATGACATATCCTGCAAACCTTTTCATCACTAGAATTTGCATCATCCATTGACTCACCAGTGCTTTTTATGTCAATGATGCAGGTATGCTGGCTCTCAGGCTGTCTAGAGCTCTTACCAGCCCCCTCATGCTCATGCTCGTGGCTCCGCTCCGATCTTGCAAGTACTTCTTTTGCTTCTTCGGGTCTCGTCGGCAACACAATAACTATCTCGGGTTCATCTGGACTTGTTGTTCGACTCGATCCTTCCTCTTGTTCGATCATATCGAACGAGTTTACTTATCATGGAAGAACAATTGCTTGAATCAGCTCCAGGTAATTTGGGCTGGGTTCTTGGAAACAAGCATGGAAATGAATGATAAATGGGGAAGAATTAGACTGTTGTGTTTCTTTAGTACGAAGCAAGGGAGACTGACAACTACACGGAATTTCAACGAACTGTAAGGAATAAGCCTTTCTCCCTTGTTGGTTGCAGAGACAAGACAAGAATTTATGGGAAGAGAGCGATTATCCAGTGAGGCACAGCCCCACAACAAGTCTCAGTGTCTACAAATTGCTTCTGAAACTTTCCAGATCTCAAAGAGTTGTAAGCTTCCCAACTCTTAAATCAAATTCAACTTGGCTTTATTATCTTTTGGGTTTGTGATTTACTTGATTGATTGAAAGTTGGTGGAAAACTCCCACACGTTTTCAATGATATGATCCCTTCCCCCTTCCCCACTTTAGTTTTTCAGGTTTGGATTTTGTAACTACTTTAACTGTGGAGGACACATTTTCTTAGGGGACCTTAAATTTTTTACGATCAAAATTTGTCAATTTCAAGTCGGAAGATGCCAAAGTTTGAAGAATTTGACCATCTGATTAGTAAAAACACTTTCTAAATATTTAGTCATCGCTCACTTTTTCTTTATTTTTAAAGGGAACTTATTAGTCATTTTTATTCATTTTTAAAAAGGTGCCTACCTCTTTCACTCGGTGTAGGAAATAAGAAAGTTTAACGTGTTAATGTGTTAATTTGTCGATCTGGAGAAAAAAATTATTTACGATAAAAATTTGTCAATTTTACACAGGCGATCTAACCACCTATTTAGTAAAAACACTTTCCAAACATTTAGTTATCGGTCCACTTTTTCTTTAGGGAACCCATTAGTCGTTTTTCTTTATTTTTTAAAATTTCTTGTCTCTCTCAATAGTGTAAGATAGAAGAGATTTATGAGTGAATTATTCAAGAATCGAAGAGAAGAAATCTCCAAAAAAAAAGTAGAGGAAACATTACATTACACGATCAGTCAAGCTAAGAGAGAAAAGTGGCCATCCTTTCCTTTCAATCAAGAAAGCGACCAACCAATTTCACTGATTACATTCATTCTTGTTTTTTTTTTTTTGGAGGAAAGTTGAGGTACACTGAGAAGATAAAAGGAGCATGCCCTCACCAATGTTAAATTTTAATGCTAAATTAGAGGAATAATCCTAATGAATACTTTTATTATTTCAAAAATCTATTTTCAAAACTATCGTTGATATATAAATTCATTAAGATGTTAAACAAAAAAATTGACAGTGTAATGTCGTTAATCATTGTTACATCGTTTTAGATGACTATTATGTTAATTTTTTAAAAAAATATTTTAATCAAATTTTACTTTGGTGATACTTTTGAAACGTTTAAAAAAAACATTGAAAATAATATTGTAAAATTAAAAAGAATAGGAATATTAATTTTTTATAGTAATGCCAAATTGGAAGAGTAGAATGAAATGAATTGAGAGTTATTTAAACCTAAGATTTAACTTGTTTGGAAAATATAAAATGGTTGTCGAGATTCTATTGCCGTTTTGACACCCTGACCTGTCCGTGAGTACGCGCCTTTCGAAGACGTGATTAGAAAAAAAGAAAATACAAATATATATATAAAGCGTTAGTCATCGAAAGTTAGATGTATATATTTAAAGCTCCGAGTCTGCGCTGCGCATTTCGAGGTTCTCATGTCTATTTGTTCAGTTGGAGCCTGAAGCCAGAGGTCTCTCTGTTTTCGCACCTCCACGAAATCTCCGCCGTTTTTTCGTCTGAGTTTTGTAAAGAGAACGGCGAGAGAGAGAGAGCTATCAGTTTGCTTGTTGGTGTTCATGGCGTTTCAAGCAGTGATTTCGAGGAAGGTTTTAGACCGGAGCTTGAGTAGCTTCGGCGTCGGAGCTAGATCCATGTCGTCTTGGTGGAAGAACGTCGAACCGGCTCCGAAAGATCCGATTCTAGGCGTTACTGAAGCTTTCTTGGCTGATCCGAGTCCTAGCAAAGTTAATGTTGGAGTTGTGAGCTTCTACTTCTTCTTGCCTTGTTCGCCTTGGATTTTGATACGGTTACTGTTTGATTGCTGTGTAGCTTTGTTTGTGATTTGTGCTTTTTATGCTTCTATTGAGTTTTAATAACTAAGAACACAACGTCGGAATGACAATCGAAGTTTCCAATGCGAACGATTCTAAAGTTTCATCATCTGAAAGGAAATCCACTCCCATTCGTTAATCT
Source organism: Cucurbita maxima (assembly GCF_002738345.1). Taxonomy (NCBI): domain Eukaryota; kingdom Viridiplantae; phylum Streptophyta; class Magnoliopsida; order Cucurbitales; family Cucurbitaceae; genus Cucurbita; species Cucurbita maxima. The sequence goes on from NW_019272027.1 coordinate 383,313, forward strand.
AAACTTTTTTCTCCATCTGTCTTTTGTCTATTTCGTGTTTCTTCATCTGATCTGTACTGTTCGCGCGCGCATTTGGTTAGCTTTCGCATTAAGCTTTTAGTTCGTCGTCCTGTTTTCCGTGGTTGAAACTTTTGCATCGCTCTAATCAATAATGAAATCGTTAAATATTGGGAGATTCCTGTGTCAGAACTGTTTAAGTTTGATTGTTGAATCTAGAAACAAGAGATTTTTCTTTCTTAGCTATTATTTTAATAATTCTGCTGCCTATGAGATTAGTTCAAAATTTTGATGACCATCTCGATGGATCCAATATTTCTTCAAGTTCTCGGATCGTAAAGTTCCTTAAATCTTTTTTAATTATTATGTTACAGGCAAACTATTGTCGCTTTTGATCTTGTGCTGTCTTTTTCAGTGGAATCTTTAAATTTATCTTTTACGTTTTCCGTATCTTCTAGGGTGCATATCGAGATGATAACGGAAAGCCAGTGGTCCTCGAATGTGTGAGGGAAGCTGAACGGAGAATCGCAGGAAACCTGAATATGTAAGACGGCGTCTCGTTTATCGTAGTTTGGATGCACTTGTTTAATCGTATTTTATTTTATAATTTAATTAACAACTTGCTGCTCTGATTGGATTGTTCTATCCTCCTCAAGTAGATGAGATGAAATCCTTTTTTAGTCCGTAGAACTGGACCATGGTCCATACCTTGTGGAATCTTTGCCTTTGTTACACGTACATTTTCATTTCACTCTTTTCTAGTGGATTCTGATTTTGATTTTTCAATGTCTGTGAGTTGAGATGTCGTGCTTAAATGTTGATTATCCACAGCATGCTTTTGAGTTCTCACAGATAACTGTTGGAACCATTATCTAGCGTCATTAAATATAATGATTGTTGGATTAAGATAGCACTTCGGAACAAAAGTGATGATTGTATCTTGTGATTGGCATCTGATCTTTTTGGAATAATTGACGGTGAGGTAGCCTCAGAGGTTCTTATTTCTTCTTTACCAAATAATGAACTAGGTTCTGCACACTAGAATTTGAAGGAAAAATTGGAGAGTAATCAGAAAGAAAATTGAATCGTTGTGTTTGTTGTGGTTGTCCTTGGAAAGGTTGTCTTTCGTCATTCTTGATTATTTACTCAGTTGCACTGAGATAAACTATTATGCTCTGTAGATCGGTGATACAATTTTACCAGCGCTAACTTCTTTTGGATTATTCATTTTAGGAGATGGTGATAAGGTATAGAGTGATAGAATACTACAAGGAGCCTATTGGCATTAGAATTGAGCATTTATTTTTCTATTAAAAAAGTGGAGTGCCTCTTTATTCCTCTGTTTAAGAAACTAAAGACTCTTGAATCAAGTGTGCTCATTGACAAAGCCCAAGGTCTTCTTATTCATATGAAAACAACTTCCATTGGTGTATGCCAGTGTGGATTTTCTCGTACTTTACATCTTAGCAAGTAACAACATATATTTTGCTGTTTAATTCTTTTTGTACTTCTCATGGTGACTGCGACTTGTTAAATAGGAATGACAGTTTCAGTGTTTGATTAGTTTGAATGCATACATGTAGATCTTTTTGTGTACAGACGTGGCATGTCACCTGCGTGAGCGTCACGCTTGAAATTGAAGTATTTATTTGAGCTATTAAAGATATTGGCCACGTTTTGTCTGTTCTAACAGGGAGTATCTTTCAATGGGAGGAAGTATGAAGATGGTGGAAGAAACACTGAAGCTGGCTTATGGAGAGAATTCTGACTGCATCAAAGATAAGAGGATAGCAGCTATACAATCTCTTTCAGGAACTGGAGCATGTCGTATTTTTGCTGACTTTCAGAAACGTTTCCTTAGCGGTTCCCAAATCTATATACCAGTCCCTACATGGTCCAAGTAAGAATTGCTGCTAAATCTGCATGGAAATTAAAAAAAAAAAAAAAAAAAAAAAGG
>NW_019272027.1:385422-431850 GCF_002738345.1 Cucurbita maxima
GGAAAAAAAAAAAAAAAAAAAAAAAAGGTCTACTTCATTGGTATCTTGTTTCTCACTTAAAGATTTCCAACAGCCACCATAACATCTGGAGAGATGCACAAGTTCCTCAAACGACATATCGCTACTATCATCCAGAGTCCAGGGGATTAGACTTTGCAGGATTGATGGATGATATAAAGGTAAAAGACATGCTGACATTTTCAGGTTGTCTTATCTAACTCTAGTACTTTTAACATTCATGTTAATAGTGCCTCATGAGCACACTGAATTCTGTTGATTTCATTCTGCTGATGCCTTTTTTTTTTTCTGTTTAATTTGCATGACACTGTTTAGAATGCTCCAAATGGCTCATTCTTTCTACTTCACGCATGTGCTCACAATCCTACTGGAGTGGATCCCACGGAGGAACAATGGAGAGAGATATCACACCAGATTAAGGTCAGAATTTTTGGAATGATTGTTTCATAGATCATATCTTACAACTGTTTCTTTGCCAGATATTGAACATTGTGATTTTTTAGGCCAAAGGTCATTTTGCCTTTTTTGACATGGCATACCAAGGTTTTGCTAGTGGTGATCCAGAAAAAGATGCAAAGTCCATCAAGATCTTTCTCGAGGATGGCCATCATATTGGAATTGCTCAGTCGTACGCTAAAAATATGGGACTCTATGGCCAGAGAGTAGGATGCCTTAGGTATGTGTCCACTAGATTGATTTCACTTCCACTTTTCCTTCGTTTACAAAACATGCCATCTCCTAGTGATGTCTATATACCTGGTGCATTTTTGTTGACTAACTTTGATGTGATTTTAATCACCTGTAGCTATCATTTAATACCTTTTAGGTTAGCTTAAAAAAAAAAAAAAACACTTTCAATAAATATATTTATAGAAAATGCTTTAAATCATTCAAAAAACTATACTAAACACACTTCAAATGATTTTTTTTTTCCTCCAGAAGTGCTTAATAGACATTGATATTAATTTTCCAACAATTATTCCAAGCAGAAGTGGTCGTTAGATCTCATGGTTATGCATTATAGATTAGAAGTTTGTTGAACAATGTATTAATGCAGTCAACAAGGAATTCCTTGTTTCATGAATTAAGTCTTTATAAATTGATGAGTCTACTTTCTATTTAGGTTACTCTAACTCCTTGTTTAATGAATTGAGTCATTTGTTATTTGTTTGCTGTCATTAAGGATGATGATTAAATTGATTGCAGCGTGCTCTGCGAAGATGAAAAACAAGCAATTGCTGTGAAAAGTCAGCTGCAGCAGCTTGCCCGACCCATGTACAGTAATCCACCTGTTCATGGTGCACTCATAGTTTCGACCATCCTTGGGGATCCAGAATTGAAGAAGTTATGGCTGAAGGAAGTTAAGGTAATATCTTCATGTTTATGCTGTATGTGGTCATAATCCTTTTCTTCTGCATTCCCACTTCGATTTCGTCATCAAACTAAAATCAGAATGCATATATCTTGTAATTTAACATAAACATGTAGAGGTCATATTCTAGTTTTTCATTTTTTGTTTCTTGTTTTCAGTTTTTCAATAACATGAGTATTTTGATTCTTGTTTCTCAATTTTTAGAAACGTTTCTAAAATTGTGTACGAAATTTGAAAAAAAAAAATATATCATGTTGTTTATGTCTTGTTTCTCTGTCCATTTTTTTTTAAAACATAGATAAAAGCATTGTTTTATCATTTTTAGTAATAAAATGCAGAATAACTATCTAAACATAAAAATAACAAAAAAGATGGATATTTAATTTTAGAAAACCAATTTTCATGTGTTTTTTATATTTTTAATTTAAAATTCTAGAGAACAAGAAACAGTAAATATTTACTAAACATGCTTCTGTTTTTTTTTTCTTTCAATAAATGGTTACATATATATATATATATATATATATATATATATATATATATATATTTGGTCATACAATATCTTTTATTAGGATTTTAAAAGCATCGATCAGAGTTCAATGCCATAATAGTTTAATATGAAGAATTTTCAAATTATATTTATTAGTCTTCCATCTGTTTTGGATGGTGATATTTTCCTCATCGAACAAATTGGACTGTCTAGTCTTATATTACAAATGTTCAGAGATGAAACTCACTCAACTGATTAATGCCGATGTATTCAATTTAAAAGAAAACTCAATTCGACGATTATTAATTTCCCTAATTGAGATGTATTCTCATCCTCACCTTATTTTGTTTATTCAGGTCATGGCTGATCGAATCATTGGAATGCGAAGTGCTCTACGAGAAAACCTAGAAAAGTTGGGATCTCCATTGTCCTGGGAGCATATAACCAAACAGGTGCTTTCAACTCTTTCATTTTCCGATGACTAACACCTTGTTTTTGCTTCGTCAATTTTGAATATTTAACCGTTTACTAATCCTTATTGGTTTTGATTGTTCCATTGCAACAGATTGGCATGTTCTGTTACAGTGGAATGACCCCCGAACAGGTTGACTGTCTGACAAATGAATATCACATTTACATGACTCGGAATGGCCGCATAAGGTAATTTCGTTGGCAAATGAATATCAAGTCTTTTGAACATTACTTGGTTAAGCTTCAAGATTTGCTTCAGAATTTGAAATGATTTTTAAAAAATAGATAACAAGAGAAAGGGTTTAACTTTTATTTTAATGTAAAATTTAAAAACAGATACAAGTCTTTTGAAAATTAATTGTCTAGGATTTAAGATGGTTTTTTAAAAAATAGATAACAAAAGAGGGTTTAAATTGTATTTTTGCCTCTCAATTGACTCATTGACACGTTGAACGTAGTAAGCTTGTTTTGTTCCAAACGGCGGGAGAGATTTTTTCTGATCGACTGATTCAGCACAAAAATAAATAAATAATAATAATAAAATCTTAGTCTTAAAATTAATAAGTTTGTTTCGTTTTTTATTTTGAAAAAATACCAATTTTATTTTAGCAAATTAATAAAGTAGCTTTTATTATGTGTACTAACTTGTAATAATATGAACATGATTTTAAGTCAATTAAATTAAAAGACGAACATTGGGTATAAAATAGATTTTAGGTAGAAGGGTAACTAGACTAGGAAGTTTTTAAAAAGTTTTTAGAATCTAAAATGTAAAATTTCTTGCATGGTAAATTCTTTTTCGTTCTAATTTTTTAAGAAGCAGACTTGTTTGGTAGCTCATCTAGTTTTTTATTTCTATACTTTGAAATTCGGCTCCGCGCCTTATTAGTGAAGTCTGGCTCTTGTTGTGCTTTCCCGAATTGTGAACTGTTTGCTTACGAAATGAATTTGTATGAACAGCATGGCAGGAGTTACAACCGGGAACGTACCGTATCTGGCAAACGCCATCCATGAGGTCACAAAATCTGCTTGATTGCGACTTACAAAAACTCCTTTCTACATGATATACTACAGTCTACAAGATCTCTACTTGGTGAATAAAGGTATATTATTACAAACTCTTTAAAAATTCCTTCCATGAATAGGGGGAATTTGCAATTCACGAGTCATTTAAGTATAATACTGTCCAATTGATCTGAAGGTACACATTTTTTTCCCATTTCCACCTAAATTATCAATAATTTATCCATTGCTTTGCTTTGTTTCTATAATTTCTGGGGAGTGCTAGACTGTCAGGGTCTTTGAGTCCCTTTTTTCAATTTAAATTTTAGCATATGATGGTTTTTTCTAGTGAAAATTTGCAATACTTAATTCATATTAACTCGAACAGATCTTCAAATTGTATGTTTATACTGTTTTTTAGATTATATTTTTCTTTTCTTTTCTTTTCTTTTTTAAATTTAATTACACCACATTCCCTAACCCACCCCAAATCTATATATAATTTTTGAATAATTCTTCAAATTGTATGTTTATACTGTTTTTTAGAATTTAATTACATTATATTATATTTCATAATATATCAACTCTCTATACTAAATCTATGATTTAAAGTATTATATTTTTTAAAAAATAAATAAAACGATATTAATACTAATTTAATATAATGTTAATTAGTATTTATCAAATTTTAATGGATAGTTTTCACATGGAATCTGATCCCCTTTCCCCGACCCCTAAACTGAGAAAGAGGTTAGGACAGGGATGGAAAATCTCTTAAGGAGACGAGGATAGGGAGTTTATAACCTAAATGTCCGTTTCTCATCCTTATCCTTTAACATATAAACTCTGAAATCAAGTCTAACATCAATACTATAAATTTTCTGTTTGATAAAAACAAAAATTAGAAAAAAATGTGGTGTTAGAGAGGGAAGGAAAAGACGGGAAGAAAATTTAGAGTAAGAAAGTTGAAAGAGAAACATATGTTTAAAAAATGAAAGAAATAAAATAGGCGAAGGTTCACGTTGAGATAAAAAGGTTATAAAATGAAAGGCAAGTTAGAAAGAATGCTGGGGGGTTATAAAGAAGGGGAAATAAAAAGTCAAAATTTCTATAAAAATCTTATTTTTAAAATTTTGTATTTATGTTTTTAAATTTTATTCACAATTCTAAAACACTTGTCAAATTAAATTGGATGGAATATAAAAACGAAATCTAAACTAAAAACCAAACGTTTTGTTAATTTTATTTACAATTCTAAAAGACTTTTCAAATTAAAAAAAGCAGAAAATTGGATGGAACATCAAAAAGAAATTTAAAACTAAAAATCAAACGTTTTGTTATCTACTTATTTTTTTTTTCCAAATGCTTTCAAATTTCAAGTCAAGTTTTAAAAATTTAAAACAAAAGGTTATATTTTTAAATTGTTTTAAATTTTTTTTTAAAAAAACTATATTTGGAATTTAGTTAAGAAGCAACACAAACATTTTTTTTAAAGAAAAACGAAAATCATTGTGAAGAAATGATGAGAAAACAAGTTCAATATGGGCCTAAAATTTGGAGATATGAAATTTCTAACATTTTGAAAAATCATTGCAAAGAGGACGCTCAGAGGGACAAATGAAAGGAAAGGAAGAAAATATGTTTGAAGAAGAACCGAAAATAGAATGAAAGTGACAAAAATACTAAAAATATGCTTACAGAAAATGACGACCGTCAACTTTTCATGCTCCGCATTATTGGTTCTCATCGGCAGATATCCCGTTTGATTGCTTTTCTTCTCTGCCTGCAGTAAAAGAAGTGAAGCTTCTCTTTCCTTTTTGTTCCCCTCCGGCAACAAATCTACATTCAAAAGGTTAGAAAATGCACCATACTATAATACATTATGATATAAAAGTAATGAACAACAAGAAGTAGAAATAATAGGTCTCCTATACTAAATAAGTACAAACAAAGAGCATAGCTGTCGATCATTATACGCTAACTGTATTATACAAATCTACAATAAGCCACTTAAGCTTGTAAAGGTATATTGCATCCCCTAATATCTAGCAACAATACAGATACCCTTTCTATATATACTCTCACCTATCTAGAATTTGTGCAGTAAAAGTTAATGTACAGACATAGCAAATATATTTATTATTTTGGCAAAAGTAAAAGTATTTGATATTTTACCACTTCCACGGTGGCGCTGAATAAAGCCCCTACAGGCGGCTTTCTTGCTCAGAACAACGTGTCACTTAATGGCTTCGAGTTAATCTTATGTACCTGCTTGATGTGGGAATTGCAGTCCAGCCTGCCGCCGAACATGCTCTGGTATGAGCCTCTTTATCAATTCAGGCGAGGCTCCGGAAAGCTGAATAATAAATACATTTATGGAAAAATAATAAATAAACTGGGAGAAAAGAGTCTGGTTAGTAGGATGGATGAGATCTTAAGTCCTCAAATGGTGTTTATATATTTCATTATTAAAACACTTTTTACGACAAGGAATTTAATTAAATTTCTTGTTTGTTTGGAATAACTTTTGGAAAATCAATTTCAAAGTGTAAAAAGGATTGAAAACCAATTTGATTGTTTTAAAAGTGTTTCTTACTGGTTACCAAACGTTCTAGAATCAAATAAGAAAGAAAAACACTTTTGACCTTCTAAAAGTGTTTAGGAAGTTAATCCTATACGAAATGTCAAGACTTATTAACAGCTCGTTATTCTACCATGTAATTTGGACTATTTTATATAAACTCCTTTTTTTGGGTTTTTTTATTTGGACAAGCTTGCACGGGTCTCAATTCCCAAACTCAAAACTTATTTTCTAATAAAATAGCAATCTATGAGGCTTTCTTTATCATTTTACTTGATGTGAAGTATTAATTAGATGCAGCTATATGCATAGGCTTATATAATCTACCGCCGGTAATAAAAACGTAAATGAAATACAGACATACTTCCTGTTTAAAATTGAAGATCGGGGGCAGCTGACGGCCATTGGGAAGGCGGGCATTAGGCTCCCGAAGCTCATCAAAGAAGGGATGCGCACATGCTTCAATCTGCCCATAGGGGATTATTTGGTCAGTAAAACAAGCATTATCTATCATTACAAACTAAGTTACATAATTTATAGATCAAGATGGCAGAATTCCAGAATTCAGCCCATTGCATGACAAAGAGAGCCGACATGGTAAAGAGTTTATGGATATATACGCAAGTAGATTATCAATTAAAGTAGGTAATTACGATACATTATCAGATATCAACAATAGAGTATGGAAAGTAGAAACTCACAGCAGTGCACCGGAGACCGGGTGAATATTGAAGAAGCCTTGAAGCAAGGTCAATAGCTTCAGGTGGCATTCGTTTGTGGAATACCTATGGATATTTTGTAAATGTATTAATTCTGTGAGAGAAATCAATAACAAATTTATTCAATCAGACAAATTTTTTTGCATGATTAGATTATTTACATAAATTAGAACTGGTTTGATAACTTTTCATTTTAGTTTTATAAAATTGTGCTTGTTTTCTCATAGTTTCTTGACAATGACTTTCATTTTTGTCACAGAAACATTCAAATCCTTATTCAAAACAACTTTTTCAGCTTTCAAAACTTAAAGCATATATAAAAAAAGATAGCAGAACAAAGAAACTGACAAGTAGAAGGATTGTTTATGGGTATTATTTTTAAAAATCAAATATTTTAACATGAATATACTAATAAAATACCTTGTGCCACGGATGGGCTTTGATCTGAGGGAATCTAAAATCTGTATAATTAGGATTCATGCATCGAATTTCTTCTCGAGTTGGAGTGCCAAGAACCTGGAAATTGGTAAAAAGAAAAGAACAAGTTATAACAACCATACTTCCATGACCACAAGGAATATGTTCTCACTGAACCAGGAAATAGGCTTCACCTTGATTATCTCAACCAGTTGATCAACTGCACTTTCCCCAGGAAACAATGGCTACAAAGAGAGAACAAAAGTTAAATTGGATGGCTTTCATAACCTCTCTCTCCAGTAAGTAATAATCAGAAACTGCCTCAAGATGCCAACCTGTCCTAGAAGCAGCTCGGCAAGAACACAACCAGCTGACCATATGTCGATGGACGTAGAATACTCCGTTGCACCAAATATGAGCTCAGGAGCTCGGTAGTAACGGGAGCATATGTACGAGATGTTTGCTTCACCTTTAACCTGACGGCAGAAATATAATAAAGATACTGTCTACAGAAAATGGTAAATAGAAGAAAGAGTAATAATTATTCGTGAACCAATTGTCAATACTATAACTTGATAGCTATGCATAATAAGCAAGTCTCAAAATCGGATGTCATAATTTTAGGCCACTTTCTGAGTATCTACCACATACAGAAATCGTACGATAACTTAACCTTGAGCAAATATTCATTTTATTTCTCTCAAATAAAATCATTTGGCTAATTGAGGACCTATATCTTGTCACTCAAATAAATTCGTTTGTTTTTGGTGTAAAACCAGGCTCCGAATCAATGGCCATTAAACTTTGAGCATATGCATAGCCTTGTTCAACATTTAAAAGATAGACATAATATAAACTATACCAGGACTTTTGCGCTGCCAAAATCACAAAGCTTGACCTGATGCGTGAGAGGATCGACCTGGAAAGTTTATTCTAAGTTAGAAGGAAACTTGAATGAACATGCAAATTGTAAGATGCTGATCTAATCGAACAAGTAGGAAGCTATTTGTAGCTCACAAACATTAAGAGACAAATAGATTGCATACCAAAAGATTGTGAGGCTTTACATCTCGATGACAAACCCCTGGAACAATGTGTATATAAGCTAGCCCCCTAAAGATCTAATAAACACTTTAATTTAGTATTGGAATGAAGATGAAAAAGGACAGAGAGAAAATGTTGAATAGTATCTGAGTGTGTGAGTTCATACTTGATAAGTGTAAAGTTTCACATAGATGAGTGGCATCCTCTGGTTCATAGTGCAGTAGTGCCTCAGTACTCGATACATAGTCTCCGGAACGTATTCCATAACCAGATTTAAGAAGAGTTCATCTTTACTGGTTGTAGAAAAAAAACAGTGCTTCAAGGAAACAACATTTGGATGATCCATCAAGCGCATCAACTGCAGCTCACGATTTTTGTAACGTCTGTCCTGCAAGACTTTCTTTATTGCAAAAGTCTCCCCAGTTTCCAAGCATTTAGCCTAAGAAGAGTATTAAAAAAAGTTTAATGGAAAAGAAGAAAGGAAAAGAAAGGAAAATTTGACATTAGTTTTATTGATTTTTTATACCTGGAAAACGATTCCAAACGATCCGGAACCTACAACACGTTCCGCCATGTAGCTAATAGTCTAAAGCAATGTGAAAATCAACGAAACAAAAGTGAGCAGTTTAGCCACTCAAACATTGGAGAACATTAGAATGCATTAAGTGTTTCTGAGCACCAAGTTACAAGTCTTGGTTGCCATACAAGATGAGGAAAAATGACCGACCAAAATTTTTATTATAATAACTAAGTTGAAAAAATATGAAGCCAATAAGTTATTTTAAGTCAAAAATAAAATTATAACCTGTTTTGGCTCGCCATTTTTTCCTCCAATAGTAGTGGAGATTATGTGACCAGTTACTGCATCCTTGCTCTCTACAACAGTCGATGACATTTCCTACAAATTTGTAGACACATATAACAAAAGATGAGTTAAATGCCTAAACTATAAGGATGGCCGACATTTGAATACTTGGCAAATAACACCTCCCAAACTTAATGATATCAGCTACCGTCGAATGGCATTGATAAAAATACAAAAGTCAACAGTGCCTATCGAATATACATCTCTTTTTTTTTTTTTAATCAGAAACAGACTCTTTTCTTGATCATATTTAATATTAGTTCTCTTTTTCTACAGTGAAATGATTTGCTATGCGTGCAAATACCATTAAGGCTTGAAACACTAGAATACAAGAATATTTCTTGTCTAGAATTTTGAACTATCTGCATTTTCCGATGCTAGTGCTTGGAATGCCTGTGAATAATATGATGCGTCAAGAAAACTATGAAAAAGGAGAATCCAGTTTCAAAAAGTAAAAAAACGCTCGATGTCTTCAAAATATAGAATAATGAAAAGTTGAAAGATAAATCTCTCAAGAAACGCATAGGAACCACTCTCCTCCCGAAGGAAGATCAAATAAAATAAAAACTCGTTGTGTGTCTAAACAAGGCAAAAATAGAAAGAATCAAACATCATCAAAATCCTCAAGCAAACTGCAAAGGTTTGAAACACAAGCAACCAAAAGGCAAAATACTCAAATAGTTGAAACTACTGTACCTGAAGGCCAAAACATGTACTACAATACTCAAACCGACAAATCATATTCAAGTATCAAGAATTGATCACCTATGGAGAAAATATTTATCTCTTTAAGACAATAAAGCATATCAAACAAATTCAAGATAGAACACGATCTAACAAAGCAACTGCAGGCCGAATCGGATTGAGGTGTCATTATAATAGTACAAAATCGAGAGATGGAAAGAGAACGAAACACCGTCAGCAACTAAGAAGACAAAATTTGAAAGGAAAAATATGCGAAGAGATCCGTATTCGGTTTCCGACAACACAAATTTACTGTTCTTTGAGGAGGTCCAGAGGAACAAAAGGCTCTAACTAGATAAATGCGCGTTTTATCTACTATTAATTTTAGCAGTCAAACTAAAAGCTCGAAATCAGGAGGATATCAGTCGAACGTTCCGAAATAGAAGAATGCAGCACGAATAGCATACAGTTTCAAGTAAACATAAAAGCAGTTCTAAAACTCGATCCACAAAATCTCATCGATCGCATTCTCGGTCACAAAATCTCACCGAACTCCTCTGATCAGAGACCATAAGCATTACAAAATCAACACGATCGCTAATAAATTGTTCAGACGCGAACAAAACAACACGAGATCAAACGCGATCCATGAACCGACGCCAGAAAAACTACAACAAACACTACAAACCTCGAAAAAAAAAAAAAAGAAGCAAAAATCACCTTATCGGAGTCCATTTCAGAATCACGGAGAGTGCAGTCTGATGAGGTTCAGAGGATCATTTCCAAAGCCAAAGCCAAAGCCAAAGCCGCAGAATCTCCGGTAAGCCGACAATGAAATGCGATAAGCACTACAAATCAGAAGGCAATGCGAGATTGAGAGAACACTGAGGTCTCGCCGTTTCAATTTCTACGTGGAATTTCTCGGTTCGTTCATCATCTTCACAGTGAGAGAGTTTGAGAAGAAAGAGAGAGAGAGAGAGAGAGAGAGAGAGAGAGAGAGAGAGAGAGAGAGTGGTAGACCAACTCGATTAAGAGAGTGCCGAATGGTCCAGTCAGAAAGCTTTATAGAAATGGTATCTTATGATCTTATCTACGTCCAGTGTCAGTGCCGGTGGTTCTGTGGTAGACGCAACATGGTAACTAATATGGACCTGCGGCCACGTGGGCGAATTCGACGAGGATCGCATGATTTGGAACCCAATTATTCACCATTTTAAAACAAATACCTATTTCTCATTTATTATTCACTATATTGTATATGTAGTATTTATCTTATTGGTAATAATTTATTGTAACCAAATTGATTTACTAATATTGTATTTTTTTTCTTTTTTCTAATAATATATAAATATAAATTGGCAACAATATTTTTAACCTTATAATGAACATTTTAAACCTAATCTTGCTTTATAGTTTAGTGTTAGAGTCCATTAAAATATTTTTAATTATTTTTTTCTTTTAATCAAGAGAATACAATCCCGTGTGTAAAATAGTCCAAACTCACCGCTAATATATATTACGTATCGTCGTCAGTCTCACAATTTTAAAATACTAAAATACAGTCTTTTAGGGAAAGATTAAGAAATGCTCTATTCCCCTCTCTAACTAGCGTGGGATCTCACAATTCACCCATTGAATTCACCCCTGCAAGGGCCAATGGTCGACACACCGCCCCCAATCTAGCTTTTATACCATTTGTAATACCCCAAGCTCTTCCCTTTTAAACTTCTCCTTAAGGTTTTAAAACGCGTCATTTAGGGAGAGATTTTCAAACTGTTATAAAAAATACTTCATTCCCCCTCCAATCAATATGAGGATCTCGCGAGGTGCTCATACAAAAAAATCTGAAGTCTACATAAATTATATATTTAAATATGCTTAATCAATTATTCTTTTAGAATATTACATAATCCAATTAAGGCAGGGAGCTTTCTAGATAAAATTCATAAAATAAGTTTAGTAATTTACGTTTCAACCCACGAAATTGGCAATAATTATGTTACCTTAATTATAGTCTTAGCATTAATAAATATGTATTAAGTTTCATTAACACGTAGAAACTGAAAAGACGACAGAAATTAGGTAAAAGAAAGCATCTTTCTTATTTGTAGCTATTGTATATATATTATTGTTCTTACTTCTTAATTAATCTAGTTAATTAAGATTAATTATTAACTAATTAAGATTAACTAATTGACTACCCTGCAATTTCGTCTAATCTCAGTGGGTAATCCAGACGGAGGACTAAGATTCCCCATCTTAATCATTGCGTTTACGAAATCCTTTCTAAAGGTTAGGAGACTTTTACTGTAAGTCTGAACCAAGGCGTCTTGTGAGCCGCCGTTGAAGAGCTCTTGGTCCGAATGTAACAGCCCGCGCAGTTCAATCAAGTCTTTGAAATATTGGTTGTCGAACCTCTGGGTGGTCGAGTCGAGAGGGGCCAAGTTCATGTCGCCGCCCGTGAACGGACAGTTGGCTCTCTTCTGTTTGGCGAAGGCGGGATCGATGTTGGTATCGTTGTAAATGCGTCTTCGGAAGAATCGACAACTAGCCATACCAATGGTATGGGCGCCGGAGAGGGTAGTCATCTCATCGGCGTTGAAGCCTTTGGCATTGAACATCGAGATGAGCGTCGGGAGGTTGGAGCCTGGCCCCGGGAGGTCGCTGTTAGCGTCACTCTCGCTCGCCGTCCTCGAATCCTTCCGACCAAGTGGTACTTTCCAATCAGGACCTCCAAGCTATAAATTTTAAAAAACCAAGTCAATGTATGATCCATTCTGATTTCGTACGTACTGCATGTAAAATCATGCAACATAGTGAAAGGATAAAAAAAAGGGCTAAAATTACCAAATCAACCCCATCTCGAGTGGCAAGAGCAAGAATATCAGCACAAGAAACGGTGTTCTTGCAAGTAGCTTCGACTTCGGTTTTAATTTTGTCAATCACTTCGAACCCTCTAACTGAGTCTCGATTAGGAAATGCATTTTTTTCGCCCGTAAATGTCGGTGTATCATCGAGCAATATACTACCATCACAACCCTACATTTAAATTAACGAGTTACAGTAAATTTAATTATATAACATCTCGTTCAAAATGTCATAGAAAACCACGTGAAAATAGTTTCTCTCGAAATAGATAAGTTATCGTATTAATATTGCACAGATTTGTTCTAAAGATCATACGTTCGAGTTTCACCATACATTAACAAAGCAATCGTGGAAGAACAGGCGAAGAATTGAAGCTCCTATACGTTTTTCTGCAATAACAGCTTTGTTCATAACGGAACGAACAATTCGTTCGAGATTGGGACAACTTTTAGCGTAAAAGTTGGCTGAGAGCTGAGCATTGGCTGAGAAGGCTAAAAGGGAAAGAACAATAAAAAGATGGGAAATGGACGCCATTAGAGCAAAAAGGAGGAAGAAAGTTTGAGTGTGAGGCTTTTGCTTTGAAGGGTTGATTTATTTATAGATAAGAAATATTCTAGAGGGAAAGGGTTTTTTTTTTTTTTTTTTTTTTTTTAGCTAAATTAATAAAAATGCCACCTATAAGTTTAATAATAATTTTAAATTTTAAAAAAATAAAGTTAAAAATATTCTTACAAATAATACTTTATTTCATAAATAAACTTGAATTTTCAATAATATTTCAAATTTTAAAAAGCTTCATTAGTTTATTAAAATACAAAATAGGAACTAAAAGTATAATAAAGTCTAACCATTAAAATTTTCCAGAAAATAAAAACAAAAATTAAATGCAAAAATTAAATATTAAACAGTTGGATAAACGACACTAAAAATTTATTAAAGTTAGGCAGAAATTAAATATTACTGCGCACGTGTGAAAATGTTATCATTTGTAAGAAATAAGAGCCTTCCACTAACGGCAACTTTGATTATTTACACAAATTTATAAATACCATCTCAAAATTCTATAATTAATTAGTGGAAGATTAATCTATTGAAATTAAAACTCAAAAAGTCAAATTTTGATTATCATTAGAACAAGATAGTTATAAATAAATTAATAAATATTTGTGGCTTAGCTTTTTTTTTTTTTGAAAGGAAGGGTGAATGTGATATTTAGTACCTTGTTTAAAAATATATATTTTAATACTTTGTTAAAAAAATGAAAATGGCTCTATAATATCTTATCTAAAAGTGACTATAAGAAACCGTTATTTTAGACCAAATTTATGAACTCTCACATGGAAAAGGGGAGCGAAACATTCGTGGTGTGAAAATGTCTTCCTAGTAGACTTATTTTAAAACTGTGAGGCTGGCGACGATACATAACGAGTCAAAGAGGACAATATCTGTTAACGATAGATTTAGGCTGTCAAAGATAGTATCGAGGAGAATGAAACCTTTTTTCAACAAACGAGGTTTAAAATTGTGAAACTGACAAAGATTTGTAACAGGCAAAAAACAAACCATACTTGTAGACCGTGTAGTTAAAATACATTAAATTACTACATGTATAGCTTATTATTATTATTATTATTATTATATGTATGTATGAAAATCTAAAATTTTCATTCATTTGATTGTCTATTTAAACTTTTAAAATAATCACAAACGGTTTCATCCATACACAAAACACACCATACCCAAATTTTCAAAACGTTAATTACATCACAAATACTATGACGGGAGAATCAATGACACATCCTATGAATTCAAATTCTTACACAAGAGTCACCGACGCAGTCGGTAACTGAGACAATAAACAGTTAGCATATGAATATGAATTTCTTACAGCAACACAAACGAGTCTAAAATCTATGTTAGCTAACGAGAAGCAATCGTCGAGAGACAACCTGTTCTTTCATTCAGTCTTCCGAACTAGCCTTGTCGTGCGCCACAGGCGACTTGGTAGCGCTGGAACTAGAACCGCTACCAATCTTCGAAGCTGTCCTGTAATTTCTCACCAGTGGAACCAGTGACTGGACAACATCGGCCATCAGCGGCCTGTAATCTGCCTCTGGTTGAACACACATTGCGGCTATGGCTGCAACTTGAACAACATCCTTCATGGAGTATTGACCCTCCAATGCAGGGTCCATTATATGCATCACTTTCTCCCTATCAGTCAGCCTCGGCAAAGCCTATCTCACCAATTGACATCCGAACGTACGAGAAATAAGTATTGAAGTTAAGAAATTAGAAACGGAAAATCCGAGTCATCGACGTTAGTTTGAGAACTTGGTCAAGTAAGCTTACCCAAGAAACAAGGGAAGCTTCCCCAGGAGTTCTCTTCATATCAACTGGAACTCTGCCTGTAAGCAGCTCCAAGAGGACAACCCCGTAACTATAGACATCTGACTTTGTTGTCAAATGCCCTGTTAGCGCATACCTGCAAGAAAAATGTCACTAAAACTTATAAGAAGGCCGTTCCCGTGCGCTTCAAAAAACGGGGCAATAATGATGGTATTGTGCGATCTACTTCGTTCTCCTCTCCAACTAATGTGTGATCTCACAATAATAATAGTATTGTGAGATCCCACATCGGTTGGGGAGGAGCACGAAGCATTATTTATAAGGGTGTGGAAACCTCTCCCTAGTAGACGTGTTTTAAAAACCTTAAAAGGAAAGCCCGAAAGGGAAAATCCTAAGAGAACAATATCTGCTAGCGGTGAGCTTGAGCCGTTACAAAAACCATCAACTATTGTCATGAAAAACAACGCAAAATAGTCATCTAGGATGAAGGTTCTTACTCAGGCGCAACATATCCTTGTGTCCCCAGTACTCGAGTGGATACATGTCCCCCGACTTTGTCTGAACCGATCTTTGCCAATCCAAAATCAGAAACCTTGGCATGAAGATTTTTGTCCAACAGAACATTGCTGCTCTTGAAATCCCTATGAATTATTGGGGGGCTTACATGTTCATGTAAATACTCCAAACCTTTGGCAGCTTCAAGCGCAACTCTCAACCGCGTTTCCCAGTCCAACTTAACACTGACTGAATTTGAACCTGGATTTTAAATTTCACTAATGAAAAACAAAAAAAGAAAAAGAAAAAGAAAATCGTGTTCTATATTGCGGACTAATCGTGTTCTATATCTATTACTTACTGCTAACAGGATACAGATGTTCTTGCAGACCGCCATTAGCCATGAACTCGTACACCAGCAATTTATGATTGCTATTAGAGCAATACCCGAGCAAGGCCAACAAATATGGTGAATGAAGTCGACTTAACAATTCCACCTATCGACAAGGTTATCGACCAATCAATAATCGGTTTCTAAAGCCCAAAGAACAAAGGCTAAATATCTGTTTAATGTACCAAAGCATACAAAATGAGACTAGAAATTACCTCCACTTTAAATTCATCCTCTCCCTGCTTCCCTGCTTGATCCATAAGCTTAATCGCAACCTTTCTCCCATCGTTGAGAACTCCTCGGTATACATATCCAAAGCTACCGTGCCCGACCACATTTGACTTGCTAAAGCCACAGGTAGCTGAGTATAGCTGCTTGAAGGTGAACACTTGGAGGCCTTTCTCGGTGGAAAATTCTTTAACATTGTCAAAACTACCTCCCTTCTCAAGATCATCCCCTTCAAGAATCAAATTACCATCAATTTTATGATATATGCCGAAAAATTAAAAGTTTAAAAGCTAAAACCAAGTTCAAACTAGGAATTGATCTTTGAAGCATAGAGGGGAAAACTCAGGCCACAGAAGTCCAAATAGTGGCGACGTACTCTTTAAGTGAATGAAATGTGTTCGTATTCTCGTTTTGGTAAGGAATACATGTTGAATACAACTCTTTGTGGAAAACATTCGCACTGTTTGTTAAAACCAATCGAGAAGAGATTACAAAACACTCTGTAGAATACCACTACACTTTGTTCTACTTGAGCCTGCTTGGAATTTCTTGGGAATAAAACTTTGTTAGGGTGGATAGGTATTTACAGGAGAGGCTAGACAATTTATTCCTAAAATATCTAATCATCTATTCCTAAAACACCTAAATCATTTTCCTAAAATATACCGACAATGGACTCATATAATTATTGGGCTTGACCCTATTGTGCTAGTGATGATATTTTAACAACAATTATTTATCTAAGTTCAATAACACGCAAAGATGAGGATGAGAAATCGAATCTCTGACCATTTGATCGAAGATATAATTGCTTAACTAGTTGAGTTATGATCAAAATAACAATAAAAAACGAAGTTCCTAGATATTTGAACACAATCACCTGAATGTATATTTAAGGTTTATATAGCATAACGATAACGATGATTTACGAAAAACCAAATAGATACAAATATATGTTCTTATGTAATAGATGCAAATGACCAATATGAGTATAGCTTAGCAGTAAACGACATCTACTCCTACCTTTAAGGCTCGAGGTTCAAATCCCAAGGAGTTTCCAAACATTCAGAAGTTTCAATTTCCTTAAACTACCAAAGCAAAATAATCACAACCATCCTTGCAATAAGTGAATGGCATTAGAGGAAATACACAGATGTCGACCATGAGAAATAAATGCATTAATTATAAGAAGAACCTCCAAGAAAGTGGACCACAAGAAAATTTTAAAACAAAATCCTCCTCAGTCATTAGTCATTACTGTTGTGCCGACAAGTTTTATTCATACAGGAAAAGGAAATTTCAGATACAGAGAAGAAAAAGCCCCAAATCAATCACCACAGTTCAATATATAGACATCTCCATTGAAATACTTAGCTAATCAACAAGATGCTGGAGGAAAGTGAAAGAAAACTAAATGAGTCTAAAAATGATACCAAATGAAGCGTACTTTTGCGGATTTTGAGGCGTTTAGAGACCTTATTGCTGATATAGCAGTAATAGCTGAAAGCGACGAGCAAAGAAACGAGAGCCAAGGAAGCGAGTACAACAATTGCCACAAGAACGAGTTGCTCTTTTCTTCGGTACTCTTCGTCGACTTCCATTTCTCGGATCCAAACAAGAACAGCGAAACCCTAGGCTCTTTAAAGCGATTGAGATTTTAGAATATGCAGCGATGGTGGTGGGGGCGAAGGAGGAAGAAGATGAAGAACAGTGACTTAGTTTTGGAGTGTGAAAATACTGACACTGCCTCTCCTCCCTCCACACTCTCTGTTTGCGTGCCTTTTTCTTTTGTGTTGTTTTGTTTTATGGCGCGGACAAGGGTAACTTTTTTATGTTATTGCATTTGGGTCCTTGGACTTTTGTTATATTGCGATTAAACCCCTCTCTTTTTTTTTTTTTTACTTTTTGGGTGCACTTTATAGAAAATTTTGAAAAGTTTTTTCTTTCCTTTTTCTAATTTTGTCTTCTTGTGATACTATGAAAAATTTATTGTCTCGACTTTAATATAAATATATATATATATACCCCATAGAAACTGTGTATGTCCTTAGGCCCGTAGGTCCTAACACCATGTTAGAATTCTAGTTTTTCCAGAGTGGTATCTCACTGATGGCTCGGGATCTCTCGAAAGGGGGCCTTCTTCGGGCTCCACTTAAGCTGCGCAGGAAAGGCCCAAAGCCAATTCCAAGGAACAGTGACGCCTCATAGGGTATTTCTGTCCAGATGCAGTTAGTCGGCATATACCGATAGTCCATATATATATATAATTTAGACCTTTTGTGAAAAAAGAAAAAAATGTTTTTAACTTTATAGATTATTAAAAGATTAGAGTGTGCAATTTGAAGTATTTTATATAATATAATTTTAATTTATGACAATAGTTAAAAAGTGACCCTTTTTTTTGGCCAAAAAAAGAAAAGAAATTAAATCTCATGGAAAGGATCAAACCATAAAGAAGAAAAGGAGAAGGATGAGGAAGCTTTTTGTCTTTGAAATAAAATTGATTCACACACCTTTTTTTTTTTTTTTTTTAATAATATATTTGTTTAAATACCAAATCAAACAAATTCAATAATAATTGATGTTTCAATATTATTAACATTAAAAAAATATAATAACAAAAACTACATAACTCAATAAAATTAGAAATTTGAAATCAATATAAATTACCACCCATTGAGAATTACAAGAGTAATATATTTATTATAAACAGATATCACTAAAATGTCATAAATAGAGTAAAAAATTTAAGAAATTGAATTGAATAAAAAATTTAATAACTTGAATTGAATCTTTATATGTTGTACTTTGACTACATATTTGACCTTGACTAGATAATGGTCCCTAGTTTTTACGTCACTTTACAATTTGATTTCATCACTTGGAAATATCAATTTTGCCCTTATTGTATAAAAAATTCTCAATTGATGAACCCTCCCACAAAATAAAGTTGTTAAATCAAGTTCAAAATCATTAAATTATTGATTAATTTTTGCTAAGAGCTTATGTCCATTGTCAAATCCCAGTTAAAAATGAAAATATTATTCATTGTTCTAAAACAACTCGTACTCAATCTAATTAGGGTTAAAGGAATTTTTTTTAACGGTATGTAAAGTAAAAAATTTCTAACGAGTCTTGTCAAGGGGCATATTTTATGTCAATTGAGTCATTCTCAAGTTGACATCTAAGCTGAGTAGAAATCATCTTATCCCGTACAGTTTTATTCCTATTTAAGAGGCGATTTACCGAGATGTTACAGAGACGGGGAAATATATGGAAAACCATGCCGTGTATAATCCCAAAAAACGACTTGAAAATGTAAGTGTTCATGAGAAATCAAAGTAAAGTCAATTCACAGTACACAATATCTGAAGCCAAAAGCTCTTGTTATAGTCAAATTCACCACTTACATAATAACCAAACGGCCTAATAATATAAGCCCTCCTACTTTTTTCCACGAAGCTTAGTTCCAAGAGCTCTCTCAAGCTTGGTGATTATTTGTTGATTTGGAATGGCTTTGCCAGATTCGTACTCCTGAATGATTTGTGGCTTCTCATTGATCAACTAAACCAAAAACAAACAGAAAAAAGATGAAAACAAAAGCTCATCACGTCTCTGCTAGCAAGCTCAAAGAAGAATATGGCCAGTAACCAACCTCGCCCTGTGCGGGGCAGGCGTCGGTAAGGTTCATAAAGAAAATGCAAATGAAGTGGGCAAAAGAATCAACAGAAATGATGCATACTTGAGCAAGCTGAGACTGAGTGAGCTTCTTATCTGTTCGAGCCTGCATAATGGCCTTCTTCAGCTCAGTTGGTACCTTTTCATCTGTGGTTAAGTAGATGAGCAGAAAAACCAAAATGTTAGTTTAGCTCCTATTATAAATCCAGAGCAAGGAGAAATCCTCTATAGCGAAGATTAAACTCGCAAAGCATTGCTTGCATTCACAATGTGAGACATGGTTCGATGTTGCAGTTTCTCAACTTGAGGTTCTAGAAGCAGCCACGACACAACAAGTTTGGGCTTGTATTAATTTCCATAAGCAAAAAGACAAGCAAGCTTGAAAAATGCTAAAAGAACGGTTAAAAGAAAAACAAAGGATATACAGTATAAGATTGAATGCAAACTACGAGAGCAAAAGTGTCGTTTAACAATACTCACTAATTTATAGGTATACTTTGTGAAACTTGATCTTGGTACATGATAAAAGGTTAAAAAGAATTATAATTATTTTCTTCTAATGAGAATGATATTTCATTCATGTACAAAAAGGGGCAAGAAAGCATCCTGAAGCTAATGGAAATTGCATAAAAGCCTTCCAATTAGCCAAGAATCAAATAAGCTAAAATAATAAAGGAAATGAAAGTGCTTCATGGTTTGAAGCGAATTTTAGAAGCTCCAAACTTCTCTATACAATATTGTACCATCAAATATCAAGGAAGATATATCTTAATTCATTATGGAACCATGGAGGGTGGAAGGGAAGGGTATGTCCCTAAGTGTTACAGTTACCCCTCAAGGAACAAGAAATTGTTTGGAAGGTAGATTGATCTTCTACCAACACTTGGGCTAACTATGAGATCCCGCATCGATTGGAGAGGAGTACGAAGCATTCACTATAATTGTGTGGAAACCTCTCCCTAACAGACGCATTTTAAAAACCTTGAGGATGAGCCCGAAAGGGAAAACCCAAAAAGGACAATATCTAGCAGTGGGCTTGGGCTGTTACAAATGGTATTAGAGCCAGACACTAGGTAGTGTGCTAGCGAGGACGCTAGGCCCAAAGGGGGGTGGATTGTGAGATCCCATGTCGGTTGGAGAGGGAAAATAAGCATTCTTTAGAAGGGTGTGGAAACCTGTTCCTAGCCGACGCATTTTAAAAACCTTGAGAGGAAGCCATAAAGAAAAAGTCCAAAAAAGACAATATTTGCTAGCGTTGGGCTTGAGCTATTATACTAACAAACACTTGCTTCTTCTCATGACAGTGTTAAAAGGGATACAAGGACTTGACCATAAATTCCAAAAATATTTTCCCTTTTACAAAAAGTTTCATTTCCATTTTTGGTTTCGTTAAGCCCATGCAACATCCAATGCTAAACAAGTCCCAGAGGATCGAAGTATATTACATTCTAATCAATGAAAGATACTTCCCAAATTTCAATATTACATAATTTGCAGATATTCACATCAGAAAACTAAAAAAGTGAAACATAACATGAAATTCCTAACTACTATCCTAAAAGTATCCATAACAGTTTGAAATGCTCTCTAAGTGCATAGTAAATACTCTTCTGAAGTCAACATACATACATGCATACATAATAGTGAACGCAATAAAAATGGTGAGAACAAAATAAATCTCAACACTAGCAAGAAATTAATATTGACAGGTAAGGAGGGGATCAAAAATAAACCACAAGATTTAAGGTTGATTCATCGTCTTCCATTGGGAAAGTGTCGCCTACATTTATCTGTAAACAGCATTAAGATGTAATGTACTCACGAGAGAGATTTTCTGTCTCATCATCCAACTTCCTGGTATTCAAACTAGTACCGCTAGAGGCAGCTTTATTTGTCCCAGCATTAGCTGAAGAAAGAAAGAAAAAACAAATCACAATACGGAAAAAATGGCTTTAATTTAGTGGTTTCATGAAAAAATTAAAGGAGAAAAAGGGAATAAGTGGCTAAGAAATTCATCTGAAGTGAACTGATTTTCTTTCTTTTTTCTGTTCTTGTTGAAACATATGCGAAATTAATTTATTCTAGAATGTTTATAATATTACCTTCAACAAGAAGTTTTAGAACACATGGACCGAGTCTAATTAATTGACCAATTAACAACACAGAGATAAGATATAGACCGAAAGGATTAAATATCCCCCAAATGAGAAAAGCCAGAATGAACCACGAGTCATAATACAATCAGTATTCAAAAAACGATGATAACGTCAAATTTCCACAAACAAATCACAATGGAACTAGTTCATCATCTATCAGTTCGAGCGAACATCAAAGAGCGATAAACAAATTTCCACAATCGAGCACCATTTCAGTAAAAGGAAAAAAAAAAAACGCGACAATGATATCTCAAATTCAAGATCAAAACTCATTCTACAAGCACGAAAGGAAAAGAAATGTTGCAGGATTGATGATGAATAATAGAAATAAAACAGAAAAGAGAAATGGAAATAGGAGCAAACATTTCTTTAAGGTTTCGATCTCGGCACCGGCGCGGCGGGCGGCGTTTACAGCTTTCTCGTCCTTCTTGGCGGCGGCGTTGGGAGCCTTCTTCCTGATGACAACAGGTTCCCAATCCTGTGAAATGGGTCCAATTCCAGACATTCTCGTCTCCTCTACCTGTTTCTGCAACTCTCTCTGCGGTAGGAAAATGTTTGCCGCCGAGCTTTAGGGTTAGAAGATAAATGGGAAAAGTAAATAGAAACAAAAACTCGATATATCCCCCATACGCCTCCTGGCGGTAATAAATACAGAGTTCTACATATTTTACCCTTCATTTCCACAAAATTAAAAATTACGCTAAATATTTATTTTTAGAAAAATACTAAGCGCCCGTAAGAACAATTTAATTTTTTACTCTACAAAATTAAACCTATAAATACTGCAGTTTTTTTTTTCAAAACCGAAACATATATATATATATAAAAAATATAAATATATTTTGAAATTTGTGTTTTTAAAATTGGATTAATAATTCTAATATTTTGAAAATTTGTGTTTTTGTTGTTGGGATATGAAGATCAATGACGAGATATATTTGGAAGATATTTGGTAAAGGATACATAGATATTTGTTAAAGATTTGAGAGAGATAACTCTAAATTTTTGGAAGTTATATTTAATAAATTAAAACTATATATATACCACCTTAGACCGTGTCATTCTCTGTATTCTCTCTTGTTGTACATACCTGAAGTCATCGATAAAACTTGAAACCATATATATACCACATTAGGTCATGTCGTTCTCTGTATTCTCTCTTGTTGTACATACCCGAAGCCATCAATAAAACTTTTCTCTATATTCTCTCTTGTACATACTCGAAATCATCAATAAAACTTTTATAGCCAATATTCTTTATTGAAGTTTCTCTCTCCTGTCTTTTGGGTTCATCTTGATCGAGTGTGTGTTGTTGAGCAAGCGATCCTAATAACTGATATCAGAACCTAAAATTTGTCTGTGTCTTGTACGTTTATAAACCAAAGAAATTAAATCTAAGATTAAAAGTTCAAACAACATATCATACTAGTTTGGGCATAATTAAAAGTTTAATGAATTATTAGAAGATTTTATTTGACGCTAAACTTTTAATTTAAACTCAGAGAAAAAATAGTTTATTTATAAAAATAAAAATAAAAATAAAAAACATTTTTTAATGGTGTTTTAAGCAAAAAATCAACTTTACTTGGGCCAGTGGTTATAGCATTCTCTCTCTAAATCCTGTATGATGAATATGTCATTTTAGCGGAATATACACTCTCTACCACCTACAAAAATCTCTAAGGTCATGCTCGGTACTCAAAATAAACTAAATCTAAATTATAACTTTACGTAATTTGGACTATAACTATATCGACAGGCATAGACGACAAGAACATTAACAAAAGAGCACACTTAAACGCTCACTAAATACTTTATAAGTCAAAAATTCACTAAAATTAGAAATTCATTATAAAATTTCTCGAATTAATGAAACAAAATAAATATTTAATTCTATACTGTCGATTTCAGGTCCCACAAATAATACGAAGAACCTAATCTTAATAGAATCCTAAGCTCAATTCCAACTACGTATTCAAAGCCATGTTTTCAAGCAAATGAATGAGTGTATAATTTCTTCTGTTAAATTCCTACCCATTTATTGACCCACGTGTCACAAAATGAGTTATTAATACTTAATCTGCTGTACAGTTGGAGTAATTACCTTATAATAATCTGCCACATTCGTTCATGGCAAAGGGGAGAGACGTCCATCAGTGGTCAAATCTCCAACTACAGGAAGCGAAGGCAAAGTGAAGGTGAAGATAATTTTTACCACTTTAAGAACTGTAAAATATATATTCTATTCTATTCTATAAACTACGATTCAAAATTTAATCAATAATGTCAATAATCATAACTTGAGTCCAACTTATAGACATTGAGAAGTAGTATAGTATAATAATCAAAATGGGGATTGAATTTTCAACTTAAGGTAAAATCATAAAGCCAATTGGGGATGTGTTAGAATCAGTGGACGACCTCCTCACCTATCACGTTTGTTACATCAGTGACACGATCTCGTGTGTATGTGTGTAAACGTGTCCTACCCTATTCTCACCAAACATATTCAAAAAGAAGACTAAGAAAAATCTAGTTCCCACTTTCTATATCGATCTCATTGCAACTCACAAATAATTAAATTTACCCAAACACTACCGAAAACGTCGAGGATAAACACACCAACAAAAAAAAAAAGTAAGTTTCAATAAATATAATAAATATGGAAAAAGAAGCAAAACCATATCATTTTTTAATTCAGCAGCATAAAATAGATATGGAAGGCCCACAGCTTTATAAGAAAGAGCACAAAATCAACTTAAGTAGTCAATTTCCAAAGCAATGAGGGATGCCCACAAATCACACACATATACCACATATTAACAATTGGATAACATAAAATAATAGTGATAAGAATCCAGCAATGACCACCCAACATGAGATTTATTCGAATGACCGTCCAAATTTAGCCTACACTAAAAGCCAATCATTCAAATAACTTTTCCTTGTTATGGATGAGTATAGAATTCATTATGACCTGTTTAAGATGCTTTATACTTTATAAAGAGAACTTTAGATGCTCTGCTCCTCCTAGGCCTAAAGCAAAATATTGCGGGCAAAAAAAAAAAAATACCTTTTTAGCCCATCATGTTAATCCTATAAATTCCATCAAACATATATGTCCGTACATAAAACAAAATGCGCATCCAAGTAACAACTCCAACATAGGGATTAGGCCAAGGTCAATCGATGATTATTTTGTCCTACTAATAATAATTTTGTGCTAAACAAACAAGCATATAGGCGACTTGATTTTGTTGGATAGGGGAACGAAGCCTTCCTTATAAGGATTTGAAAATCTTTCTCTATAAAATGCATTTTAAAATTTTGAGGGGAAATCAAATAAGGAAAGTTTAAAGAGGACAACACCTGCTAATAGTAGACTTGGGCTGTAACAGGTCGTTTCTTTCTTTGAGTACAATGAGGCCAAGTGGAAGATAGATGGTCTGAAAAGGGGAGGAGAGAGGGATGAATAGAGATGTGATAAATTGAGAGATAAATCAATCAAAATTATGTAAGAATGATTTGATTGCAACCATCATGGGCAAAGAGACGAAGAAAAACATTATGGATCCAAATTTCACCACTTCCATCTATCATATATGTATTTAAAACTTTTGAATTCGTTGGCAACTGAATAAGGGAATTTTTTTATTTCAAAAAATAAAAAAAATTAAATACAAATAATACAGGAGAAACTGATGAATTTATTTAGAACAAAGGTTCAGAGTTATGAGTATATTTGGAATTGACCCTAGATATTTATCAACGTACACATCAAGCTAAATAAATATCCAACACTAGATACTTCAAATTTTCATTCAATCTATTTTTAGACTACCAGAATTTAGGGGTACAGGAACACCATCTTTGAAATAAGGGTCCCTATTTGCTAGCAACTTCAAGTGGCAGTAATAAAATGGCTGTAAATGGATGGGAAACGGATAAAAATAAGAAGATATACAAATTTACAAACAATAATAATTAGAAAACAAAAGAACTTACCCTGGTAGGTGACTCTCCATTTGTGTCAAAGATTATTGGGACTAAGTCCCACGTTGATTTGGTTAATTTAGTGGAAGATCATAGATTTATAAGTAAGAAATACTATCTCCATTGACATGAGACCTTTTGAGAAGAGCTTTGAGAACTTATGTTCAAAGTGGACAATATCATACCATTATGGAGAGTCGTGATTTCTAACATGGTATCAAAGTTATAGCCATGTCAATAGAATCCTCAAATATCGATCAAAGAATTACGAGCCTCGAAGGAGTAGTCAAAAGTGACTAAAGTGTCGAATAAATGGTGTACTTTGTTCGAGGGCTCTAGAGAAAGGAGTCGAGCCTCGATTAAGGAGAGACTAATGGATTATTGGGAGTGAGTCCCATATTGGTTAATTTAGTGGAAGATCATGAGTTTATAACTAAGGGATATTATTTCCCTCTATAATGGTATGATATTGGCTACTTTAAGCATAAATTCTCATGGTTTTTTTTTTTTAATTTTCCTAAGAGGCCTACCAATGGAGATGTAATCGTTACTTATAAACTCATAATCAACCCCTTAATTAGTTAATATGTCCTCTCCCAACAATCTTTCTCTTGAACAAAATACACCATAGAGGCTCTCCTAAGGCTTATGGAACCCTCGGATAGTCTCTCCATAATCGAGGCTCGACTCCTTCTCTGGAGCGCTCGAACAAAATACACCATTTGTTCGACACTTGAGTTACTTTTGACTATACCTTCGAGGTTCACAATTTTTTTTTGTTCGATATTTGAGAATTCTATTAACATTGTTAAGTTAAGGATATGATACCATGTTAAAAATCACGACTCTCCACAATGGTATGATATTGTCCATTTTGGACATAAGCTTTCGTAACGTTGTTTTTGGTTTTCCAAAAATATCTCATATCAATGAAGATGTATTCTTACCTATAAATTCATGATCAACTCCTTACCCCTTACTTAGTCGATGTGGGACTCCTCTCCCAACAATCTTCAATAGTTTCCTCATTTACATGCGAAAAGTAAACGTTACCGGGTAGAAGCACTTGCTATTTCTGTATTGGATGCTTGCTGTCTGTTGCCTTCTCCATGCAACTGGGCAATGGCAAGGTGAACAATCCAAATCCCATAAGGCAATAGCAAACTTGCAATCATCATAATTCTGCAAATGAGCCCCAAAGGAAATCAAGCAGTAAAAAGGAATGGAAAAAAGGTATCAAATTCAAAAGTAGTGATTGGAAGTAACTGTAGGATTCAATAAATGAGAAATTGAAAGTGCAATACAAAAGGTTTTCAAGTAAAGTTTTTCTCCAAAGAATGACTTTTCCCCCAAAAGGTATGTATGTTTAGGCACTAACAAAAACAGGCGATCCTGACTGTGAGTGGTGGAATTTAAGTTACAGTTGATGGGGAGTTGACGGCAGCAGGCATAATTCAAAATGGACCAAAAAAAGATCTGCTTTCAAGTCTAACAGATTACTCTTCAAGACAATCTAACTATTTAATTCCAATTTCATCATTAAAATGATATATATATATATATATATATATATATATATATATATATATATATATATTATAAGAGACCATTTGAATGAGAGAGGTATAGTTATAAAAAAATAAAAATATTAGAAATTCAAAATAGCCCTAAGAAGACATGACTCCAAGCGGATACTTGACATGTATCCTCTCTTTCCGGTCCATCACAAGGGAAACGAAAACCAAGAGTTTACATAGCTCGATAAACAAAATTGTCGAAAAATATTGTGTAGGACCGTCTTTTCTACAAATATTCTCTAATTTCTTTCTTTTTAACATATTTCAAAAAAAAAAGTCATAATAAAGTTTTTCTAAAGTAGAGCTTTTGCATTCTTAAGAGTATGATGCTTTAAGGCTATATCCAAAAGTTTTTTTACCTTCTTAGGAAATGTGAGATGTTGGTACGAGGTATTTTAGGGAAGCCCAAAGCAAAGCTACAAGGACTTATGTTCAAAGTGGACAATATCATACCACAATGAAGAGTCGTGATTCCTCCGGAGATGTCATTTGTCCAAAAATTCTATGGGATGTGAAGTGCCTAAACAAGAAATGAATTTTTCAAAATAAAATAAAATAAAAGTTTAAACAATTATCTCCTTGCAAAGCTTGAAGGTCAAGATTCGGGAGAGTTGGTGACAGGGAGGTCTCATCCATATCCGGATACAGGGGGAGTCACACAAGATAAAATGTCCAATTGGACGAATTTACCCTCCTTAGTTAACGCACGCGCCAGGGAAGATCGTGAAGAGCCACTCCCTGATCCAGATACATCGTATTCACGTGGCTCTCCCTTGCAAGACAAATCCACCAGTTTCGATAACTGTATCTCTCCCTCCCAAACCAAACGAAGCTGAGAAAAGAAAAGAAGGAGAAGGCGCGGAAAATCGCCAGGAAAGAAGAAAGTCAAGCAATCAAAGAGGGATGCTTTGATAAACGAGCACACGACCGGGAAAGGCCGTCGACTCAAATGGCCGGGACTTCGATAAATGACTTGCCGGACGTTCTCCTGTCGAACATACTGGCGATGGTCTCCGACACCCGGACGAGGAACTCGCTGTCTCTTGTATGCCGGAAATTCTTGTCTTTAGACAGGGCCACGCGCTTTTCTCTCTCGCTGAGGGGGAACGCTGAAGACCTCTACGGGATCCCGACGTGCTTCAGATCTGTAACCCACCTGGACCTCTCGCTTGTCTCGCCGTGGGGACACGTGTTCCTCTGCTCGTTGCCTGATCCCCATCTTCTCGCTCACCGCTTCCGCGGCCTCTTTCCATTAGTCACGTCTCTCACCGTCTATGTGCGATCCTCAACTACCCTTCAGATTCTCGCCCGTCAATGGCCAGGATTGCGCCATGTTAAGCTGGTTCGGTGGCATCAACGGCCGCAATCCGTCCCTGGGGAGGACCTTGCCCCTATTTTCGAACATTGTCGATCTCTATCCACACTGGACCTATCGGAATTCTACTACTGGATTGAGGACATTCCGCCGGTTCTTCTAGCCAATCCCCTGACAGCTAAATCAATTTCGAAGCTAAATTTGATGACAACGTCGTTCACTGATGGTTTCAAATCGACGGATATACTAACCATTACCGAGGCTTGCCCCAACCTCAGCCAGCTTCTCATGGCGTGCACGTTTGATCCCAGGTATTTTGGGTTTGTAGGAGATGAAACTCTGTCCGCAATAGCTACTAATTGTCCAAGACTTAGCCTTCTTCACCTTGCGGATACTTCGACAATGGCGAGTGTCCGAGGAGACCCCTCCGCCGATGGTTTCACGCCAGAAGACGCAAGAATTAGCACAGCTGCTCTAATTGAGCTATTCTCCGGGTTGCCATTGCTAGAGGACTTGCTTCTGGATGTTGCTAAGAATGTCCGGGATAGCGGACCGGCACTAGAGGTTCTGAACACTAGATGCCGGAAATTGAGGAGTCTTAAGCTTGGGCAGTTTCATGGAATCTGCATGGCGGTGGGTTCACGGCTCGATGGGATTGCACTTTGTCTAGGGCTTGAATCGCTGTCGATCAAGAATTGTGCGGATTTAACTGATATGGGTTTGATAGAAATTGGTAGGGGATGTGTGAGGTTATCCAAGTTCGAAGTGGAGGGATGTAAGAAAATTACAATGAAGGGTTTGAGGACAATGGTGAGTTTGCTCAAGAGAACTCTCGTGGACGTCAAAATTTCTTGCTGTGATAATCTTCATACCAGAGCTTCTTTGCGAGCTCTAGAGCCAATTCAAGATCGGATTCGTCGTGTTCATGTCGATTGTGTATGGGAAGGCTCTGGGGAAGATTGTGAACTTGGGAACTTCAACCTCGACGAAGTTGATGAACTTACCAGTTGTTCCACTGATAGTCTCTTTGAGGGGGAAAACAATGGCGGATATTCAAGGAAGAGGAAGAGATCCAAGCACTCCACTGACCCTGATTGTTCCTTCTCCATGGAGAGCAATGGTAGTGAATTATGGAAGAGATGGGATCGTTTGGAGTATCTGTCTCTTTGGATTGGAGTGGGTGATTTCCTGAGTCCATTGCAGTCAGCTGGTTTAGATGACTGCCCAGTTCTGCAAGAGATTCATATCAAAGTGGAAGGGGACTGTCGGGGACGGCACAAACCAATGGATACATTTGGGTTAAACATCCTTGGACAATATCCTCAGCTAACGAAGATGAAGTTGGATTGTAGTGACACAATAGGCTATGCGCTAACCTGCCCATCAGGCCAGATGGATCTCACCTTGTGGGAGAGGTTCTTTCTAAATGGTATAGGTAGCCTAGGACTTACAGAGCTTGATTATTGGCCACCACAGGACAGGAGTTTCAACCAGAGGAGCCTATCTCATCCAGCTGCAGGGCTATTAGCAGAGTGCCTCACTCTGAGGAAGCTATTTATACACGGAACAGCTTATGAACACTTCATGAATTTTCTGCTTAATATTCCGTATCTACGAGATGTACAACTAAGGTTGGATTACTACCCAGCACCGGAGAATGATATGAGTACAGAGATGAGAGCTAGGTCTTGCAGTCGCTTTGAAGCTGCACTTAACAGCCGCCTAATCCCTGATTGACATCAGCACGTGGCCAGTGCTTGTTCTAGTTAGAAAGCAATCGTATGGCTAGTCCTTGTTTTAGGAATCAAGATACATCACTGCTTACTTTGAGATTAGCTGTATCATTTTCACTTAGAGATTTATCACTCTCTGTCATTTGAGGAACCCATTAAACTTTGTTCCAATGCAGATGTTCGAGGAATAACAAACTCTTTAGTCTTTCTGGTAGTAAATTCATAATCAAAAAGTTTTTTTGTGATTGTTCCAAAAGATACGACAGAGCTAGTATGAGGTCTACTCAAAGGCACATAATAGATCGATATGAACATCATGAATTGTCCCATAATAAAACCTGTTGTTGCTGATACTTTATTCTCGATTCCTTCTTCCATTATCCGAGCTCTGAGAAGGAAGAAATAAGATGGCTCTAAAGAAAATTTGGTCAAAAATCCATAATAGAGTCCGACCACCATAACCGAATAATGAATTATTCCGATAATGTGGACTTTTTAACTTTCTACCCTTGAGTAAGGATAGGATAGATACAATAGATTAAGAAAGAAACAAATTGGTGCAGCTTAACTAATTTAATCTATAAGTCTCTGAAAAAAAAAAATGAGATTATCTATCACCTTCAGGAATTTATGAGGTTGTTCTAGTTCTATAGATTAAAGGACGAGTTTTTAGCTAGATGAGCTTTAGATGTAAAGTCAGACGGAAGATTTCATGTCCCATATGGCAACATTAATCATGGTTTCATTGTATAAACCTGACCACCTTTTAAGGTTGAGTCAACCTAGAATCCTTCGTTATCAACAAACTAACTTGCCTAGACAGAGAACTAGGATCATTGGATGAACATTCAAATGCAAACTTGCTATCTTTGTAGCCACTTGAATATCCCCAGATACTGATTTAATCCCTTTGGGAGTTCGAACGGATTTGAACAGATGACTCTCCACCACTCTTTCTGTAACAGCTCAAGCTCACTGCTAGCAGATATTGTCCACTTTGGTCCGTTACGTATCGTCGTCAGACTCACGGTTTTGAAACGTGTCTACTAGGGAGAAGTTTTCATACTCTTATAATAAATACTTTGTTCCTCTCTCCAACTAATGTGAGATCTCACAATTCACCTCCCTTTAGGCCCCAGTGTTCTGGTTTACACACTGCACGGTGCCTAGTTCTTATACCATTTGTAACCGTCCAAGCCCACCGCTAGCAAATATTATCCGTTTTGGCTCGTTACATATCGCCGTCAGCCATAATTTTAAAACGTGTCTCTTAAGGAGAGATTTCCACACCTTTACAAAGAATGTTTTGTTCCCTTCTCCCACCGACCTAGGATCTAAGAACTCATTTTCTTGTTAAGTTCATCCTTTAGAATTTGCAGGATAACCCTTCATCGAACACCTCTACATGAAATATATTGAATAAAACAAGAAACAGCAGCCATGAAGCACCAAATCAGAAAAGTACACGGATTGGAAAAGTGAAGATGCAGAATGAAAAACGTCGAGAGTTTCTAGACAGATGACATACCTCTAAACAGATGGGTATTGCGAAACTCATGAGACATTCCCCAAGGAAGAACTGATTCCAAGTTGTAGTTCAAGGTAAACAGAATACACATTTATTCATAAAGGTTTTGACTACCTCAAACGAATGACAGTACAGACTTCTCCTCTCGAATCTCACCTTTAGAGTAATCAAGTGAGGTGTTGTAACAACCAAATCAAACCTACTCCTAGCAAATAGTGTCTATTTTGGTTCGTTATGTATAGTTGTCAGTCTAACGATTTTAAATTGCGTTTTTAGAGAGGGATTTTCACATCCTCATAAAGAAAGTTTTTGTTCCCGTTTCCAACCAATGTAGAATCACACAATCCACCCCCTTGGAGGCCCAACGTTCTCGCTAGCACACCGCTCGATGTCTAACTCTGATACCATTTGTAAAAACCCAAGCCCACTTCTAACAAACATTGTTCGCGTTGGCCCGTTACGTATTGTCGTCAGCCTTACAGTTTTAAAACGCATCTGTTAAGGAGAGATTTCCACATTCTTATAAGGAATGTTTCATTCCCCTCTCCAACTAATATGAGATCTTACCATCCACCTCCTGGGAGCTAGCGACCTTGCTCACCGTTCGGTGTCTGACTCTGATACCATTTGTAACAGCTAAAACCTACCGTTAGGAGATATTGTCCGTTTTGGCCAGTTAATCAGTTATGTATCGTCATCAGCCTTAGGTTTTAAAACGTGCCTATTAGGGAGAGTTCCACATCCTTATAAGGATTGCGTCATTCCCCTCTTCAACCGATGTGGGGTCTCACAATCCACTCTCTTGGGAGCCCAACGTCCTCGCTTGCACACCGTTCGGTGTTTGACTCGAGTACCATTTGTAACAACCTAAACCTACCGCCAGCAGATATTGTCCACTTTAGCCCGTTTCGTATCGTCATCAATCTCACAGTTTTAAAACGCGTCTGCTAGAGAGAAGTTTTTACATCTTTATAAGGAATGTTTCATTCCCCTCTCTAACCGACTTGGGATCTCAAGTTGTTTAAGCGGGGAAGTTCAAGAATATAATCCCATGACAGGAACAACCAATAAAAGATCAGAGTTCCAAGCATATAGATAATTTCAAATGGTTAGTGACATAAGCTTCATTTAGACAAAACTTCAACTAACCACAGATTTCTTGGTCCAGGGAGAGTATGAGTATAATGGACCGGTTATTCCTCCCCTTTTTGGATTTCAAGGGTAATGATGCAGTAAGAAACAGCTACAGCCGCCAATGTTCAAACAAAAAATATGAACATCAATAAATTTCAATCTCATAACATTTAGTTGAAACTGTTAGAATTGGTCAATCCATTAGAATAGCTTGAAGTTAGTCATGCCATAAGAATAGGCTTACTTCGTTAGTTTCCTATGAAATCGGATCTATTAGTTAATCTTTTGCCAATATAAATAGAATATGTCCTCAATAGTGTGAGGCACAGTTTTGCATAAACTTGATATGGTATCAGAGCACAAATAAGATCCACGAGATCCATAGCCTCTGCTGTTAAACATGTCAATCCCAATCAACACAATGTCTTCTCCGTCGATCAGTCAGGTGATCAGTGTTAAGCTTACACAAGAAAATTATCCACTGTGGTCTACCCAAATCCTTCCCTACTTGCGTAGCCAAAACCTTGTTGGTTTTGTGGATGGATCCATGCCTGCACCAAGCCAGACGATCGCCGTTGAACCAAGTGAAGAAACAGGGAATCGCAAAATTATCATCAACCCTGAGTTCACAGTCTGGTACCCCCAGGACCAGCTGGTACTCAGCCTCATCAACTCATCAGTCACTGAGGAGGTTCTCAGCACGATGGTTGGAATCACCACTGCACGAGAAGCCTGGATTACGCTGGAGCGACAATTTGCTTCCACATCTCGAGCAAGAGCAATGCAGATCCGTATGGAACTCTCTACTATCCAGAAAAAGGACATGACAATTGCTGACTACTTTCGTAAAGTAAAACATCTTGGTGATACACTTGCTGCCATTGGCAAGCGAATAGAGGATGAAGAACTCATCGCCTACATGCTGCAAGGACTTGGTCCAGATTATGATCCTCTAGTCACAAGCATTACAACCAGAACAGATGTATACACTGTCAGCGACGTGTATGCTCACATGCTGAGCTATGAGATGCGGCACTTGCGTAAGGGTACATTTGAGCAACTTTCATCTGCTAACAATGTCAATAGGATATCCATTCGTGGAGGTGCCAATGGAGGTCGAGGTAGTCGCGGTCGTAGTCGTCAGTTAAATAGTGGTCATGGACAATCAAGGCGTACTGTGAACAATCCTGGACGTCAACCATCAAAGACACAAAGCAGCTCAGGCATTGTCTGTCAGATTTGTGGTAAGCCCAATCACGATGCTTTGCAATGCTGGCACAGATTTGATCAGGCATATCAAGCCGAAAATAATCTCAAACAAGCAGCTTTGGCAACAAGTGGATACACTAGTGACACAAACTGGTATGTTGACACTGGAGCCACAGATCATATCACCAATGACCTAGAGAGGCTTACCACCAGAGAACGCTACACTGGCACCGACCAAATTCAGGTTGCAAATGGCGCAGGTTTGTCTATCTCTCATATTGGGAATTCATTAATTTCTGGTTCATCTCTTGTTCTGAAACATATCCTATATGCTCCTAAAATCAATAAGCACCTAATTTCAGTACAAAGACTAGCATCTGATAATAATGCTGTTGTAGAATTTCACCCAAACTATTTTTTGGTTAAAGACCGAGTCACGAAGAAACTCTTGCTCCACGGTAGATGTAAGAATGGCCTATACGTTCTACCGCATAATTTCAGTCAAGCCTTGCTGACAGCCAAACTTTCGAAAGAACAATGGCACAGAAGGCTAGGGCACCCTGCATCTCCAATTACCATTAGAATTCTACAAGATAATAATTTAGCTATAGATACTAATATTCCCTCTTCCTCAATTTGTAATGCTTGTCAATTAGGGAAAGCACATCAATTGCCATTTGGTTCTTCTCAGCATGTATCTACAGCACCCCTTCAATTAATTCACACTGATGTATGGGGTCCATCCATTGCGTCAGTAAATAATTCCAAATATTATGTTTCCTTTGTTGATGATTTTAGTCGTTATGTTTGGATCTACTTTCTGAGATGCAAATCTGATGTTGAGTCTGTGTTCCTTCAATTTCAAAAACATGTTGAAACTATGCTAAATACCAAAATTCGCTCCGTCCAATCAGATTGGGGGGGTGAATACCATCGGTTACACAATTATTTCAAATCCACAGGCATTGAACATCATATCTCCTGTCCTCACACACACCAGCAGAATGGGTTAGTCGAAAGAAAACACAGACACATTGTAGAAACTGGCCTTGCTTTACTCGCTCAAGCCAACATGCCTCTATCCTACTGGGATGAAGCTTTCAACACAGCTTGCTTTCTTATAAATAGAATGCCCAGCCGAACCATACAACAAGACACACCACTTCATAAATTGTTTGGTAAAAGTCCAGACTACTCCATGCTTAGGGTGTTTGGCTGTGCTTGCTGGCCTAATTTAAGGCCTTACAACAACAAGAAACTGAGTTTCAGAACTACTAGATGTATATTCTTGGGTTATAGTTCTTCTCATAAGGGATATAAATGCTTAAATAGAAGTACAGGACGTATTTACATCTCTAGAGACGTGGTTTTCGATGAAAATATTTTTCCTTTTGAAGAATCTAAGCCACCAAACAAAACCACAAATCCACATCATCCTGTTCTACTTCCAGCCTTAGCCAAACTTGCTAGTTTTTACACTGAAAATGCTCTTACAGATATTGAACCAGTTGTTAGTAATTCCCATATGAATGATGGTCAAACTGATAATATTGCTAGTGACAACTTGTCTGGTGTCAGCTTATCTTCTGCAGATAATACAAGAAGTTCAGAGGAAATTGCAGAATATGAAGCTGAGAGCAGTTCGATCAATGCTCAAAACCAAACTCATGAACATGTGTCTGATCAACCAACTGAAGCAGCTAGTCAACATCCAATGCGAACAAGGTTGAGAAATAACATTGTACAAGCTAAACAATTCACTGATGGAACTATCAGATATTCAGAAACCTCAAGAAAATTCGCAAGCGCTGTAACTATCACAACTCCGATCATAGAGACTGCTACTGAACCTCGAAACCTGCAGGAAGCCATGCAACATCCAAGATGGAGAGAAGCAATGAATGATGAGCTCTCAGCGCTAAAACGAAATGCCACTTGGGATCTAGTTCCACCCAAACCTGGAATAAATCTCATTGATAGTAAATGGGTGTATAAAGTGAAAAGAAAAGCAGATGGGTCAGTTGAAAGATTAAAAGCAAGATTAGTTGCCAAAGGATTCAAGCAAAGATTTGGTGTTGATTACACTGATACTTTTAGCCCTGTGATCAAACCGTCAACAATCAGGGTCATTCTTTCGCTAGCAGTAACCAAGGGCTGGAATATGAGACAAGTTGATATCCAAAATGCATTTTTGCATGGAATTCTGAAAGAGGAAGTGTACATGCGACAACCACCAGGATTTCAAGACTCAGCCAAACCAAAGAATTACATATGCAAGCTCAAGAAAGCCCTTTATGGCCTGAAACAAGCCCCAAAAGCTTGGCATTCAAGGTTGACTGGAAAACTTATTGAGTTAGGCTTCAAGGCTTCAGTAGCTGATTCATCTCTTTTTATTCTCAAAAACAGAGAGATAACTATCTATATGCTCATCTATGTTGATGATATAATTATTGTGAGCTCCTCTGATCAAGCAACCGAAAGGTTGATTCAAAAATTGAAAATAGATTTTGCAGTAAAAGATTTGGGTGATCTTGAGTATTTTCTGGGTATTGAAGTCAAGAAAACACGAGATGGTATCATACTGTCACAGAGACGATATGCTTTAGATTTGTTGAAAAGAGTAAACATGGAAAAATGCAAACCTATGTCTACACCAATGGGTTCTGCTGAAAAATTATTCAGAGAACAAGGAATACCCTTATCAGCTGAAGAACAATTCAAATACAGAAGTACAGTGGGAGCACTACAATATTTGACAATGACTAGGCCTGATTTGGCATTTGCTGTCAATAAAGTGTGTCAATATCTTCATACACCTACTGATGCTCATTGGGGTGCTGTGAAGAGAATTCTTCGTTATGTTAAAGGCACACTAGCATTAGGAGTGAAAATTCAGAAATCAACCATGATGTTGTCGGGGTTTTCTGATGCTGATTGGGCTGGTTGTCCCGATGATCGACGTTCAACTAGCGGCTTTGCTGTATTTCTTGGAGCAAATCTAATCTCATGGAGTTCCAGAAAACAGGCTACAGTGTCAAGATCAAGCACCGAAGCAGAATACAAGGCCATTGCGAATCTTACTGCAGAAATGATTTGGATCAAGTCATTACTGAAGGAACTGGGCGTGTATCAATCAAAGGCTCCTCGCCTCTGGTGTGACAACCTCGGAGCTACATATTTAACTTCAAATCCAGTATTTCATGCTAGAACGAAACATATTGAAGTTGATTTTCATTTTGTTCGAGAACAAGTAGCACGTAAAGCAATGGAAGTTCGGTTCATTTCATCAAGTGATCAAGTAGCTGATATCCTGACAAAACCACTGTCTAAAACTCCTTTTACTACACATTGTAACAATCTCAACATGTACAAGACTTGTTGGGATTGAAGGGGACTGTTAGAATTGGTCAATCCATTAGAATAGCTTGAAGTTAGTCATGCCATAAGAATAGGCTTACTTCGTTAGTTTCCTATGAAATCGGATCTATTAGTTAATCTTTTGCCAATATAAATAGAATATGTCCTCAATAGTGTGAGGCACAGTTTTGCATAAACTTGATAGAAACTTCTCAATTTCCCATATGGCTAACTGGCATCGCCGTCAATTCTCGAACGCTAAACAATATTAAACAAGACTATTTGACTCTTCGAACTAACAAATTTCAAACTCATACCTCCATAAATTTCTGAGAAGTGCCGATTCCGAAGTTTGCCGCCGTTCACCGTCAACCAGGCATCAATGTGTCAATTCTTCTGAACCGGAATCCTCTCCTCGGAGCAAATAGTGGATTGAATAAGCATTAAACC
Source organism: Cucurbita maxima (assembly GCF_002738345.1). Classification (NCBI taxonomy): domain Eukaryota; kingdom Viridiplantae; phylum Streptophyta; class Magnoliopsida; order Cucurbitales; family Cucurbitaceae; genus Cucurbita; species Cucurbita maxima. The sequence goes on from NW_019272027.1 coordinate 423,547, forward strand.
TCGCGCATCCGCATCCTCGATCATCGCTCTCATCGCTCGGGCTTCCTGCAATTTAACGATGACGAATTAGCTGATCGACGCCTACGGCAATGCGTTTTACTCGCAGAGAGACAGAGATTGCAGTTCTGCGCGGAATGCCACACCTCCAAGAGGACGAACAGTAGTAGCCCATTTGGGTGCGATAACTTCCCCCGCGCTGAACTAAAATCGTTTTTCATTTTTTGGCTTCGCGCTTTTTCTTTTTCTCTTTTTCTTTTTTTTTCTGCTAAAAAAACATTAAAAAAATATCGTTTTGGACACAAAAAAAAAAAAAAAAAAAAAAAAAAAAAAACCCTTAAATTTTTAAAAGTATTTAAAAATACTTTTTATTGAAAAATATTTATTCTACTTCTTCGTCTGACTACAAATTCTACTCCTCGATGCAAATTATTCCTCCATACAAATTAATGTGAAATTTTTCTTATAAAATTCAAAGATTTTTTTTAGACAAATTGTAAAGTTGATGAATATTTTTTTATATTAATTTAACTTATAAATATTCAAAATTATATTTGAAACCTTCATTAATTTTAAAATTATAAAATTTTAGAAATCAATTAAAAAAATAGAATTATTTTAGAAAAAAAAAAAAACAAAAACAAAGTGATATGTGGAAATCAATGCAAACGATGTAAGATTCGGATTACTTGTTGATCGCTCAAGGCAAGAACATTGTTTGAGATTTGAATCACTTCACAAATAAGATCGATTATATCTAACTTAAATGATTATTGTTGATTAAATATCTCAAGACAAAAACACTTAATTGAGATTCAAATCACTTCACAACCAAGATTTGATAATGTTGAGCTCAAATGATTTTACAGGTAACTTAAACAACATATAATTGCAAAAAAACTTAGTCATTGGCTAAAGAATAGCACAAATGCTTATTCTACTGTATTTTCCAATTCTATTTACAAATATGACATATATGGCTTTATAGAGCTCAAAATGAAACTATTAAAGTCTTTATAAGAATAGTAACATTCACACTTAATGACATAATTAACAATGTAATTGTAATAAATAAAAAGTTATAAAATATATTAATGAAATACTATAACTCTAAATTATTCTAAATGACAATCTACTCAAAATTTATAACATGAAACTCCATTTTTTCTCGAATGAATTGAAATATCTTTAAATAATTTTTAAAATATATCGTACGCATTTATATCACAAAATATTTTATAAATTTGAGACATAATAAAATACAAACATTTTAAAACCAAAATACCATTTAAATTCCAATTAATTATACAGTCAAATCGGATTTAATTTCGAATCGAACCCACGATAATTAAATTTTATTTAAAAAGGAGTATATACAAAAAAAATTTCCCCAAACAAAACCTATATATTCATCTTTACGAACAATTTGTCGTCTTCCATTAAATACAGGTAAACTCAAGTCTGCCATGGCCGTCCCCCGCAAGTTCCACACTGACCCACGCACTAATTCACCTTCTCTCTCTAACCTGTCCCTTTCTCTTTATTATTTTCTCTTTGATTTTTAAATTTTTCATGCATGGTTGGGAACAGATTCTTGGATAAAAGCACTCTCTCTCTCTCTCTCTCTCTCTCTCTGTCGCTTCGTTTCTTTTGCAAATACAGCTTGTATTTGCTCGCTGTCTGCAAGCAGTAGATCGAACTCGTTTTTGAGTCGGTGCGAACATAAAAAAGGCTTCTCTACCTTCATCTGTGATTGCGGTTAGTTTGTTTTGCTACTGCATAGCTTCTTAAAATCAAATTGTTTATCTGAGTTTTATGTTTGATGTTACTGTTCTTCTGCAATCTGGATGAATTAGCTAATTCAAGTTGTTTATCTGATTATTGCTTCGAAATCTCATATTCTGGATGAGTGTTGATTTGATCGTTAAGTTATTGTGAGGGCTGATTGAAGGATGCTTTGAGAATGAATATAAGTTGTTTGATGAAATGATTCGGTGAGTTCCAAGTTCATTCGAAGTGGATTTCCTGTGGGCTTCGAATTAGTGATGAAAAGTGCATCATGCGAACTCCAAATATCCTGTTAAATTTCTTTTAGAATCCTTCAAAACCTCTGTTTCTATTTGTTTTCCTTTGATTATTGAGCTTAAGCAAAATCTTAATTTCTTGTCATGTATTAGTCAGTAGATTAGATAAAGATCTTGTAACTGCCCAAATCCATTGCTAGGAGATATTGTCCTCTTTGTACCGTTACTAATGGTATCAGAGTCAGACACCGGGCGGTGTGCCGCCGAGGATATTGGGCCCCCACCCAAGGGGTGAATTGTGAAATCTCATATCGGTTGGAGAGGGGAACTGTCCTCTTTGAGCCGTTACAAATGGTATCAAAGCCCGACATTGAAAAGTGTGTCAGCGAGGACGTTGGTTCCCCACCCAACGGGGTGGATTACGAGATCTCATATAAGTTGGAAAGGGGAACGAAACATTCTTTATAAGGGTGTGGAAACTACTCTCTAGCGCGTTTTAAAAACTTTGAGAGGAAACTCGAAAGGAAATCCTAAAGAGGACAATATCTGCTAGCGGTTAACTTGGGTCGTTACAGATCTTAGCTGAGGTTGTTTTTTTTTTGCACCAACCGAGCTTTGTTACTCTGTGTTGTGTTTTAATATAATCGAGGTCTTGCACAGGAACTACCACATGGTTTCATTAAGGAACTTGATGGAAGAGAAACAACTGGATTTTGATCAACCTCTTCTCTCTGTGAGGCGTTTTACATCTACAGGAACACCACCAGAAACTCATGAAAAAATCAGACCTGAACCCAAAATTCCTCCTCTTCCTGTATATAAATCAGAATTGAAATCTGGTCCAGTGAGGAACCCTGGAACTGTTCCTTTTGTGTGGGAGCAAACTCCAGGTAAACCCAAGGATGAAGGCACTACAACAACTCAGATTTCGAAACGGCCTCCGCTTGTTCCGAAACTCCCACCCGGAAGAACCCGTAAAGTAAACCAAGAAGTTCCTACTCCTATAGATGATTCATTAGATAAAAATGACAGAGAAACAGTTGAAGAGATGGCCAGTTGTAAGTCGAGAAATGATGATGACGACGAAGAAGACGAGGTTTACAGGGATGCAAACGATCGATTTTATCGATCAGAATCCTTCTTCTTGAATTGTAGTTTTGGTGGAGTAAGTGGATTGGATGGTTTAGAAATTCAACCTCCAGCGGCCTCCTCCATGGATCCACATGCTTGGAATTTCATGTTGGACCGATTTCTGCCTGCAGCAAAGGCAATGGCATCAGAAACATTTCCACATACCAACAGAAAACTAACCGTTCCCATTGAGCAGTCAAGTGAAATAAAGACGATAACGAATGGGAATAGGCAAAGTCGACCAAACCTGCACGTGCAGACAAAACATGTCAAAGAAATATTCATGGAAGAAAGTGAAGATGAAGATGATGATGATGACGAGTCGGGATATACTTCCGCTCGGGGATGTGGTTTTCTTCCTCGGTTTTGCTTAAAGGGCTCGTTCTTCCCTTTGAATCCAGTACCGGGAATGAGAATGCAAGCCACGTCGGTTCGTAGAATTCGTAATAGCTCAATCAAGGTATCATCTCTTTCTCTTATTTGCCTTGTGACCATGTCAAAGTTAAAACTGTTGAATCTGTATTATTTGAAATCCAGAGTTCCAAGGATGCTGTAAATGAGAAACGATTGAGTCATGGTCAAGGAATAACTCGAACTTGGCTGCAGCCAGAAGAAAAATCCAGCAAAAGTAATATGCAGAAGGGGAAGATATTTTCTTTATACAGTCATTTGCAGGGTGAGGGCGAATCCAACTACGCAGATGAACCGTCCCGAGTTGTTCGTACAAATGTAAGTCCTTCTCGTGGTTTCACTGAGAAAGCTATCGATTCTATGACAAAGGAATATGACGAACCACGCAGAAGAAGCCTAAATAGCTTTCAAGCATTACTGAGCGACGAATCAGGTTCGTCTAGTCCAGTCGAGAAAACTCTCTACATAGACTCTGTACATAAGATTAAATCTCCAGATTCAAGTTCAAATTCTTTGGACATGAAAGGGATAAGTGCAAAGCTTACAAGCTCAGAATTGGCTAACAACAAGAAGTTTGATTTGGACAACCAATATCCCTTCAAACCCAGTAAACAAAGTGATTCTAATAGTCGAGAATATGGCAACAAGCACGAGTTCGATAGCAAAAAGCTTATAGGGACCGACATTCATGAAAGTTTCGATGGCCCTGCTCGGTACTCCCCTGATTTGAGAACTTCAGAAGATGCTACTAATGGAAAGAAGGATTCGAAAAATCAATCTCTCACAGGTAATCGACATGGTTCTCACGCCGGTCACTCACAATCGCGGTTGTCTTTCGCTCCACCTCCACCAAAATCTCCATCAGACTCTTGGCTAAAACGTACTTTGCCAACTTCGAAAAACGCTTCGTTCTTGCAATCTTCTCTTGCAATGCGTCTAAACCCCGTTTCGACAACCGTATCTCCCGATCCCATCGAGGAGTCTACCGTTAAAAGCTCCAATTCCAACTGTCTGCATCTGCAGTTTTCAAAGGTAATGGTGCAACACTGCCTAATGATGCTTTAAACATGTTGTAAATTATAATGCTCATAATTTTCTTTGCATCAGGATCTGCTGTCATCCATACCTGAAGTTTAGAACAATGGAAGAATTCCTTTCCAAATTTCACTTGGCTGTGAGTGCTTTTACTTTTCACTGGGTTTGGTGGATTTCAATGTTCTTTTTTATCTTCATGCTTGAGATCAGTGTAAAAAAACAACTGTAAAATGGGCATTTTCACTGTTGGGCAAAGTTGTTTTGCTCTCTTGCATGCTGTAAATGTTACTCATTACTGTAAAGAAACAATGATGATCCATAATTTACATGGAGAATAAAGGTAGTATAGTACGAATTGTTTTATGAAGAACTATTATCTGTGGACCCGCTTGTTATTACTGTTCATGTGATGCTGTCTCAAAGAACCTTGTTTCTCCATAATCATTCATTTAAAGCCATAGTTGGTTGCTGGCTCATAAATGAATCGAATGCTGCACAGATACCATATGGCTTCCTCGGTTGTTCATAAAAGGTTTAGATGAAAAGAATTGAATTGAGGATTTGAAATTTTACGAATTTCTTTGATAATCAAATGTAGCAGAAGAGTCGAATGTTTAAGTCGTTTGAAAGAAATATGTTGTCCAAGCTCACCGCTAGCAGATATTGTCATCTGAAGGGTTTCTTTTTTTAACATTCCTTCAAGTTTGTTTTAAAACACATTTGTTAGGGAGAGGTTTTCACACCTTTATAAAGAATGCTTTGTTTTCTGGTTAGAGTAAGAAACGAAACAAAATCCAATTCTAAAACCTTGAGTAAAAATTCAAAAGGGAAGGATCAAAGAGGATAATATTTGCTAACAGTGGGCTTGAGCCTGTAGTCATATTGCAGTCATATTGCTTGAACTGTTTGAGGTGCAAAATTTTCATTTCATATCATGTTATGTCATTTAAATTAATATTACTGATCGATCCATTATCTTTAGAACTCTAATACTAAAATTGAGCATAACTCAACTAGTTAAACTATATATCATCGTTCAAGAAGTTAAAGATTCAAATTTTATGATACAAAACATTAATGATTTGTTATTGATTTGAAAACATGGAAGACCAGTTCAATATCTTATCGATTGAACTATAATCGACTGATGTTCTATCAAATAACTCGGAATCATGGTTTGGGAACGTCCAACATAGGTGTTTAGTTAGTTGAGTTAATATTACATTAACTTCATCAACCCATCGTGTGATATATCAAATAGCAAGATCAATTGGCTTTTCAATGTAATGTATTTTCATTGATTTGTTTCCGTTGAATACAATTTGAAAGTGTTGAATGTTACGTGTTTGAGGAGCTAAAGCATACTACAAACGAGAAAGTCGTTATTACCTAAAACTACTACTGCGACAATTATACCACAATTTTCTCTCTATAGTCATAGACATGGTAAATTTATAACATTTTAGTTCTTATATTCAAATTTAGTCGTTTTATATAATGAATATACTTTAAAATATGTAATAAGTTGATTTTTAATAATAAAAATTTAATAAAATTATTTATCAATTTTGTAAATCACAAAATCGAGTAGAACCATATATAATAAATAATACTTTTGAGAATATTGATTAAATAAAAATACAAATAAATTTTGATAGAATTCAAATATTCACCGTAGCGCGCACAAGGCCCAAAAACCAAACCAAGTACGCGGAAGATCGCGGCAATGGATCCAAATGCCGCCTAGTTCCGGAATTGCTTGGACACGTCCGCTTTCCATTCCACTCACTCCTCGCCGCTTTCCTTTCTCCCCATTGCACTGCCTTCCTTTCCGCATCCAAAGCCTGCAACAGCAACGGCAACGGCAACGGCAACGGCAAACCCCCATTTCTAAACCGCTTCCATCTCCTTCCGACGGACTCGCTGCCTCTGGACTCAACCTTACTCCCAATGGCTCTGTCGCAGCCGTCGCCGTTGGCTTCCACGTTTCCAGTTCGCGAAGACTGTTGGACTTTGGACGATACTTCCACTCTCGTCGAAGCCTGGGGTGAACGTCATCTCGACTTGAACCGCGGCAGCCTTAGGTATACACACTGGCAAGAGGTCGCCGACGCTGTCAACTCCTGTCATAATCATGAGAGGAAGTCAATTCGTACGGCTATTCAGTGTAAAAACCGTATCGATACGCTTAAGAGGAAGTACAAGATCGAGAAGGCGAGAATTCAAGAATCCGGTGGAACGTACGTCAGCGCTTGGCCGTTCTTCTCTTGTCTCAACAGTCTTATAGGCAACAGCCATAAGTCTTCGACGCCGGCCGCCGTTTCTTACTGTAAAGCCTTGACAGCCACGACTCCAGGGATGTCGCTGTTCCCGAAAATTCCGGTTGGTCCTCGATCCGGGACTAAGAAACGTAGTTTGAGTCACGTCTACGGGAGTTTCTGCAATTCGCACCTTAGCCAGGATTTAAACTCGAAAGATGATGAAGGAAAGGACGGTATGGATTCCGAGAATCATCTCTCGAGTCCGAGGTTCAAGGACCGAGACGTAGGGTACAGGAAACTGGCTGACGCAATAGGGACGATTGCCGATATATTTGAGAGAGTGGAGGTTGCAAAACAGAGGCACATGGTAGAATTGGAGATGCAGCGGATGCAGTTCGTGAAGGATTTGGAGTACCAGAGAATGCAACTACACATGGAGATGCACCTTCAGATGCAAAAAATCAAGTGCTCCAGGCGAGATTCAGGAGCTGGTGAGTCCCTAGCTTCTAACTCCATTGATCACTTTCTGCATCTCTTCGTGCTTTACTTGCTGTATTGAGGGAACTTCAGGTTGCAATGCTTTCCCATTAGGTTTGATTATCCTCTTTGTTTGCTGGATCGCTTTACATCAGAAATTGACGCATATTAGGATCGTATTTCTGCTAGCGCATTACTTGTAGAAGAAGAATTGGTGGATTAGATTATTCCTTAGGCTTTGTAGAGCATGCATTAGCAGAACAATGGTTGTTTAAATCTATATCTTTAAGAGAATCGCCTCACGTATATGATTGGTTACTGGGAGAAAAATCATGTCTAAATTTGCCATAACTTGCTTGTAAATTTGGATTACTCGCTGTTTAATTTATGAGGGTAGGTTGAGTTTGTTCTTTTTAGAGCGGTAATGTAATAACCCAAGCCCACTGCTAGTAGATATTGTCTTTTTTGGGCTCTCCATCAAGGTTTTAAAACGCTTATGATAGGGGGAGGTTTTCACACCCTTATAAGGAATGCTTCGTTCCTCTCTCCTACAACGTGGGATCTCGAACAGCCGAAATTATCTTAAATTTTACAGTTATATCCTTTTGGTTCTCATACTTCCAACTGGTTCGAGTCTCAAGCTTCTATAAAGATTTATGTTCGAGATTAGCATAAGGATGAAACTGAAATTAAAGGATGGAAGTAGGATTAAAGAGAGTGATTCCAAAGCCCAGGGATACTCCCTACATGCACCAGTTCAATCTATTTCATGTTATCTTCTTATGACCTAGTCGTTGAAATGAATTTCGTGTCTTTAACGCACCCACTTCCTCTCCTATCCCAATCCTTGCTCTAGTAATCACAAGGGGTATCCATGAAATCAATTATTTCCCGTTCCGTTTGGCTGTCGTGCGAACTTAGCTGCTGGGAATCCATGGCTGCATAGGGGGGGGGGGGGGGGGGGGGGG
>NW_019272027.1:432045-445052 GCF_002738345.1 Cucurbita maxima
GGGGGGGGGGGGGGGGGGGGGGGGGGGGGGGGGGGGGGGGGGGGGGGGGGGGGGGGGGGGGGGGGGGGGGGGGGGGGGGGGGGGGGGGGGGGGGGGGGGGGGGGGGGGGGGGGGGGGGGGGGGGGGGGGGGGGGGGGGGGGGGGGGAGGGAATTCTTAAAGAACAACTAAACTTAAACTCAACAAGAGATGATTTTTTTCTAGGAATCAAGAGGATGGACTCCACTGGAAAATCTTCTTTGACATGGTCATCCACAAACTTTGAAGAAGGTACAATATCTTCTTCCGAAAAAAGGAGAGCCAAGGATTGTTCGAGATTAATATTCTCACAATGATTTTTCTTTTTTTTATCAATTTTCAATTCCTAGTTGCTTATACTGAGTTACGATTCGACATCTCAATAAATGGGACGAAGATAATGAAGCATCTGAAAATCTAGGGGAAAGCAGTACACTTATTTTTGAAAATAAGTCTGAACTTGGAAAGGAGAATGACAAATGAACAAAACTATAAGAGGCCTTATGGAATGTTTGCTTCGAAGGGCAGCTGACTAGGTTGGGGGAACCATAAGGTGTAGGCGAGCATCTTCATTAAAATATGGATTAGCCTCGAAAATTTATAAACTTATTTTCTTCGTGACCCATCTTATCTGATCGTAAAACACGAGCTACTAAATGAGAATCAGCTGTCGCATTTTGTGATGTCCCACATTGGTTGGGGAGAACAAACCACCATTTATAAGGGTGTGAAAACCTTCCCTTAGCAGACACGTTTTAAAGCCTTGAGGGGAAGTCCGAAAGGGAAAGCCCAAAGAGGACAATATCTACCAGCGGTGGATCTGGGTCATTACAAATGGCATCAGAGCCAGGTTCGGATGATGTGTCAGTCTTCTCGCTGTTCCTTGAAGGGGGGTAGACACAAGGCGGTGTGCCAGTAAGGTCACTGGGCTCCAAAGGGGGGTAGATTTGGGGGTAGTCCCACATCGATTGGAGGAAGGAAAGAGTGCTAGCGAGGACGCTGGGCCCCGAAGGGGGGTGGATTGTGATTTCCCACATTGGTTGGGGAGGAGAACAAACCACTATTTATAAGGGCGTGGAAATCTTCCCCTAACATATGTGTTTTAAACCTTGAGGGGAAGCCTGAAATGGAAAGCCCAAAGATGACAATATCTGCTGCCGGTGGAAGGGAAAGTCCAAAGATGACAATATCTACTGCCGGTGGACTGCGGGCGGTGGATCTGGATCCAATATAATTTGATTATTGAGACATTGAAAATTGAACTCCCTTAATATAATTGGAAAAACCAAGGCCATCAAATACTGATCTTATCATGCATTGAAGACATTGAAAATTGAACTCCCTTATTAGAATTGGAAAAACCAAGGCCATCAAATACTGATCTTATCATGCATTGAAGGGGACTTCAAGCCATGAACCCCAATCATCGAATCACTGTCAATGAAAGTGAACCCTTCATCTTCCATTACCATTTTAGTACTAATTTGTAGATTTTATTTTCATTCAGTCTGATATCAGATGCATTGGTATATATATATATATATATATATATATGTATGTATATATATACTTTTTTTGTCATGGACAACTGGTTCTTCCTTGAGATTAAGTTGAAATTAACATGGAGCATGTGTTAAAAGCAAAAATGTGAAATACTTTAGAGAAGATTAATTCTATTGCAACTCTCCCGGGAAGAAAATTCTTAGTCTGATCATTCTTATTATACTCATGTTTTATTTTATTTATTTACTTTGTTTTCTTTTTGCATATTATTGGTGAAAAGGCATGTGAAATAGTTAATGTGACGTTGGAGGGGATAACAAAGTCATTCTTTATAAGGGTGTGGAAACCCCTCCCTAGCAAACGTGTTTTAGAAACCTTGAGGGGAAACCCAAAAAGAAAAGTCCAAAAAGAACGATATTTAGTAACGGTAGGCTTGGGTTGTAGTTAATTGCTTCTCCTTAGAGTGCATACATACGGAAATTGTTCATGTTGTGACAATTCAAATTAGCTCATGTTCTGCTTGCACGACTTACTTTATCATACAAAGGGGTTAACTAATTTTGTGTCCATCGTTCATTTTTAACAGATTGTTACTCGTAGTCAACAACATAGCAAAGACGCAAAGACTTTTTTTTATCCGAAAGAGAGAAAAAGTAGTACAGACATGGCAGTTTAGTTCTTTTTTTTTTTTTTAAAAAAAGCACACATCCTCTCACCCTCGATGCTGGTTCCAAACTCTCGTGATTTTCAGCTTGTTTTGGCCGAAGGATTTTGTGGAGCTGAGGTTTGGATTAATCAGCATTTCTTGTGAAGTTTCCAACATCTTACGTGTGAGTAACAATCACTCTAATCACCTGTTGTTATGTTCATCTGAATCAGGTAATGAAATTTATAGTTGTGTTTTTTTAATAACTTTTGTTTCTGAAGGAAAAAGAATTACAGCCTCCTGTTACACGTGCAAATGCAGGGGTATTCTTGTAAATTCAGGAAATATTCTCACGTGAGAAAGTGGCTTATGTTATGCCTTGCTTTTGACCTGTGCATGCATGCGAAAGTGAAACCATTATTGTTCTGTTGAAATATTTGTTAGGAATATTGGCAGAAATCTTTCATCCAGGTTCCCCAGTCGCCACTTTACACTTTAAAAACAAAGCCTGCCATTAAATAATACATCAACCCTTTCCTGGTATGACTTTTTTATTTTTATTTTTATCTATATCTGTAACGCCCCAACACTTACAAGATCTGCTGCTAGCAGATATTGTTCTTTTTGACTTTTTCTTTTCGGGCTTGCCTTGTCCACTGCTAACATATATTGCGTTATTTGAGCTTTCCTTTTCGGGCTTCCCCTCAAGGCTTTAAAATGCGTCTGCTAGGGAAGGTTTCTACCCTCTTATAAATAGTGGTTTGCCCAGCGTCCTCGTTGACACTCTTTTCTTCCTTCAATCATTATGGGACCGCCCCTAAATCCATCCCATTCGGGGCCCAACGTCTTTACTGACACACTGCCTCGTGTCTACCCTCTTCGGAGAACAGTGAGAAGGTTAACACATCGTCTAGTGTCTCGCTCTGATATCATTTGTAACACCTCACATCCACTGCTAGTAGATATTGTCTTCTTTGAACTTTCCCTTTCATGCTTCTCCTAAGACTTTAAAACTCCAGGGGAAGGTTTCCACATCCTCATAAATACTGGTTTGTTCTCCTCCCCAACTGGAACATCACAATATCTATTTATATATATATATTTTATATATATTTGAAACTAATTTTTAGGAGTACGGGTGAAAAAAGGAATTAAAATGTTTAGCCTTGGTTTTTCTACTATAATTTATTTTATGTTTCTTTGTTTTGTTTTGTTATTTTTTTAATATAAAAAACATACTAATTTTTGGAAGCTAATTTAGCTAAATATTCAAATATTTTCATGAAAAAAAGATGAAAAAATATGTATAATTTTTAAAGATGAATTTGATGACAACTGAAATAAGTAGAACAATCTTTTGAACTCTTTGTTGGATTGATTTACAGAGTGGGCAAAGGAAACTACTTTTTACTTTCCTATAATGGGTAATGGTGTCGACAAAGGATACAGAGCTTGCAGAACAACAGACAAAGAGGAAATAGAGATTGGAAAAAATGAAGGAAAAGAAATATTTGGCTCATCCAAAAGTTATTAGACTAGAATTTGGTCTTGCTCGGTTGGATGTATGAGAGAAATTACTTAACTCGTTAGTTAGCACGGGTTGATATGCACACAGCGTCTAGTATCCCTTGTTTACGGCTAGGACTATTAGGGTATCTAATCATATTCGCTCTCCTAGCTTTTGTCTCTTAGTGTCAGTGTCAGTGTCAGTTTAGTAAAATGTTTTCACTGTCGGTGTATCTTTTCGATCTCTGCACGTTTCACTGTTCCCGTACTCCAGTGTGGTAGTTTCCACCTCTATTGGGACTTTGCTTGGTCTTTCGTATATTAGATACAAAATCTAACCATTTTCTAGGTTATGATTGACTTTTTCGTACTAGTTGTACGTCTCGACCAACTAGGTTATCGATTCAAAAGCATTTAAAATTTGTACCGAGTGATTATTAGAAGAAACCTACAGATTTTCGTATTCAATATTCAAATTCTAAATTCAAAGAGTCGAAAAAGGCATATTTTGAGAACGAGTTATGAATGATGTAGGTGGAAAATTGAATAAAGGATAGTGGGGTAAGAATATAATTAATTAGGAGTCGTTTTTAAAGAAAAGCCTAAAATGCTTATAGGCTTCATAAGTCCAATTTGTTGGTTTCCGTAGGACTCTCTCTTTTCCACACAGCTTTATTGAAGAAGAGACAGCAGCATTGTTTCTCTCTCATTTTCCTCTCTAATTATCTTATCACCTAATTCGTTTGTTTTTTTTTTCTTTCTAAATTAAGCTTGATTAGAAACATATTTGTTATAATTTTGCGTTGATTAATTAATTAACTTTATTTATGAACAATTTCCTTGTGTTGTAATCTAAATTACAATAGGTCGAGCTTAAGTGGATTAGACAATTGAAAGAGTATCCTTGACGTGATTGGAATTTAAGGGCATTAATGTCCATTCGAAATTAACATAACGCTCCAGTCCAACCAATGTGGAATCTATTACTGTCCGTTCCTCTCCTACCAATCTGGAATCTAATAAGCTCCAGTCCATCACCAACAAATATTGTACTCTTTGAACTTTCCCTATTACCTTTTTTTTAAGTTTTTAAAACACGTCTAATATTATAATGAATATTTCGTTTCTCTCTCCCATCAATACGGAATCTCACAACTTGAGTCAACAATCATCGATTTGAATCTCTATTTGCAATGTAATATAACGACGACAATGAACACGATTAAAACATTATCGTTAATCAACAAATTTGTAAACCGCTCAAATGGTTTAAGCTTATACCCATTACACATAGAAGCGTACAACGAGGAAGAGAAAGCACATAAACAAGTACAAAAGAGGGTTGCAGCACAGCACAACACAACACACATATTACAAAGCTCACCAAATTACGTACATTTAGCTCAGTTTTGTGATACCAAAGGCAATTTTAAAAGCTGAAAATTCAAAAGGCAAAAGGAAATGAAAATTCTCTGATATCATAAAGTACTAATGGCTTTAATCAAATTTGATACAGATTCAATCCTCTTCACAATATATATATATATAACTTCTCCGAACAAGAATTATTCGTTTCTTCTCTCAATCGTTTGTCCCTTCCTCTACTTCCTGCAAATATACCATACGAGCATAATTTAATGGTAATAAAAAAGGTTCGAATTCTCGTAGTAGATGTTAGACAAACACGACTCTCTATAATCGTATAATATTGTCCACTTTGAGAAAAAGCTCTCATCATCCAACAGTAGATAGGTTATGTGCCTTTTGGTTGAAGGATACACGCTAATTATCACTAAGCTATACACACTTTTACGGTGCTGACTATTTAAGCTAAAATCTCGGGTTATGCATGAGGCTAAATCCTATTCGCAATAAATATGCTTAGCCACCATCTCCATTTTGAGACATGACAATAATCTAGTGGTTCCTAGTAAGATCCATGAGTCAACTCGAGTATCACTCGACTAGGTAAGGCATAATGTCTTCGACTAAAAGGTTAGTGTTTGATCTTCTACCTTCACGTAACGCCGAGAGATAACATTTTCATGGACAACGAGCAAACCCTAGTTATTTTTTTTATACGAATTTGTATGAAGTAGGAAGAAAATTAATTTAAGCTAAGTTTTGGGGGAAAAAAAGAGAGGGAAAATAGGGAATATAAAAAGATATTCAAGTCCAAAGATTTGGATGATGGAATATAAATCAGTGTCCCACAAAATCTAATATTGGACAAGAAGCAAATCTAGATATAGTACGAAGCTAAAACTATATAATAAAATTTAAATTAAAAAATAAAATTGTTCTTTCATGGGTTTTTTAAAAACAATAAAAAAGCAATAAGTTGGTCATTAATTAAGAAATTAAAGTAATAAATACCATGGTGTCTCATATAATGCAAATAGAGATTTTGATATGATCATATGGCTTTATATTATAAGTGATTATAAGAAAATAAAACACGAAAACACATTATAATTAAGGACATAATCTTTGTCATGAGACATGAAATTTACCTTAATCATGTTCTTTCAACACTTTGTGAAAAAAGATCACTTCATAGTCCTTGAAAACACTAATCCCGAAATAATCTCGAAAGGAGTCAACATTTTGCTGTTAGAATTATCACTAATCGTTTAGCTCTAAGTGACATAGAGTTGTCTATATTTGACCTGATTCACACGAGAATCGTTTATAACACGTAGTTGTTTCAGGGACAATTCTAAGAGAAAGGAGATACAGTTAAGTAAGTCGAGCATAACCCAGATGATTAAAACGGTATACAGAAACCCTAATCGTGAGACGTTTTAATTCGAAAGAGAAATGATGGGGGAGAAATAAGTTACCATAATGATCAAGGGACAAAGTGCATCATAGAGGTTGAATCTTCAGCTCCTTTGGATTGATTAGTGGTAGTAGTCTTCTTCTTCTTCTTGTAAGGAATTCCTCTAGCTTTAGCTTGACACTCCCTGACATCCCTAAGATAAACCCTAATTGCACCGCTAGCAAAAGGGTTGGTCTCCGGGGAGCCACCACTTTCTTCATAAGCAGCTCTCAAGCGCCCAATAAGGGCATCCAAACTGCCCCAAGCTTGTCTTAAAGGACAAGTACAAGGGGCAGGTGGCTCGGGCTGGCCGTAAAACATGCAACCTTGAACATGAACTTTTGTCTTGCCAAACTGATCGAGATACCTTAAAAACTCCAAAACATGGTTACAACTACAATGGGAAAGAGGAACTGGGGGCCTTTGATTCTTCAAATATTGGCAAAATGTGTTCCAATCTCTTCGTTTTTGGGACTCGTATCGGCTTGGGATTGGTCCACCAGGCTGTGGGGAAGAGGTTGATGAAGATCCTTCCGAGAAATCTTTGCTTCCTCCTTCGAAAGACATGGTTTGTTGTTGGATGATGAACTGAAATGGATGAAAATATGAAGTTTATTTTGCTAAATAAGGCAAATTTTGTTGGGGGAATTGAAATTTGGTGGTGAAATCAATAGGGAGAAGAGTGTGGGAGTGAGTGGAAGAAGATGCAAATCAAATCATGGAGGTATTGAATAGACATGTTATGGGCCACCTTCTTCGTCTCTCTCTCTCTCTCTCTCTCTCCCTCCCTCCCTCCCTCCCTCCCATCACAGAGTAGTAGAGGCATAGTCCTCTCTCTCTCTCCCTCCCTCCCTCCCTCCCTCCCTCCCTCCCATCACAAAGTAGTAGAGGTATAGTCCAAAAGTGACTCACGTGTCGAATAAAAAGTACGAGGGCTCCAAAGAAAAGAGCCGAGTCTTGATTAAGGGGAGGTTGTTCGTCTCCAGAGAAATTAGTCGAGTCTCGATTAAAGAAAGACTGTTCGAAGGCTACATAGAATTTAGAAGAGGCTCTATAATATACTTTGTTTCGTTGAGGAATCCGATTCAAGGGAGGCTCTCCCTCTCTCTCATTGTATTGAATAGACATGCTATGAGCCACCTTTTCTCTCTCTCTCATTATTCATTTACTTGATATTTTCATGGGAGAAGGGTTGGGTTATTTGATGAGTAAAGTAAAAAGATTATGAATTCCCCCCCTAAAGGACAAGAAATTACTTCAATTTTGCATTAATTCAAATGGGTTTCTTTCAAAATTTGATTTTGATTTTGATTTTGAGAGATTCTTGGTTGGCATGATTTGGGAGGCAGAAAAAAACCCTCAAATTGATGGAAGAGTATATATTAATGGCCAACCAATCTCATCAGGACCCGCCATCAAAGATACTTTCTTTTATCAAACGCCTACCTCATGCCTACCATTTTCTTCTCACCAAACTTTATTCTTTTATCTTTCATTTGCCCCATTTAGAGAAGGAATTAGGTCATTTAAGATGTACCTCCTCCTCTTCTTCTTTAAACCTAATGGATCGAGTTTTTTCAACTGTGTTTGTCTCGCTCTTCTTTGATACTGTTCATGTTTCTAGCTAGCACCCTTATTAGGAATCACGACTCTCCACAATTGTATGATGTTTCTAGCTAGCACCCTCGTTAGGAATCACGATTCTCCACAATGGTATGATGTTTCTAGCTAGCACCCTCGTTAGAAATCACGACTCTCCACAATGGTATGATGTTTCTAGCTAGCACCCTCGTTAGAAATCATGACCCTCCACAATGGTATGATGTTTCTAGCTAGCACCCTCGTTAGGAATCACGATTCTCCACAATGGTATGATGTTTCTAGCTAGCACCCTCGTTAGGAATCACGACTCTCCACAATGGTATGGTATGATGTTTCTAGCTAGCACCCTTGTTAGGAATCACTACTCTCCACAATGGTATGATATTGTCTACTTTGAGAATAAGTACCTCTCATGGTTTTGCTTTGGGCTTCCCCAAAAGCTCTCGTACCAATCAAGATGTATTTCTTTACTTATAAACATATAATCATTCTCTAAATTAACCAACGTGGGACTCACTCCCAACAATCCTCATGAGAGCTTATGCTCGAAATGGACAATATCGTACCATTGTGGAGATCTGTAATTCCTAACACATAGAATGGAACGTACATTCACTACCTTAACAATCGTGTTGGAAGATTCACCAAAACCACTATCGTACACGAAACTTAAGCCGATAAATTAGACGTGATTTTATACGGTAAGAAATGGAGGGTAGAAGTGGAATAATAATGGATAAAGAAAGGTCCATAGCAATTATGCGAGGAAGATGAAACAAATATGGAGATTGTCGTGTTGTGGATTTTGGGCCAAATCATGAACCATTTCTCTCTCTTCCTTTGTTTCTCCTTCATGTCTTTGTTACGTCCACATTTTGGCTTCGAAAAAAAGCATAAAAAATAGCTCAAGGGGAGCACAAGGAATTGAGTATGTGCCAATAATCGTCTCGTTCAGAGGAACGAATTGACTCTTTTTGGCTTCAAAAATAGCTCGGGAAAATTCGAATCTCGAAGCTCAAGGAATTGAGTATGTGCCAATAATCGTCTTGTTTGTAAAGGAAGGTAGAGGAACGAATTGACTCTGTCACTGTTTCTGCACCCCTATCTCCACTAAACAGTCATTTAGAGGTCATAGTTGATGATCTAACTGTTGCTGAGATGGGTTCAAGCAGGATTGGGACACGCTCTATGCTCACTTTAGTGTTAATCATATTATCGAGTGAAAAAGATATGATATTGTCCACTTTAGGTTATTAGTCATTTAGGTTACATTTCCTACAATCTCTCTCAACTATGGATCTCCACATGACTATGTTACTGAAATTGACATTCATCATACCTTAATTTAAAGCACGAGAACTCTATAGATAAATTTAAGTTCAGGGCTGACCTACGATATCAATTACTGGAGATAACGAACCCTCCATATATATTTATAATAGTGTAATGCTGTTCACTTTCTTCTTATAACTCTACTTTCGTTTTCACCTACAAAACCTTGGAGACATATCCCTAACCATCCTCTTTTCTAATTAATAATGACGATTTTAGTCACGTCCTCAATAGTAACATTCGTTGATAGACATTATTTGAGATCTCACATCGGTTGGACAAGGAAACGAAGCATTCATTATAAGAGTGTGAAAACCTTCCCTAGTAGATGCATTTTAAAATCGTGAGGCTGACGACGATATGTAACGGGTCAAAATGGATAATATCTGCTAACAGTGGGCTTGGATTGTTACAAATAGCTAGACATCGAGCAGTATGCCAGCGAGGACGTTGAGTCCCCAAGAGGGTGGATTGTGAGATCCCACATCGTTTGGAGAGAGGAACGAAGCCTTCCTCATAGTGTGTGAAAACCTCTCCCTAGTAGACCCGTTTTAAAACTGTAAGGCTAAAGACGATACGTAATAGGTCAAAGCAGACAATATTTCAAAGCAGAGAGCTTGGACCGTTCCACATTACGCCTCAATTTTTATTTTTTTTTTTATTTTTTATGGTAGGTTAAGCTCGATATTAGGCCATATGTTTGATTTAAGAAAGTGTAGTACAAAATTTGTAGTTAAGCCTAAAAGATTGGAGACTGTGAGTGGTGGAGTGTGACAAACAACAAAACAAAGGAGTAGTGGTTCATATGAAAGAATATGGAATTTTATGGATTTTCTTTGTTTAATTTATCATCCTTCATAGCCCCTTATAAAACTTATTCAATGTCCTTTATATTATATGCATGTTAAGTCAATGTCCCATTATTCACAAAAATTTGTACAACATTTTTCTCTCAAGTAATCATATTCCATTTCTCTTTTTCTTTTTCTTCGAACAAATTACGAAAACGTCCTTTCATCTCGACCGTTAATTTAATTTAGATTGAATCATCAGGTTTAGTAAAATGACGAGAGGATCGAATTTAATATGTCGATCGATTATTGTGAGATCTCACATTGGTCAAAGAGGGGAACAAAACACTTCTTAAATGGGTGTGGAAATCTCTCCCTAATAGACATGTTTTGAAATCGTGAGACTGGTACGATTCGTAACGAGCCAAAACGAACAATATTTGTGAGTGATGGGTATGTTACAAATGGTATCAAAATCAGACACTTGGCAGTGCACTAGTGAGTACGCTAGCCCTCAAAGGGGGTGAACTGTGAGATCTCACATTGGTTGGAGAGGAGAACAAAATATTTCTCATATGGGTGTGGAAATCCGTTTTAAAATCATGAGGCTGGTGACGATTCATAATGAGCCAAAACATACAATATCTGCTAGCGGTGGGCTTGAGCTGTTACAAATGGTATCAAAGCTAGACACTGGGCGGTGCACCAGTGAGTACGCTGGCCTTCAAAGGGGGTAGATTGTGAGATCTCACATTCGTTGGAGAGGGGAACAAAACATTTCTTATATGGGTGTGGAAATTTCTCCCTAATAGACACGTTTTAAAATCGTGAGTCTGACAACGATTCGTAACAAGTCAAAACAGACAATAACTGCTAGTGGTGAGCTTGTTACAAATGGTATCAAACCTAAATACCGGGTTGTACACCAGTGAAGACGTTGGCCCCCAAAGGAGTTGGACTGTTAGATCTCACATTGATTGAAGAGGGGAACAAAACATTTGTTATATGGGCGTAGAAACTCCACTAATAGACGCATTTTAAAACTATGAGGCCGAACAAAATACAAAACCAGATAAACACAAATGTTTCCAATGCCACGCTGTTATTTTTGACTATTTTTTTAAAAGGAAAAGAAGAATTTTCCCAAGCCGCCACATTGAATAACGTTCTAATCACTTATCATGCTTTAAATAATAATAATAATAATAATAATAATTTCAAAAGAAGGAAAATTCTTGACAAAAATATTAAATTATTTTTTTCTTAGAACTATAGGAATAGATATTCTACGAAATTTTATTAAGTAAAAATATTTAAATTAACGTCTTTTGTACCTATTTTAATTAATATTATGTCTATATCAGTGATGCTTTAATATTTTAAAAAATATTTTACTAACATTTTTGTGAACAATATTCAAAATTTCCTATTTATTTAAAATTACAAAGCGGACTTTAGGGAAATTGAAATAATTTACAAAAATTATTAAAATATAGATAAAGCAAAAATAATTCGGAATATAGTAAAATCATGTTACACGTGTCTCATCAATTAATTTATATATAAAACAATTAAAGACATATCAATATTATGCTAAATTGATACTATAAAGTTAAAAAAATATGAATATTTATAATCATTTAAGTTACCCAATATTTATAATTATTTTTAAAAATGATATATTTTGTTTTTTACAAAATCCTATCTTTTTTCTCTTAAATAAGAAAATATTACTTTCTTTTTAATTAAAAAATTAAAAATAAAACGTAAATATAGTTGAGTGAATAAAATATTAATTAACTCGTATTTTGTGATGTCCTACCTTGATTGGGGAGGAGAACAAGACACCATTTATAAAGGTGTGAAAATCTTTTTGTAACAGACGTTGTTTTAAAGTCTAGAGAAGAAACCCGAAAAGAAAAGCCCAAAAAGGACAATATTTGCTAGTGGTGGATCTGGGTCGTTACAAATGGTATTAGAGTCAGACATCGTGTGTCAGTCTTCTCGCTATTCCTCGAAGGGGATAGACATGAGGCAGTGTGCCAATAAAGACGCTGGGCCCTAAAAGGGGTGAATTATGATGTCTCACATTGATTGAGGAGGAGAACAAGACACCCTTTATAAGTGTGTTGAAACCTTCCCTTAACAGACGCATTTTAAAGCATTGAGAGAAAGTCTATAGAGGCAAAAAGGACAATATCTACTAGCGGTGACGGTTCCACATTGATTGGAGAAAGGAACCGAGTACTAGCGAGGATGTTAGCCTCGAAGGGGGGTGGATTGTGATAATTGAGGAAAAGCCCAAAGAGGGCAAAAAGGATAAAGAGAACAAGAAGAATATTTGTTAGCTGTGATATGGGTCGGTTACCTATTGAATAATTTATGTAATGGAAAATATGACAAATAAAAAATATACACAATCCTTCACTTTTATCTGCATGGATTAAAACATATCAAATTATAAAATAAAAATATCTCGACATTAAAAAAAAATATATTTATGAAGACGTAAATGCTATATATATATATATATATATCAAATACGTGTGCGCCCGAGAATATATATATATATATATATATTATAATGTTTGTGGTTAATGTTGCAAATCCCTCAAAGAAGGGTGCCTCCAGATTCTTCCTTAATTTACGCCCTGGTATTTTGATTCACATTTTCAAGAGAAAATGGAATATATATGACTGTTTTTAGGGCTTGAGGACAGCATTAGATTCTTTCCAAAAAAAAAAAAAAAAAAAAAAAAAAAAAAAAAAAAAAAAAAAAAAAAAAAAAA
>NW_019272027.1:445348-450021 GCF_002738345.1 Cucurbita maxima
AAAAAAAAAAAAAAAAAAAAAAAAAAAAAAAAAAAAAAAAAAAAAAAAAAAAGGGAAAAGGCATCCATCTCTTCAAATAATTCATAGCCTCTTTCCAATTATATCACAGGAGAAGTTGATGGAAATATAATATATATATATATATATATATATATATTATATACGTAAATTATTCGAGACATGTTTGTTGTTTAGGTGACATCAAAACGTGCAATATATTACAAGTATATATTGGGTATTCCTATTAAGTTATATTCTCTTGAGAATGGACGTAGTCTTTATATTGAAAGTTTAGAAGTAAGGTTTGTAGATTTAGCATTTGGTCGTCTTCGGCAAGGGATTAATAGCTGACATCTTCAAGGGTAACAGTCTTGAATATGCATACCGATCTAAAATATGGAAATTCATGTTGATGTGAAGATAAGGAGTAGTCGTACTTTGTTCTAAGAAGAGATATAATAACACAATATTTTATTAGAGATGTTCGTTTACTCTGTCTTGACTTACTACACGAGGTGGTGGATTCTCGGTTGAACAAAAAAAGAGGAGGGAGTAGAGAGGATTTGAATGGGGTAGTGAATTCCCACTTACACGAGAAATAGAGGTAATGAAGAGGATTGTATTCATGGTTCTATTATGATTTCTATTTTGATGAACTAAATTTTTTAAATTTTATATTTAAAACTATACTTCTGTGAGATCTCATATCGTTGGAGTGGAAAACAAAACATTTTTAATACGGGTGTAGAAACATCTCTCTAGTAAACGCATTTTAAAACCGTGATGTTTGATAGCGATACATAATAGACTAAAATGAATAATATTTGTTAATGGTGGGTTTGAGCTCTTACAAATGGTATCAGACACAGGACGGTTAGAACGGTTTGTTTGCTAGCCTCTAAAAGAGATGAATTATGAGATCTCACATCCATTAGATGGGGATATTATGTTTTTTTAAACCGTAAATCTAATCGCAAATCAAAGAGCCTTTGGGTGAAGGACACCCAACCCCACAAATCTCTGGGCTTCCCTTTTTCATTGATCTTCTCTCAAGTCTCAACTAAACCCATTTTTGTCGTTCTTCCTTTCAGGTTTTTTTTTTTTTTTTTTAAATTTCTAATTATGGTTTGAATCTTCAATCTTGTATTTGTTTATTAATTTAGTTGGGTTGAGTTTCTTTAAAATTAATTAATTAATTTATATGATAAATTATATATACATATGTTTATTTTAATTTTATAATTACTTTTTCTATTATCAATTCTCTAAAAATACTTTACTTTTATTAAAAAAAAATTGAATAAATTACCCAAACAACTGACATCAATTCAAATGTTTTACTGATGATTGAGTTGGAAAATTTAAATTTAATACAGAAAGCTCGTGAATGAATATTATTTTGAAAAAAAGATAGTATCTCTTTTTAGAGATTTTCTTTGTTAATTCTCGACTTTATTAAGAGAATTCATGAATATAGACAAATTTTTAAGTGAAAGGTAATAAAGTGTTAAAGTTTTTCCAATATGATTAAAAGATGATATTTTCGAAGCTTAAAAATTATTATTTTTTTAATTTTTATTAATATTATCAATCACTGAGATGAAATGAAAGATTGAAGCTTAAATTAGTTGTGAGGTAAAAATGTGTACCCATTAAATAATATTTACCCTAGAGAAAATAAAGGCAGGGCATCAATTTAATAATCCAAATCCAAATTTTGTCGTTAAATATTTAGACAATGTCACATGTTTGGAACTTTGGATCCGACAGCACTCTGCTGGATAAAAATATAATAATAAAATAATAATTCTATCTGGACAATGACGGTAAAAACTTTCGAGTAATTCTATAACTTTTTTTTTTAACAAAAGCTAATTCTGAAAGTTACTTTTCTGTTTGGGGTAAATTTTCCATATATTCGTACATATACTCTGTCAGAACTAGATTCTTTTGACGGTTCGGGTTGTAGACGAGTCGACATGTCGTTAGAAAAGTAAACAAGACGTTGTGCATGAGACGGCCCAACAATGAAGATGGACAACGGCCTGTTTTAATCATTGGGCTTCATAATTATTTTGTTGTAGGCCCAAAGTATTCCGTATGAGGGCCCATTGGGCTCATAATAATAAACGGAGAACCTTGTACAAAAATAAATAAATAAATAAATATATAATGTAGGAAGCAAACATTGTCCATGAATTCAATATGCCTCTTCAGATGATTAAAAGCTAATTCTACTCGAAAAAAATTAAAATAAAATATTTTTAAAAATAAAAATAAAAATAAAATAAATAAAGTGACCCTTGAAATGATGGAAAGCCATTGGCTACCTTTGGATTTACACTTATCTTTAATCACCACATAAATTTATTTTCTAAAAAAAAATTAAAAAAAAAAAAGGTTTGATGAGGAAAGAACAAAGATACTATTTAATTTTCAAGCTATTTGTTAATTTTTTAGAATTAAAAATAGATATTTTGTGTATTCGAATAATATATTATTTTATTTATGTTTTGAGTTTTTTAATAATATGATTAACAAATAGTTATTTAATTTAAAACTTATAGTCGTGTTGACTATTAAGTCAATGGTTGCTTGCATAATTATATTATAAATTTGTGTAATTTAGGTAAATTAAATATGAACTTATTTCTCTATTATTTTTGGATTATTGAGCCTTCTAACACATAATTAAACAAATAATTTTTATTGCAAAAATAAGAATAATAATA
The DNA here is from genome assembly GCF_002738345.1 of Cucurbita maxima. NCBI lineage: Eukaryota > Viridiplantae > Streptophyta > Magnoliopsida > Cucurbitales > Cucurbitaceae > Cucurbita > Cucurbita maxima. The sequence goes on from NW_019272027.1 coordinate 448,081, forward strand.
AAAGGAAAATTCACAATTTTTTAAAAAATTAGCCTATTTTCCGTACTCAATGAAAGCAACCATCAATTCAGTACGCCTCTTCCGATGATTAAAAGCTATTTCTACGTAAAATAAAAAATAAAATATTAAAAAAAATGAAAAAATAATAATAATTAAAGTGCCCCTTGAAATGATGGAAAGCCATTGGTCCCTTTTGGATTTACTCTCATCTTTAATAACCACATAAAATGCCACATAAATAGTATTTTCTACAAAAATAAATAAATAAATATATATATTTGGGAATAATATTGTTCGTGTAATTTAGTTATGGTCCAATTATATTTTACACGTTACAAGGAAAAATAATATTAAAAAGTTCCTACATCATATTTTTATTTTAAAAAAATTATAATCTAATTTTGCACGTAATTAATATTAAAAGAATTAGAATATATTTCTGATATTATCTATATATATATTTTAATAAAATATCAATAAAGCAAATATTCATACCACTAATAATAAGATAAAACTAATTATTATGTAAAAGCATGGTTATTTATATACATTAAGGAATATAATCATTCAATACATAATATAATTTTAGAGGGAAAATTTTCTTTTTTGTGTACTATTTTTTTAATTAAAGAATATTCGTAGTTTAATTAGCTTAATGTGGCTCGTAGCGTATTTAAATGTATTACTTAGCAAAAAAAAAAAATATATATATAATTAACATATTTAAAATTTAAAATATTGTTATTTTGCACAAAAAATATATATATATATATATAATATGTTTATGTATTCAAAATTATATATTTTATTTTTTTTTCTTAATTGAAGAAAAAGAATATAAATTAAAGCTGAAACTGTTGGACCACCTAATTAAAACTTTTCAAATTATAGAATAAATTGGAGAATTAGGGCATTATTAATTTACGGAGCATCAAGTACCGTGAGTCAGCATATTCGTTTCCGTATGCTACGTGTCACAATTCAAAATTAACCTTTTTAAAAATTAGTTTAAAAGCCACTTCACACTGTCACTTGTCACTTGTGTGTGTGGTGGCCGCGTTGCCAACAAAGCATTTTCTTTTTTTTTTAAAAAAAAATAATAATATTATTAAATAAATTATAAAAAAGACTTATTTAATTATCATTGATTTAAAAGATATGGTATTTAAAAGTTATTATTGAGGATGTAATTTAGTGTATAAAATAGTGGTGGTCGTTAATTCGTGGATATAGAAATGTAAGGGAAAAATCAAAATTAAAAAAAAAAAAAACGAAAAGGAAAAAGGAAAACGAGCATGAAAAGGATTTGTTCGTCTATATTAGCTACAAACAAGAGTCTTGGAGAAAGTTCGAAACTCTCTTTTCACTTGGTTTTCTCTGCTCGTGATTGAGGCCTTTAGAAGTTGATCTTCTTCTTTACGATTCTTTCTCGTGTGAAGATCATAAGCTTTTTCTTTCTTGTGAAAATCTGAGGTCAGGGTTCGTTTTTTTTTTTGTTTTTTTGGTATGATTTTGTATGGTCGATCATCACGGACTTTCACTTCACTGCTTGCTTTTGTTTCTGCTTTAGTTTTAATGTTTCATTATCCATAACAACATGTTTTGAAGATTTGGCGGTTGCTGATTCGTGATTTAGGCCGTTGTGTTTGTGAATAAAGGACGGAGTAGTAGAGAACGAAATGGCGGCGCCTAAGAACTTGGAGAAAATGGCTTCGATTGATGCACAGTTGAGGCTTCTTGCACCGAGTAAGGTGTCGGAAGATGATAAGTTGGTGGAGTATGATGTTTTGCTGTTGGATCGCTTTCTGGATATTCTTCAGGATTTACATGGGGAGGATCTTAGAGAAACTGTAATATTCTCACTCAGTACTTTTTTTTTTTTTTTTTTTTTTTTTTTTTTTTTTTTTTTTTTTTTTTTTTTTTTTTTTTTTTTTTTTTTTT
>NW_019272027.1:450026-460234 GCF_002738345.1 Cucurbita maxima
TTTTTTTTTTTTTTTTTTTTTTTTTTTTTTTTTTTTTTTTTTTTTTTTTTTTTTTTTTTTTTTTTTTGAGTGAATTGAATTTGGTATCTCTGCATTTCAATCTCTGATTAGTTGTATTTGATTATGAGCGTGGAAACTCTGATCGTGATGTTTATGCATTGACGAGTCTTGTGGACTGAAATTATTGAATGTGATGGGGAAATGGATGAAAATTTTATTTACTATTCGATTTGGTGTTCTTGTGGATTAGGTTCAAGAGTGTTATGAATTTTCAGCCGAGTATGAGAGGAAGCATGACCCTAAAAAATTGGAAGAACTTGGGAATGTTTTAACGAGTTTGGATCCTGGCGACTCTATCGTCGTAGCGAAATCCTTTTCCCATATGCTTAATTTAGCTAATTTAGCTGAGGAAGTTCAGATTGCCTATAGGAGAAGGATAAAGTTGAAGAAAGGTGGATTTGCTGATGAGGCCAATGCTACAACTGAGTCAGATATTGAAGAAACCTTTAAGAGGCTTCTTCAATTGAATAAGTCCCCTCAAGAAGTATTTGATGCTTTGAAAAACCAGACTGTAGATTTGGTCTTTACCGCCCATCCGACTCAGTCTGTCCGTAGATCTTTGCTTCAAAAGCATGGCAGGTTTGCACCCTTTTTAACATGGAATTTAGTCATTAGTTGATTTGCAAGTTTCAGTGTATCTCTAGATTGTTTTTCTAAGATTTCTCTTGATTTTAAACGTTTTCCAGGATAAGAAATTGCTTGACTCAATTGTATGCAAAAGACATTACTCCTGATGACAAACAGGAACTTGATGAAGCTCTGCAACGGGAGGTATGTTCTTGCTGTAATTAGGAGATTGTTTTCTATTTAATAATTATTTGTCAATGTAGGAGCTAATCTCTTGTATATTTCTGGCATCTTATTTTTCTCCTCTCCTGTAGATTCAAGCTGCATTTCGCACGGATGAAATTCGACGAACTCCTCCAACGCCGCAGGATGAAATGCGAGCTGGTATGAGCTACTTTCATGAGACAATCTGGAAAGGTGTACCTAAGTTCTTGCGCCGAGTGGATACTGCTTTGAAGAACATAGGAATTGACGAACGTGTTCCTTATAATGCTCCCCTTATTCAGTTTTCGTCGTGGATGGGTGGGGATCGTGATGGTATGTTTATCTCAGCAAAGACTTATATTTAGTCATCCTTTTATTAGACCATCCACTGAGTAATAATGCATGCTGAATCACACCATTTTTGTTGAGTTCTTTGCACTCATTAGAATAAGAGTACATCTAGATGCTTCCGATATGTTCCAATGAAACAACGGTTTCTAATGTGTATATCGGCTGCAGGGAACCCCCGGGTTACACCCGAGGTAACAAGGGATGTCTGCTTATTAGCTAGAATGATGGCTGCCAACTTATATTTTTCCCAGATAGAGGATCTTATGTTTGAGGTATAAGCAAGTAAAATTTCAAGTTTCAAATAAATTTTATGGCTTCTGGTTTTAGTATGTTGAGTTTATTTTCCATTATTATGCACTCACACTGCCCTTTGTTGTCAATTCCTCTGTTTTCCAGTTATCTATGTGGAGATGTACTCACGAGTTACAGAGCCGTGCCGATGAACTTCATAGATCCTCAAGAAAAGATTCAAAGCACTACATTGGTATATAAGATTTTGTTTTAAAATTGAACCACATTATAGTTTTTGGTTTATACTTCATCTTTCCCTTAAAACTACTTAAGATATCAATATGCTACAATAAACTTGACTGCATTATTCAATATTGTTTCTTGGCATGGTATTGATTAGACTCATATCCAGCCTCATGGTTTTATTCAATATTGGTGCAGAGTTTTGGAAACAAATTCCTCCAAATGAGCCCTACCGTGTTATTCTTGGTGATGTACGAGACAAGTTATACAATACGCGTGAACGTGCTCGTCATTTATTAACCAGTGGAATGTCTGACATTCCCGACGATACAACTTTCACCGATGTTGAGCAGGTTTTTCCTTACATTATGTATCTTTGAATTCTATGGCACTGCAGCAGAATGATCTAAATATATTATAAAACAGCCATTGTGAGTAAGAATGGTGGTTCAAATTGACCATCTGTAATGAGTTTATTTGAACCAACATGTAGGCCACATTTGTTAGATGGAATTGTGCAGAAGCTTTTGGCCAACATAAATTTTTTCGAAAAATTAAATGCATTATAGCCAAAGCCATACCTTTTACCAGAATAGTTCCCTTTTGCTAGTGCTGACTTGTTTTCTTTTTCCTTATAGTTCCTGGAGCCTCTGGAACTCTGCTACAGGTCGCTCTGTGCTTGTGGCGATCGTCCCATTGCTGACGGGAGCCTTCTTGATTTCTTACGGCAAGTTTCTACATTCGGGCTTTCACTTGTAAGGCTGGATATCCGGCAAGAATCAGACAGACACACTGATGTCATTGATGCTATCACTAATTACCTGGGAATTGGTTCGTACAAAGACTGGTCGGAACAACAAAGGCAAGAATGGCTACTATCTGAACTCAGTGGCAAACGCCCTCTTTTCGGTCCTGATCTTCCAAAGACAGAAGAAATTGCTGATGTTCTGGACACCTTCAGTGTCATTGCAGAGCTTCCTTCAGATAACTTTGGTGCCTACATTATCTCAATGGCAACAGCACCATCTGATGTGCTTGCTGTTGAGCTTCTACAACGTGAATGTCATGTGCAGAAGCCATTGAGGGTTGTGCCATTATTTGAAAAACTTGCTGATCTTGAGGCTGCTCCTTCTTCTATGGCTCGTCTCTTTTCAATCGACTGGTATAGAAACCGCATCGATGGTAAGCAAGAAGTCATGATCGGGTACTCGGATTCTGGGAAGGATGCTGGTCGTCTCTCTGCTGCTTGGCAGCTATATAAGGCACAAGAAGAACTCATCCAAGTGGCAAAAGAATATGGAGTTAAGCTCACAATGTTCCATGGCCGAGGAGGAACAGTTGGCAGAGGAGGAGGACCTACGCATCTTGCTATATTATCTCAGCCCCCAGATACAATTCATGGTTCACTACGTGTCACAGTTCAAGGTGAGGTTATTGAACAATCTTTTGGTGAGGAGCACTTGTGCTTTCGAACACTTCAGCGTTTTACCGCTGCAACGCTCGAGCATGGCATGAATCCACCTGTTTCTCCGAAGCCCGAATGGCGTGCGCTCATGGATGAGATGGCTGTTGTTGCTACAGAGAAATACCGCTCCATAGTTTTCCAGGAACCTCGTTTTGTCGAATACTTCCGCCTTGTAAGTGATTGAATCCATGACTATTAGAACACAACGAATAGTTATCATTACTCTTAGTTCATTCACTTACTCTTGCATGATTAAGTTACTTCTGCTATCAATTTGACGAATTATGTTCAGAAATTAACCACTTTTCACGTTCCTTTAAATCTGCAGGCTACTCCAGAGTTAGAATACGGTCGAATGAATATCGGAAGTCGTCCATCAAAGAGGAAGCCAAGTGGAGGCATCGAATCACTGCGTGCAATTCCATGGATCTTTGCTTGGACACAGACAAGGTTTCATCTACCAGTTTGGCTTGGTTTTGGAGCAGCATTTAAAAGTGTCATTGAGAAGGATGTGATGAATCTTCACATGCTTCAGGAGATGTACAGTCAGTGGCCGTTTTTTAGAGTCACTATTGACTTAGTTGAAATGGTGTTTGCCAAAGGTGACCCTGGCATTGCTGCTCTGTATGACAAGCTTCTCGTGTCGAAAGATCTATGGTCGTTTGGGGAGCAATTGAGGGCTAACTTTGAAGAAACTAAGCACCTCCTCCTTCAGGTACTTCACGTATACTTTGTTCTAAAACATTTTTGTGAGATCCCGCATTAGTTTAAGGAGAACGAAACATTCTTTATAAGGGTGTAAAAACTTCTCACTGGCAGACGCGTTTTAAAAACCTTGAGGGGAAGCTCGAAAGAGAAAGCCCAAAGAAGACAATATCCGTTAGCATTGGACTTAGACTAATGGTAAAACTCTTGCCTGCAACTAAGCAGTGTGCTTTAAAATTTTCAGGTAGCTAAACACAAGGATCTTCTTGAAGGAGACCCCTACTTGAGGCAGCGACTCCGACTTCGTGACTCGTACATAACCACCCTTAACGTTTGCCAAGTGTACACATTGAAGCGTATCCGTGATCCCAACTACAACGTGAAAGTTAGACCTCATCTGTCAAAGGAATACCTTGAATCAAGCAAATCTGCTGCAGAACTTGTGAAACTCAATCCTAAGAGCGAGTACGCCCCGGGTTTGGAGGACACTCTCATCTTAACGATGAAGGGTATCGCCGCCGGTATGCAGAACACTGGTTAAGAGCAGCCATCCCGTGTCGGTGCAACGTCTACCCTTGCTTTTCTCCATATAAATGCTTGTATATTGGTTGTGCTGCTGAGCTCTTCGACCAACTTCTCACTAGTCTCTTTTATAATAACGTATGCAACAAGAACCTTCGATTTGGTAATAGTTGGAAATGCATCGAGTGGTCAGTGTTTTTTCCCCCATCTGATAATATGATTCGGCTGCTTCGTTTACATATGTGCACTGACAGTTCCAATTACAAGTGATCAGAGGTGCTGAATTCCACGGTTAATGGCTTCCACAAGTCATTCTTGGTCCCTTTCTTCTCGACAATATTCACGGTTGTTCATATTTTTATTTGTAGAAGTACTTCGAGGTGCTTTTTCGTATCGTTATGAATTAAATAATATTATGCTGGTCTCCATGATTGCTTCATCATGTGATAATTTATCCTTTAACTCGTTACATATAAAATTTTCAAATTACTATTCGTGTGGTAGGTAGTTACGATAAACGCAAGAAAGGGGAAGTGAGTCAAGAAAGTACGAGTAAGGAGAAGATATGTCTTTTTGACTTCAATATCAATTAAGGCAAGTACCTGCCACTTCTTTTCTTAATTTTCAGTGCCATGCCGACAATTTTCTTTTTTTTTTTTTTTAATTTTTTAAAAAATAACCATTAAATATTATTGGTTGCATGTCGACAATTTTTTTTTATTTTCTTAAAAAAACCATTAAATATTATTGGTCGCATGTCTTAAACACAGCGTGGACTACTATCTTTGAAAAATAGCTAATTTTAAATTTCTGTTCACGGAAACATTTTTTTAAATATGGTCTTAGTCACACAAAATTTTAATTTTTAGTATATATAATAATAATAATAATAATAATAATTAGTTTTTAATTATCAAAAAACAATTAATAAAACCAATGTAGTTTTGATTTAAACATTTTAAGAAGTGAAGAACACGCCTGGGAAATCTTCAGTTATTGGTGTGGGATAGTATTGGAATTTCAATCAAATACGAGGGTACTTTAGAGAATTGGCTTTATTTATTTTAATGGGCATTAAATTTACTCTGCAAAATTTAAGACCGTCCATAGGCAATTAGGTGTACACGTGGCATGACCAAGGACTCTTCTCTTTCATAATTAGCCAAAAAAAAAAAAGAAAAAGAAGTAGTGACACGTGGCGTGATATTATTGGGTATACATTTCCACGAATTATCTCTAATACGCGGTTAATTTAGATGTCAATTTTGAGAGACCAGAATCTTTTTGAACAGAGAAGAAGAACAAATATAAAAGACTTTTATTTAATAATAATAATAATAATATATATTTTAAAAAATATATATAAGTAACCATTAGAGCAATTTGAGGGTTCATATTCTCCTTATTTTGTTGGTTTCTCCAGTTTCGTGGGTCTGACTCTGCCTCTCTCTTTCTGGAGCCAGAACCACCAAAAAAACCCACACTGTACAGAAAACCCTAATTCTTTGGTCTCAGATCGGTTATGGCTTCATCCAGAGAGCGCGAGAACTTCGTTTACATCGCCAAGCTCGCCGAGCAGGCCGAGCGTTATGATGGTTTGCGGCATCTCCTTATCTTCTTTGATTTTTATTTGATTTGTATGAAGCTTTGTTGTTTTTGTCTTACTTTTGACTCTCTGCTTAGATCGCATTTATCTGTGGTTGTGTGATATGCTTAATTTTGTTTGACTCTGTGTTTATGCCTTTTGTGCTCGGATTTGAAGCGCGATCGCTTGTCTGTGTTGTAGTTTTTCCGAAGTTTTTGTTCTTTTGAGTGTTGTGTTTTTCAGTTTACACGATCTGTTTGAAACTTGAGGAAATTTAATTTGCCTAAAATTCTGGTACATTTCTTCGATTTTGCTTCTCGAGAAATATTTTTCTCTTGATTTATCGTTTTATATGGTTTTCTGTCTCTTTGGTTCGATTTAATAGAAAATACTCTTTTTTGCAAGTCTTTCGATCATCACTCGTTAGCTTGATAGCTTATGCTTCAATTTTACTTACACAGACAACTTGGACATCATTTTATCTGTAAGCGCAAAGCAAATTGATGTTTCTTCCTGTACTTTCTTTGCTTGTCTCGGCAGAAAAACTCAGATTGTGGTTGGTTTGGATGATAGGGTGATGGTTCTGATTTTTATTTACGTTGTTCATATCTTTTATAGAAATGGTAGATGCAATGAAGAATGTTGCAAAGCTTGATGTCGAATTGACAGTGGAGGAAAGAAATTTACTCTCTGTTGGGTACAAGAATGTGGTTGGTGCAAGGAGAGCCTCATGGAGGATTTTATCATCAATAGAGCAGAAAGAAGAAGCTAAAGGAAATGAAACAAATGCCAAGCGCATCAAGGAGTACAGACAAAAGGTTGAAACAGAGCTCTCTGGTATTTGTACTGATATCATGACAGTGATTGACGAACACCTAATTCCCTCTGCTTCAGCTGGGGAATCAACAGTGTTCTACTATAAGATGTAAGTATACTTCTAGCTTATGCATTAATGCATAGGTGCATGACTATTGGACACTTGTGAAATTTAATCATCCTTCATTACAGGAAAGGAGATTATTATCGTTACCTTGCAGAATTTAAGTCTGGTAATGAGAAGAAAGATGCAGCTGATCAATCGATGAAAGCATATGAGGTGGGTATATACATTTTCCCCTTCTTCTCTTTGTCTTGTTGTATTCTTTTTTTACTCTGTCTTGTTGTATTCTTCTTTTTCCCCATGAATTGAATATAGATCGTACTTAGCTTTCTCTCTAAAAAATGTCTTATTTAGCTTTCTGTCTCTCTGTCTCTAAATTATGTTGACGTATTGCATTTTATACTATACTGAACAAGTTTTTATTTTGCTTTTAGATGTTTTGGATTTGTCTGGTTTATCATATAAATATATATACATTTTTTTTTCTTGGGAATATGACTATTTAATACATTCTTTTAGCAGTAGTCTGGATGATAATCGATAAAATTTCATTTTGAGAGGAAATTATCATCAATATTTTCTCTTGCTTCTGTCACTCCTTTTTCTGATTGTAGAAGCAAATACAACGACAAATCTTTTCTTTTTCCCTGGTTAAACTTGTTCACAATAAGGTTTACAGGAACTTATTTGTCAAAAGGTTTTTTTATTACACTATTTGGAATTCATAGGTCAAACATTTTAATTGAGAAGCGATTGTTCAATATAGCTCTCTTTTGCCTATACATTGCCTAGTTTTTACATTTGTCTTGTTTTTTTCTTGTCTATTACAGGCTGCAACTAGCTCAGCCGAATCTGAATTGCCTCCTACACATCCTATCCGCTTGGGTTTGGCATTAAATTTCTCTGTCTTCTATTATGAAATCCTGAATTCACCTGAAAGGTATGGTTATCGTAGTGTTACCAGGAAATCTAGCAGAGATTTATTCTCTATGGAGCTTAGTGCGAATGATAGCTACATTGTGCTTTTTCTTGTTTAGGGCTTGCCACCTTGCAAAGCAAGCTTTTGATGGAGCCATCTCCGAACTTGACACCCTCAATGAGGAGTCTTACAAAGATAGCACCTTAATCATGCAGCTTCTTAGAGACAACCTCACATTATGGACTTCTGACATCCCAGAGGATGGAGGTAATAAATCCTTACTGGCCTTGGCCAATACAATATGAAATGGTTTATTGTTTACACTTTTTTTTGGGGGTTTTGTAAACCTTCTTTATATGCTTATTATGCATTTTTATTTCCAGACAAAGGTATGGCTGTTATGCTATAATCTATTTTTGGTGTTCTCCGGTCTGCATCATTTAAGCTAACTAACTATTATTGGGTGTTGTCCTCTTGCAGAATAAGAGAGTTCACATAGCTTATGAACGAACTAAATGAATTTTGAATTTTGAATTTTGCTTGTTTGATATCTGTAATCTTTATGGTTGCTGAGAAATGTACTCACCTCTTCAGCGTTGCCCTGTTTCATGGTTTCAAAAAATCTTGGCCAATGCATTCTCATGTGAATTATGTTAGATAATCCTTGCATTGTTGTTTGTTTGCAAATGAAAACATTCTAGCCATATAGACTCGTAGTTGTAGCAAGAATTCTCTTTTGGGGTAGTTAAGGAGGAGGTGAATGTGAAAGAACTGAGGATATCTTAAGCATTCAGATAATGATAAGACTGAGTTAGTTAACCTTAATTTTATCCTAAAGTTCATTATAAGCGTCCATTCACCATCTCATTAGATTAACTCTCCCTCCTCCCTCTCTGTGTTTTGACATGCGTTTCCTTATTGCTACAGATGATGCCCAAAAGGTCAACGGCACCGTCAAAGTTGCTGGTGGCGACGATGAGGTGAGTAGATCGAACCGTTTGTTGCAGTTAGTCAGTGATGTTTGAATTATACTTGACCATCACTCTCCATATGCTCTGCAGTGAAGCGGATAGTATTCTAAGTGGCAGAATCAGTACTACTCTGGGGAGGATGGATGTGACTCGATAATCAATTGCCCTTAGTGTTTAGCATAAGGAGGGTTCCTTTTTATTTTCTTTTCTTTTTCTCCTTCCCTCTTCTCTGATGCCCCATTATTGTGTGGTTTATTTTGAGTATGATGATGTCTGGACTTATTTGGTCTAGCTTTCCCTTCTCAGTGGATGGATGGTTGATAGGTTGTAGGAGGAATGACTTGAATTGTTAAAGTGTTTATCCATCCTGTTTACATGAAAAATGCGTTTGTCTGGATTTCGGGTTTGGGTTTCGGGTTTCTATTAAAGCATTATATATGTTCTATGTCATTCCTGCGTCTTCCTCTCCCCAACTCTCTCTACCGATAAAATAGAATTTTGAGTACAGGGAGACTAGGGAGGCTTGCAGATAGAGGACTGCAAGAAGATTCCTTTTTCAAAGTTGCAACTGTGAAAAATGGGATTTGGTGATTCTAATCTTGTTACTAAGATAGTCTTTTTTTTTTTTTTTAGTTTTTCCTTAAGATTCAAAACCGTGTGTCAATAGAAGGTTTTTACACTTTTGTTCTCTTCCCTACCAACCTTTGGGGCCTAGGATCCTCACCACAGACATACTGCATGGTGTTTGGCTTTGAAACAATTTGTAACGGCTCAAGTCCATTGTAGATATCATTATCTTAGGACTTTCTTTTTTGAGCTTCCTCTCAAAGTTTTTAGAATACCTCTGCCACTGAGGTTTCCACACTTTTATTAGCCTCACTTTTATTAGTTGGGTAATGAAATTTTGAATGACTTTTCAAATGACTTTTCAGATGGGTAATTGGCTTTAAAGCATTTGAAAAGCATGGTAGTGTCATGTGCTTATATCATTCTGTACGGCATGATTTGATAGGGAATAAACTTTGGTATCATTCCTTTATGCCCTCTATATGTCGTCAAATTTTGGTTCCATGTAAAACCACACTGCATCTTCTTTTTATGGATTCTTCCACACCTTTTTCCTTCTTCTTCTGAACTTTAATAAATTAAAAATATATATATTTCTAATATTTTAAATACATTAAAAGAAATTATCATTATTAAGTTTGTTCTAATAATACTGTCTATAAAAAATATTTTTAAAATATTCTTTACCCTTAAAAAATACTTTTTATTCTAAGTTTGATGAAAATTTTGTTTCAATAATATCTAAGATTTTAAAAAATTTTAATATTCAAAGTTTTAATACAAAGTAGAGATATTTGAGAGGAAATGATTTTACTAATCAAATTGGAATTCAATTAATTAATCAACTAAAATTGCTTTTTACGAGCATAATTACATGTCAATTATATATTTTTTTTCAATATTTTCAAAAAGAAGAAAAAAAAAAAAAAAAAAAAAAA
>NW_019272027.1:460410-525974 GCF_002738345.1 Cucurbita maxima
TTTAAAAAAAAAAAAAAAAAAAAAAAAAAAAAAAAACAGACAGAAACAGAAACGTAAACGAAAACAAATTTAGCGAATAACTGAATGTCGAATTTGTGATCACGAAGCTTGCTCTGGCATTCCAATCTTCGAGAAGGAAGAAATTGGCAAGCCAACTGATTCAAATCGAACAAGAATTTTGCAGTCGGCATACATTAGCGTTATCCGCATTGAAGTAATCGTTAAAATCCACTGTTTCCGTCCTTTTTCATTGTTCAATCTCCGCGAAGAACAGAGCAGAGCGGAAATAATCAGAATCTGTCTTCTGGACGATCGGAAATATCCAGTTTCACTCCCAACTTGCGAAGGCGATCGTTCTTCCTCTCTCTCATTCCATCTGTATCGAATTCTGATTCGGAGATGTGCTTCCAATTCCGTTCATGGGTATCGATCCCTCGCCACTAGCTACGTATGTTCCTCAATCCTTATAACAATATTTTGCTTCTCATTTCAATGCCAGATTATTCACCGATCTATTTCATTCCCTCGCAGACTTAATTTCAGATTTATTACCTTCGATTGCGATGAATTCCTTTGATTCTGAACTTGGTAGAGTTTCTGCTGTGATTCTCGATCTCGATGGAACCCTTTTGGACACTGGTCTGTAATTTCTTCTATGAGTTCAAATGTTTTTCTATTTTCACGTTATGATTGTATGAGAATGCAGCTACACTGTTGTATTATGTGCAGAGAGGGCGACAAAAGACGTGTTGAAGGATTTCTTGGTAAAATATGGGAAGGATTTGGATAAAAAGAGGGAAGAGGAGAAGAGATTGGGAGTGACCCAGAAAGAATCAGCGGCTGCAATCGTTCGGGACTATGGCCTTCCATTGACGCCAGACCAATTTATTCAAGAAATTACTCCCATGTACAGGGAAAAGTAAGATTCCAGCTCTTGTGTTTAGCTCGTTTCCTTGATTTTTATTTGGAGGATTGTTTGGAGGGAGTCTTGGCCAAATTTAGGGAATGATCCTGGGTTTATAAGTAACGAATGCATCTCCGTTGGTATGAGGTCTTTTGGAGAAGTTCAAAGTAAACCCATGAGAGCTTATACTCGAAGTGGACAATATCATACTATTGTAGAGGATCGTAATTTCTAACGATGATGGAACTGATGAAATGTTCTTTCAGATGGCCCTCTGTCAAAGCACTTCCTGGTGCTGATCGTCTTATCAAACATCTTTACTCTCACAAGGTGCCATTTGCGCTCGCTTCAAATTCATCAAATGAATATATCTACGCAAAAATTGCAAGTCTAAACGGTATTTTTTTCTTTATATGTCTACTTAATTTATTTTTTCGTCTGAATATCTTGCAAATAGAGTGGCATAGAGGGTTGAACTAGGCTCAACTTCACCCGCATATGGTTTTCTTGAAAATTAAAGAAGTTCGATGTTGTTAAATTGTTATTTCATAGTGGATAATGGATAATGGATTACTTTGAATTTAATTAACGAAGTATGAAAAAAGGTTTGAAGTGAATGAGTTCAAGTCATCCAATAAGTAGGACCTCGACTAATGTAGTAGGGTCAAGCGGTTGTCCTGTGAGAACAGTTGAAGTGTACTCAAATTGGCTTAGACAATGACGGGTATCAGCCCAATGATGAATAGAATTCAGAATTGGTCATTTTCTGATGCACATGTTTTGCTGCCAATTATATGATATGATTAAACTCCTGCATTGTAGGGTCATATTCTCCTGATTGCTTTTCAGAAAAACCAATGTGTATGCAACACATGGAATTATTATGGAACAGTTCTCTATCCTTCTTTACTTTTTATTTTCTTTTGAGGTTGTCTATGATGTGCTGAACAGATCAGTGCTAATTTTGAGTGATTATAGCTATAATATTGTTTTCCAGCTTCCCAGTAATTAGATATCCACAGCTTTCTTCGATCTTCAGCTATTGTAACTCACTTTTATATGTTCTTGTGTGCAGGTTGGAAGGATTGGTTTTCTGTGATTCTTGGTAGTGACCAGGTTATTCAAGGGAAACCTGCTCCTTATCTGTAAGCTTTTTTTTTGCATGAACCATTTGAAATCTTACTTTTGGTCATGTGGAAATGGAAGTCTAAGGAACTTCTTGCATTCCGAAATTCTAGTTATATGGATTTAATGATTTCAATGTAAGCTGGAATAAGATGTCGAGGATTATTGAAAAGAGTAGTCCCACGTTGGCTAATTAAGAAGAAGATCATGAATTTATAAATAAGGAACACAATCTCCACTGGTACGAGGCCTTTTGGGGAAACCAAAAGCAAAGCTACGAGAGCCTATGCTCAAAGTGGACAATATCATACCATTGTGAATGGTCGTGATTCCTAACATAAGATTATCTTCTGGATTAATGAAATCTTTATGATCCAAATGTTGAAGGAAATGAAAACAATTAAATTCATCAAATAATCTATATTTGATGCAGCCCAATTCATGAAAAACGAGGGAAATATCCCGAAATGAAAGAATAGAATCTTTAGTTGATTAAAAGCTAAAGGTGAAAATAGTTTCCTAGCAAGGTCAACCAACAAATTAACAAAATTTTATTGAATTATTAGTCTAAAGGTATCTGACTAAACTGTTACTCTAAACATCACTTTTTCAGATTTGAAGAGGCAGCGAAGAGGATGGGCGTAGATGCTTCTCATTGTTTGGTCATTGAAGATTCCTTGTAAGTTTGCAATTCTTTTGTCTATTAATTTTAATTACATAAATATATTCTCAAAATAATTAGTCTTGCAGCCAACATTTATTCCTCGCAGTTTTTTTCCTTCTCCTAAATAGTTTATTGCAATTATTCTGCAGCAACAGTTAATGACATAAAACTATCTGCAACCCCGTTCCTCTTTGCTCTTGATTTTACTTTTTTCGTCCCCTCAAGTTTGCAAGTAACTCGATTACACTTTCAACCACCACCTTAATTCAGACTTTTTACCTGGAAACTAACTGGTTTATCACTTTTTATGCATTTGGAGTGTTAGTAGTAATTTTAGAAGATCTTTTCGGATATTCATATTAAGCCAACTTCGAAAATGACTGAATATAAGCTTCCCAAAATGGCAATGGCTGGGGAGAGAAAATGGGCCTTTTTTTAGGGTACCCTCAAAAATAGATCTAGTAGAGATGGGGCGGGGCCTGTAGCTCAGAAGATTAGAGCACATGGCTACGAACCACGGTGTCAGGGTTCGAATCCCTCCTTGCCTACAACTGGCCAAAAAGGGAAGGACTTTTCCCTCTGGGGGTAGGAAAATCATGATCAGGATAGCGGACCTGCTTCCTTGAGAACTTAAACGTCAATAGATTCCAATCCACTATAACTTTACCCTTCGAGGCAAAAAGGACTAGAGCAATAGCACTTCTGCATGCTAGGGATAGGCTCATTCAACCATTTAGTGATCCGTGACCCGACGCTTGAATCCGTATGACAAGCTGTATTCACTAGGCGTCCTTGCCTTTTGGGGTCATACAGTGTGGCATCTGCTACCTAGGATATCTATTATATGCATCTCCACCTTTTTCTTTTCTCTGAACAAGAGACATTTCCAACAGGGTTGGTGTCAAAGCTGCCAAGGCTGCCAAGATGAAGGTTGTAGCTGTCCCATCCCATGGAGAAGTTGAATGCTCTTCCCTAGCAGATAAAGTGCTTCATTCTTTACTGGAATTTCAGCCTGAGATGTGGGGTCTTCCCCCATTTGAAGACTGTATGAATATCTTTATTTTTCTTGTATTTTATTTCATTAGTAGTTTTTATTTATCTAATCATTGTCTCAAGTTATTTACATGATGTTTTCAGGGGTAGATAGGACCTTACCGATTGATCCAATACATCTGAGCTCTCAATATGTTAATGGGTCCATAAGTGAAATCTCAGGTGTGTGATTCTGTATTTCTCTGACTGACTTGCAATGAATACATAGTTTAATGAATTAATGAACAATCTGTTTGATACCCATTCAAGTATTGTCCTCTTTTGATTTTTTCTTCCAGATTTCCCTTCAAGATTTTGAAAACGCATTTGCTAGGGAGAGGTTTCCACACCCTTATAAAGGGTGTATCGTTCTCCTCCCCAACCGACGTGGGATCTCACACCTTTATTATTGTTTTATCAGCCTCACTTGCATCATTCAAATTTATGGAATTCTGTACTCATTCTCATCGTTTCTGCTACACGGTTCATTTTATGAAACTCTGCCTGCCAAGTAAAACTAAGTTGGATCTTGTATTAAATTGTGGAAAAAAGGGGTTGATGTATATAAATGAAAATTGCTTATCTTTTGATGCTACCAAGATTCGAATCCTCACCCACTTGTCATTGAACTGAAAAAATAGATTAATAATACTGCATGTGAGTAGGAAGAATTCTTTCATTCCTAAATTTGTTATGCTTCTACGTAATCAATACAGCATGTTCTGCACCTGTACCTCAGACTTCATCTGACCAAACTTATGACTACTTAGGATCTTGCAACCATGGATGCGAGAGAGATTGAAGAGTTCAAGTACATAGCGAACACTTTGCTCGACCGACCCATGTTTGTCAACGGTTCTTGCACATCTCTTACTGCAGAAGCAACTTCAGCATAGAAAGAGAACGAAAAAAATTAGAATAAGAAGCTTTCTTGGATAAACTTGAAAGTTGGATCAAAATGGATGGATGTGAGTATCCATGAGAGTTTATATAAGGAGTTTGCATATTGGTTCTTAGATCTAATGGGCTAAGATTCATTGCTTTAAATGGCTTTATTAGGGTCGTGAGATCTTTTATATATATATATATATATATATATATATATATATATATATATATATATATATATATATATATATATATATTTTCCGGTTTTAGTCTTAGTACCATCTCTAAGATATAGTAAGAAACTAATAGGAGAAATAAGTATTTTTTAACTTTTCAATGGCACTAGTTCGAAAAATGAAGAAAATCGCTAGTGATACCCCTATAGAATATGACTTAAAAGTGGCTGAGAGTGAAAATGTTTGGAAGTGGTTTTTTTTTTTTTTCTTCGGCTGAACATGATTAAAAAATATTGATCATATCTCGTTTTTTAACCTAATGTTTTAAATGGCTCAATTAGAGTCTTCTCGAGAGGGTTTTGACTACATATGGCTAAAAAAAACTCTTCCCTAAGCCTTATTATAATCTCCAATGAATGGTAAAAGAATATATAGTTGATAGTAACTCAGTTTTCATATAATATTTTGTTCCCTTCAAATCAATGTGATCTGACAAGCAACATAACAATTTTTGAATTGGTAAGTATTTGAGCTATCTCACCTATAAGCTAAACAGGTCTTAGACTAACCACTCTAATCCGATTCATGAATTAGGAGAGAATCCCAATTTGGACACAATTGATTTTGAAATCCTAAATTAACTCTATATAAATATAAATTATAAACTTCATAACCCAACTTTAAGCATCAGACAAGTACCATAGCTGTATTCGAATTGATTTGTAGATATTTGATTCTCGAGATTCTTCCTTGAACACATGCAAATAAGGTTGATTCAATCCTACCAGATTTAGGTGTAGAATCGAGTGATTGAAAAAATGTGGAGCATAAATGGTTAAAAGAATAGAACATGAAAACATGGTAGTGTTATAACATTCATGAACTCCACCAGTTTCCATGTTCATTACAGGACAAAGCAGTACACCATCCTTCACCAAAATTTTCAACACTTAAGCAGTGGCAGATGGGACATACCCACTCCTTTCAATTTCACCTGTCAAATCAACACAAAAGATGCCTACCTCCAAACCAAAACAAAAGGCCCAGGGCCCATCAGCCTGATTCCGTTTCTACGCGTAAATTGGTACAATGTGACTGACAGTTTAGAGTCACTGGATATTCAAAACTAGAATTTTGCGTACATGATTTGCTAAAACACTCTTAAAATAATTTTTGTGGTAGAGCCTATTTATAAAGATTTCATCCAACCTTAAGAGCTATTCACGAGGTCTTATCAAACCATAAGAACGAATTCTGAATTAAATTCTATCTTTCTCAAAATCAACCAAACCAACCCTCAACCTAAGCGGTTTGAAATTTGGATCTTTCTATCTCTACACGTTCGAGTTGTAGCAATCATATTGAATATTTTTTCCCCGTCACCAGAAAACAGAAAAGACTCACCCAGCTATGTTTTTACCAAAAATGAGTTGTTTCCTGATAATCATTAGCCTTGCTTTCTCTAGAACCATCAGTTTTGGTAAAGTTGAAATGAAAAGTTAAGAAAAAAATAATGCATGCGGTGAAAAAGTAGAGCATACCATACCACAATAACACAGGACAGGTCGGTTGTAGATGAAAAGAAAGTGCAGCTCTCTGTGTCGGTTCTGATCTGATCTGATCTGATCTACCACAAACATGAGTTTGATTTGAAGGTACAAAACAAGAAATGAGCATAGAAATAAAAGTTTGTGATTTGAAGGTACAAAACAAGAAATGAGCATAGAAATAAAATGAAATCAACAGTGCAATCCAAAGCAGCACCAGCAGTTAGAAATGAAATGAAATGAACAGTGACCGTAACGGTACAAACTCACCGCTAGCAGATATTGTCCGTGCTAGTGAGGACACTGAGTCCCAAAGAGGGGAGGACACGAAGCGGTATGCCAGCAAGGACGCTGGGCCCTGAAGGAGAGTATTGTGAGATCTCACATCAGTAAGCGAGGATAACGAAGCAATGAACAGTGGCAATACAAAGCAGATGTTTCCACACCCTTAAAAGAAATGCTTCGTTCCCTCTCTAACCGATGTGGGATCTCACAATCCACCCTCTTTGGAGGACACTCATCCTTGCTAACACACCGCATACTATTTGTAACAGCCCAAGCCCATGACTAGCAAATATTGTCCACTTTAGTCCGTTACATATTGTCATCAGCCTCACGGTTTTAAAACACGTCTACTAGGTAGAGGTCTCCACACTCTTACAAAGAATGTTTCGTTCTCCATATCACAACAACAACAACAGACTTCAAACTCAATATTATACACCAAAATGTTAACTATTGAGGCAACTATTCATAACCCTCACAGCAAAAAAAGGGTAAATGGATGATGTCCAAGATATAACCAGGGGAGACATAATAATTACATTTGTACAGGCAAATGAGACGATGAAAAAGAAAAGAAAAATAAATGGGATTCAAATGAGGAAGAATATGGTTGGATATTACAAATGAAAGAAATAAACTCAGCAAACGTTAAGTAAGAAACTTTTAGTCTGTGAGAGTTCCTCTGCCTATAATTCTAGGAAACAATTATGTAGTTGATTATGTTACACCTAAAATTACTACCCTTTTTGTATGATGAGTTTACCATCAAATGAGTTTACCATCATGACACAATGCTGGGAGTGTTTGTTGAACAATACAGCTTCTCACTGAGTCCTCCAAGAAACGGTGGATCGGACGGATCGTTTCGATCAACTTCTCCCCGTTCTTGTAAATCTTGAACGCTGGAACGGTTTTTATGCCTTCCGCCTTCGCTATGGACATGCTCTCCTCCACATCCACCTGCCATAGAAATACCGTGTTTTTTGATCGGTAGAGATTCAAAATCGTGTAATTGTAACGACTCAGGTCTATCGCTAGTAGATATTGTCCTCTTTGGGTTTTCCCTTTCGGGCTTCCCCTCAAGGTTTTTAAAACGCGTCTGCTAGGGAGAGATTTCCATGTCCTTATAAAGGGTGTTTCGTCCTCCCCAACCAATGTGGGATATCACAATCCACCCCCCTTCAGGGCCTAGCGTCCTCGCTGGCACTCGTTCCTTTCTCCAATCGATGTGGGACACCCACCAAATCCACCCCCTTTGGGCCCAACATTTTTACTGGCACACTACCTCATGTCTACCCCCTTTCGGTGAACAAATCACCTAGTGTCTGGCTCTGATACCATTTGTAACGGCTCAGTCCTACCGCTAGCAGATATTGTCCTCTTTGGGCTTTCCCTCAAGGTTTTTAAAACGCGTCTGCTAGGGAGAGGTTTCTACACCCTTTTAAAGGGTGTTTCGTTCTCCTCTCCAACCAATGTGGGATATCACAGTAACATAGGCATTGGCACAAAATGTCATGTGTTAGTCATTGTGATGAAGATGTCCCATTGACACATACCTTTATGAACTTAACAGAAGGGTAGCGTATGCATAGTGTATTCACGAACGCAGATGTTTCGTCGCATATATCGTTGGAAACCTTGAAATGAACCACTGAAACACCTGAAAATTCAAATTTTCCTTCAGACAGTTTACGAGTAATCGCGGAGGCATAACTTGCGGTGTTCGAAGATGGTGAAAGCGTAATAGAAACGATGTTTAACGATGAATGAACTCACCTGATGATGATATTGCAGCTTTCAGTTTATCAAGAGTAGAAACTTCCTCTACCTCACCACTATCTGTTCTATGATCAACTACCTCTCCACGAGATCTCTTCAATGCAACCTGTGCTTGATGTAGAGATTCAGCAACCTCACTGTCTCCTGGAAGTTCCCTCCTCAAGAACTCGAGATCTTTCACGGCATCTTCCCATCTTTCAAGCTAAAACGTTCCACGAGAGAACACGAAAACATATGAAAACACATGTCAAAACACATACAACAACATCCTGTAACAATGAGAAAGAATCGACACCGATCACCCGTTTCACCTTTGCATTTGAAGCAGCTCTACGAAGAAGAGCCTTCGTGTAGTTCGGTTGGATCTTGAGGGCTTGATTGCAGTCCTCAACAGATTGTTCCCAAAGTCCAATCTTAGCCCAACATACCGCTCGATTGCAATAAAGAACGTGGTTCGAACTATCATACTTAAGGCCCTCTCCATATGCAGTACAGGCTTCTGTATATCTTCCAGAGCTAAAAAGATCGAATCCTCGAGAACGAGCTCGTGCCACCATTTTCACATTGCTCAACAACTTCGAAACTTCAAGATTATTCATGTTAATCTTGCTAGCTCTCTCAGCTGCCTGTACTGCATTATCAAACCTGCAAGAAGACCAATGAGCTCTAATTCACCACTAAACAATAAACCGAACTTAATGTTCCCATAACGTATTACCTTCCTAACGCCATCTCGACCATGGCACGGACGTAGAACACGTAAGCTTCTGCAAGCATACCAAAGAACTTGGTTTGTGAGCATGAAGCCAAAGTTTCCATCTTAGAAACGTTTGATAAGCAGGAGTCTGCCTCTTCAAGCTGGTGGAGCTTCAAAAGGGCTTCAGCTTTACATGCAACAAGCTTTACATTGCATTCAAACAAGTTTCATTAGGAATGAATATACATATAAACACAAAGAATCATATTTATGAGTTCTACCTGTGGAGAGAAATCTGCTCCTGCTGTTATTGCTGCTTCAGCTTCCTTTAGAACACTCCTCCAGTCACCGGCTTTTCGAGCATCGGCACACTGGTTCAAGATCTTATCGAACGACTTCAACTTCTGCAACTCCGAATGGTCTGGCTGTCCTGATAAAAGGAGATGACTCCGGGATTTCTTTACCTGCCCAAATCTGGAAGCAAGAACGTCGGTCGAACCGAACCGAACCAGAAACTGCATTTAGCTTAAAAATCTAAGAACACTAATGCCATTCCTACAGGTATTGGAACCTACTGAGAAACTATCACAATATTGAAGAACCCCATTGGATAGCAGCCATTTCTAGAACTAGATATCAAATGTTCTTCACTGATCTGAAGAAACATGGTGGCAAAGCAATGAAAATCCTACAAATTAACTATGAATCAAGCAGCAGTGATAAGAACAGAAACCATGTAGATCTCAGCTACACGACCAATCATTGAATCATGTTCCAAGAAAAAGGGAAAGAACAGCATGGAGAAACCATTAAAAAACTCATTTCATCTCCTCAGAATTCAATAAAAGACTCAAACACTTACCGGAGATAAAGAGCAGCAAGCCTTTGATGAGCTCTCCCATAGCTGAGATCGAGCCTCACAGCCTCCTCACACTCCCTCACCGCCTCCCCCAGCCGTCCAAGCGCCGTCAACGCTGCCGCCCGGTTGCTCCGACAAGCTGCATTTTCCGGGAATAACGAAATGGCTCGATCATACAACGACAAAGCTTCTACGAAATTCCCTCTTCTATACAATTCATTCGCAGCCCTCTTGACTTCCTCTGGATCGGAGATCGCCATTGCCCTTTTAACTATCGAAGTTTCACCACCCATTAGTAAATTCCCTTCAGCAAGGCTTCCCGGATTCCCCAATTTCGCGCCGCCACCGCCGCGAATAATGCTTCCGTGGCCGTAATTCCCAGTGCCGGACCCCAACGTGTCGGTCCGAGTAGGAGTTCTGTGCGCAATGTTGGCCTTCAAAACTTTGCCGGAAGGGCAAATGTTGCCGCTCGGAAACACATTGCTGATAGAGTTTGAAGAAACCGAGTTGATTCCATTGCTCGTAGTTGTAAGGGTTTTACCCGAGTAGATTAGTGGCGATCCGGTCGATAACGACCGTCGGTGACCCGGCCTTGAACTCCGCAATGCGGCGGCGGATCGTTGGCCATCGAAACCACTCGGACTCGTCTCCGACGACAATGAGAGCTCCCCAGAATGACTGTCCGGTTTCCCCTCCGATCTTTTACCCATTTGCGTATTGTTAGTTCTGCCGGTAACTGAGCCAGATGAGCCGGAACTGCTACTGGAAGTGTTAGCCCCACCAATCCCATAGCCATTGTCGCCGGTAACCAAGCTTCGAGTCGTCATCAATGGCGAAACCGGCGAACCCAGATCGTGCTCTTTCACATCAGGCTTATTGTCCCCCAAACTAAATCCATCGCGAAATCGGCCAGTTAAAGAATCAGAACCCATTTCTTGAATCTATTTCACAGTTCGAACATTCGCCTAACTATTTACAGTCAAAACAAAAATTCAATTACCATAATTTTTTAATTTTATCAATTTGTTAGTTAATTTATTGCCGACCAATCCCAAACACTTCATAAAATTTAAAAAAAAAAAAAAAATTAAAATTAAAAAAATCAAATTAAAACTTTTTTATTTTGAATTTGGAGTAAAATAATCCTATAAATTTTAATTTTATACCTAATAATTAAAAAAATTAAAATATTTTATACTATTAGACACTAAATTTTAATTCTATTAAATATTTTTTAAAATTCAAAAAATGTTTGATTTTTTTTTCCACCCAATTTGAGTACTTGGTTCAATGGGTTCCATGAATTTCCAATAATTTATGGGGTAAAAATAAAAAGATTGGAGGACATTGAGCCCATATGGGAAATACAACCAAAATGTGTGTTTATGGGTTTGTTTTGGATCTTATCCAAAACAAATCCTTAGTATTTACTTTATTGCCAAAAACTATTAAATATTACCCTATTTCTTTCATTTTTTATTCTCATCAATTTAGTTTAATTATTGTATTTTAAATTAAATTTTAATTTAAATTAGGCGTTTAATTTCTAAATCTATATATTTAAAAAAATAAAAAAAATCGACCATAAAATAAGCATTTTTTTTTTTTTTTGGTAGCAACTTGAAGTTATGGATTTTTAGTTTATGCATAGTATGTTATCAGTCTATTTTATTAAATTTTAGAAAAAAATTCAAAATTTTTAATTTTGCCGGTTCATGAGGTGGGAACAGAAAAGTCACTTGTTTCAATCCCGAGTGATTTCTATTAAAAATATAAAATATCCTCATAAGTAGGAACATATGTAATGGTCAACGATCGGAAATTGGGTAGAAGAGGACAAGAAATATAATCTCATCTTTAATCTTGTTTAGAGAACGGAAAGAAATTTCTCCATGCTCCCTCTAGGTGGGAGGGGGACGAGAAATATGATCCTGTCCTCGACCCTGTTTAGCTAACAGAGATAAATCCCCACCCCCCTCCTCACCCTCTCCGAGAATAATAAATGGTTGAATTTTAATGGATTTGTAATGATTAAATAAGGAAATTTATGATTTTTCTTTTGTCTTAAAATAACTTTTATTCATTTTAAAAAAGAAAAATAATAAAATTTTGCATTAGCTTTTCTAATTTATTTTGTGTTTTTTAGGGGAAAAAATGATTAAAAAAATATAAAAAGTGGGAAGGTAGAGGATTGATGGAAGTGAGCTGGCATGGTCCTAATTGCTG
Organism: Cucurbita maxima; assembly: GCF_002738345.1. Lineage (NCBI taxonomy): Eukaryota > Viridiplantae > Streptophyta > Magnoliopsida > Cucurbitales > Cucurbitaceae > Cucurbita > Cucurbita maxima. The sequence goes on from NW_019272027.1 coordinate 472,593, forward strand.
ACGTCAGAATCTGTCCTTTTCAATTAGGGTGTAAATGATGCTTACGTGTCTTTACTCATTTTACTTTGCAAAGATTAATTCAGACTAGATTCTTTACGCCATTTATGACCAAAATAACCCTCTCTCAATGACCAGAATACCCTTCTCGTCTAAGATATTAAAATTAAATCTATTCAATAATAATTCCAATTATTAGATATTAATATCTCCCTTCATGAATAATAAGTTTTTTAAACCTTATATCTCATTTCTAAAATGTAATATTGCTATAAAAAGAATAAAAAAAAGACAATTTTAAGACTTACGTTCTCTCGTGAAATAACCAAATCAATCATTGATAATTAATAATTTTAAAATATCAATCACCAATTTAAAAATTATCTATTATATTTATCCTAAAAATAACTTTTTTTTATTTAAAAAAAAAAGACAAGGGTAGAAAAGTCATTTGGTAAAGCATGCAAGGGGAAAAGAGTCTACAAATCCAGAAACTGAATGCCAACACCTTCCAGCTAGGCAAGTCAGGCGCCAAAACCATTTGCCGTTTTTGCGCCGTTAGCACTGTCGCTAAGATATCCCCTGTTTGGCTACACGGATTCCCTCTAAACTTATCCCTAACAAAAACGTATTCTTGTTGTTGCCAACTAAACTCCAAACAAACAAAACCCCTCAATTTTCCTATTTTTTTATTAATTTTTTTATTATTTACATTCATTATTAATTAATTTATTTATTTATTCCAAGAACTGGCAAACCACACCAATATCCCTTATATTAATTTTAATTATACCCCCAATATACTAATTACAATATAATTTAATTGGTTAAAAAATACATTATTATTATTATTATTATTATTATTATTATTATTATTATTATTATTATTATTATTATTATTATTATTATATGTTTTTTTTAAATCCATTTTGATCTAGACAAGACAAACCTAGGAATTTCAAAGGGCATTCCATTGGTCAAAGGTAAGTGATGGGTTCTTTTTCCCTATTTAAGTGGGCAAATAATTATAGTGTCTTTATCTTTAGGAACACAAATAGGGGTAGAAAAGGTCTATATGGTCTTAAATGCTAATGTCTTGCAAATCTGAACATTATCTTTATGAATATGAAACCCTCTTTATAATAGTGTGAAAATCTCTCTCTAGTAGACGTATTTTAAAATTGTGAGGCTAATAACGACACGTCATGGGTCAAAGCGGACACTATCTACTAGCGGTGGGCTTGAGTTGTTAAAAATAGTATCAAAGTCAGACATCAGACGGTTTGTCAACAAGGATGCTAGATTTCCAATGAAGGTGGATTGTGAGATCACATGTTGATTGGAGAGGGGAATGAAGCATTCGTTATAAAAGTGTGAAAACCTTTTCCTAGTAGATGCATTTTAAAACTGCGAGGCTGATAACGATACGTAACAGACCAAAGCGGATAATATCTATTAGCGGTGAGTTATTATACATATACTTTTGACCAAAATATTAAAAAGTCGTATCTCGTGACCAAAAAGTTGTGCTACTTAATGAGACAGTTTGGTCTAGCCTTTATTTAATTTTTTATTAGCCCTTTATGCCTCAAATCTGAGCCTTTTTTTTTTTAATTAAATAAAGCTGTGGGCCAATTAAAAAAATTTCCAATTTATTTAATAATTCTATACATGCATATCATTCATTCTTCCTTCATACAATATATTTATATAATTTACAATAGCATATTCCAGTGCGTCACCTCTTAATATATAATTACTATTTATATAATAAAGTTTTTAATTAAATGTCGAGAATGGAAAGATAATGCCAAGTGCTAAGCACCAACGTGAGCATCACTATTGTCAATATTTATAAAAAGAATAAAAATAAATTGTTTTTTTTAATGTATACATTATATTGATACGATGATATAATATATGGTTTGCCTACCTTATTATAAGATTGTTTAGACGGTTAATATGGGATCCAATGCTCAAAGTCTTGATTAATCTTAATAAAAAAAGATTATAGAACAAGGAAGAGATTTGTTGTCAAAAGACTCAAATGGCTGAAGAGATGGAGGCGTTTTCGTTATTCTTGGAATATCAAATGCAAAAAAGAACGGATTTGTCTAGTCTATAAAAAAGATAAGAATGTACATGTGCAATACAACTTATTAGTGATGGTCGTAGCACTAGGAGCTTTTAAGGGAGATAGGAGATTCAAGTTACCGGTGATGGTCGCGACACTAGGAACTTTCAAAGTAGGAGAGGGTCCGACAATCATACCATTGTGATTGGAAAGACGTGTTCCCTACAAATAACACCACCCCTGTACCATGCATGCCGAGATGACTTGTAACAGCTCAAGCAAACCTCTTTCTTTTAGACTTCTCCTCAAAGTTTTTAAAACGTGTCTGTCAAGGAGCTGCTAGGGAGAGGTTTCCACACAATTATAAAAGGTTTCATTCTCCTCTCCAACATTTAAGATGGGATCTCACAATCCGCCCTCTTTCAAGGCCCAACATTTAATGTGGGATCTCACAATTCACCTCTTTTCGAAGCCCAACGTTTAATATGGAATCTCACACGATTGCACGGTACATCGGCAAAAACCTAATCTTGCAAAACTTCACCTTTCAACAAAGAAAGTTGTATTCGACGTCATGTGAATGAAGAGTTAAAAAGCCACTCCGAAATGGATTCATCATGGGCCAAGAGTGTTCCATGTTAAGAGTTATGCCCCTTCATTTTCGTGGCAGCCATGATAGGATATTCCAAGCTAGAAAATTGACATATTTGTCTGAACAAGAGCTGGTCGATGGTGACATGGGTTTGGGTTCGGGTTCGAGTATGGAAGTTGAGCACGATCGGTGATAACTTTAGGGATGAATGCACAGGCAAGGATATGGAAGATAATATTCAACGCCAAAAAAAGTAGCTGATAATTCCGATAAGCATGTCTACATAGCAACATAAACAAAACGAACACAAACTAATTACTCGCCCCATCATACGAGGGAGCTCTCACTCGTTTGGGGAGAACCGCATAACTTATTACTACCACTCAACTAACTTAGCATGATATAAAACTAGGCCAGACCTTGAAGAAAATCAGAATAGCAGTACATATACGTAGGTACATACAGCCGTCCTTCATCGAGCACGATTTATAACTTGGTTCGATGGCCTGATGTTGGCATATTCTAGTTGCTAGATTGACGCAGTTCTGGGCGAACGAAATCGGCGTCTTCTGGAACAGAAATGTCGACAGTGGGTCTCAACTGGGCGCATGTTTCAATTGCTCCATGAACTGGGTCAGACAGGAAGTTGCTGATGAGGTCTTGGTTGATGGCTGAACCATTGTCAATGGCAACCAGGGCTTGTTGGGTGAGAATGTAATCGAAGCGTGGAGCCCATTTTCGGGATCCCAGTCGTGCTGTTGTAGAACAGTTGTCGACCATAAATGCAACACCACGAGCATGCATGAACGGGTTCAAAGAGTCCACTGATTCGATCACACTTTCGTTGATGATCTCAGAGTAAGAGTGGCCCTTTTTCCTCAGAATCTCGATCTGAAAATATTTATTATGAAGCAGGGAGACAATTCGAGTAAATTTAAGGTTTAAGAGTCAACACGTCGTTAACATAACAGGTAACAACTTCGTCGTTTTCATAACGACCAACTTCCCGTATCATTGGAATAGATTTCTAAGGTTCAAGAGTCAGCAAGTTGTCATGAGACAGGGAAAGCCCATACCTGAGCCATCATCAATGCCACATATACACCAGCAGTGAAAGGATATAGCGGGCCGAGGTCACCAGCAGGGCGTGATTTTCGGACACGTTCACCGACTTTCCACATCCGGGTCTGGTCAATGTTCCCCATTGGAAAAGCTGGGAGACCCTCCTTTTCCTGTAATATGAAAGTCATAATATTAATAAAGAGCCAATCAAGTTATGAAGTATAATGTAATGGCCCAAGCCCACCCTAGCAGATATTGTCTGTTTGAACTTTCACTTTCGGGTTTCCCCCTCACGGTTTTAAAACTTTCACTTTCGGGCTTCCCCCTCAAGGTTTTCAAAACTTTCACTTTCGGGCTTCCCCTTAAGGTTTCAAAACTTTCACTTGAGGGGGAAAGGTTTCAAAACTATCACTTTCGGGCTTCCCCCTCAAGGTTTCAAAACTACCACTACTTTCGGGCTTCCCCCTCAAAGTTTCAAAACTATCACTGAACCCCCCTCAAGGTTTCAAATTTTTTCTTTTTTTCAAAACTTTTTTTTTATAAGAGCCAATCTGCTAGGGAGAGGTCTCCAACGCACTTGTAAAGAATAAACGAAAACGTGTCTACTAAGGAGAGGTTTCCACACCCTTGAAAAGAATGTTTCGTTCCCCTCTCCAATCGAGGTGGGATCTCACATATAACTAGCATCAAAAGAATTATCCAGCTAGAACAATAAAAATCACTCGGATATAGCTCGTTTTAACTGCAAACTAGTGATTTCACCAAAATATAAGCTGTAAAGGGGAAAAATGAGTGCCAACATACGTAAAATCGTCGGCCAGCAAGCACGACACTGCGGATTTCACTTCCACTAGCAACATCTTCATAACATTCGTAGAGAATATCCATACAGGGGTAATATGATGCGCTATATGCTGTCTCAAATTCCTTTTTCTCATCAGGAGAGAAGGAATTGTATACTGCCAACATTCCCTATATTGAAGGAAACCAAACAGCCATTAATATGAAGCAAGTGAATACATGGAAAGTTACTGAAAGATTAATGCAGTCAGCAGTAGATACAACCTTGGTGGAAATGGTCCTTGATATAATCCCCGTTATGCTTTCGACTGTGTTCTTATAAGCCAGGTCTTCAGCCATTCCATTTTCAGTATACCTTCTGAACAAGGATTCCACAACTCCATGAACGGCCCCAAGTAGAATGCCTATCAACCACAGCAGAGGAAGTCGGGTATGCAGATTGTGTAAGCATATACATATATATTGATAAGAAACAATTTAATTGATGTCATGAAATTTTTTTTAGAAGGGAAGAACCCAATTTACAACACCTCTTGAATTGAAAAGGAAGGAAAAAGCTAGAGTGATGAAAAAGTGTAACAGCCCCAAGTTTTTAAGACGTGTCGGCTAGGGAGAGGTTTCCACACCCTTACAAAGAATGTTTCGTTTTCCTACTCAACCGATGTGGGATCTCATAATCTACCCCCTTCGGGACCCAGCATCCTTGCTGGCATACCGCCTCGTGTCCACCCAGCCACCCTTCGGGGCTCAGCTTCCTCATTGGTACATCGCCCAATGTCTAACTCTGATACTATTTGTAACAGCCCAAGCTCACTGCTAGCACATATTGTCCTCTTTAGGCTTCCCCTTGAGATTTTTAGGAGAGTTTTTCCACACCCTTATAAAGAATGTTTCGTTCCCCAATCGATGTGGGATCTCACAAAAAAAGAGGAACATTTACACCAAGAATGTGTGCATATTTGAATTGCAACAAGTAGAGTGAAAATTTTACCTCGCTCGCCAAAGATGTCACTCCTGTATTCTTGCTCCAGAGTCGTAGCAAATGTGAACGGAGAGCCAAGAGCAACAGACCAACCCAATGCAACATCTGTGGCTCTACCATCAACATCCTGTAAAGTGTATGTAATTAGCAGCCAAGTATATCAATCAAAATCCACCTCAAAGCGGAGAATGCGAGATTACCTGGTGAACTGCAAAACTAGAGTTAATTCCTGCACCATTAACCTCTTTTCCTTGAACATAAAGCCTCCTCACAGATGGACCCATCCCCTTTGGACAAACAGCAATCACGCTAATATTCTTCGGGAAATCAAGCCCCAATGATTGCAAATGGCCAAGAAGAAATCCATGGGAAAGTCCAAGAATGCTGTTTGGTTTCATGCAGGAGAATATTTTCTCATGGTTATCAGCCTGTAAAGTAAAACAAGGAATTGGTAGATAATTCTTGGACCTCATTATTTGTAACAACCCAAGCCCAAGCCCAAGCCCACCACTAGCAAATATTGTCCTCTTTGGGCTCTCTTTCGAGCTTCCCTCAAAGTTTTTAAAATGCTTTTAGTAGGGAGAGGTTTCCACACTCTTACAAGAAATGCTTTGTTCCCCTCTCCAGGTGATATGAGATCTCACAATCCACCCCTTGGGGGGGCCTAGTGTCCTCGCTGGCACACCTCCTAGCGTCTAGCTCTGATACCATTTGTAACAGTCCAAGTCCACCTCTAGCAGATATCGTCCTTTTTGGGCTTTCCCTTTCGGGTTTCCACTCAGTTTTCAAAACGCAACTAGGTAGAGGTTTCCACAGCATTATAATGAATGCTTCGTTCCCCTCTCCAAACATATATATCAATCACAAGCTCTTAATGGGAACTCAGGCACCAGACTTCGACTTTAGTCTAATATAGTACCAGCAGCAACAAAGTTGAGATAATTAGACCTACAGACCTGTGCAGAATCAGAAATCAGCAGCATAACAAGGTCACTTTCAGAAATAGTTTCATATATATCACCCAAAGTCCCATTCTCCTCAGAAAAACCAACTGCTCGAGCTTCCGCAAACGAACGGGAACCCTTCCTCAGGCCAATCTGTATCATCAAAAATCAATCAACATAGAAAATTCTACGTTTATATTGTTCATTAACCAATAATACACAACAAACAGAAAAAAATGTACACACAGAAAAAAATCACCTTAACCACAATATCAGACTTGGCTTCAGCAAGCGAATCTCTTAAATTCTGAGCTTGTGCAGGTGCCTGATCGAACAAATGCAAGGATTGATAAAAGAGTTAGAGAAATTTCTTTCCTCAAAAGAAAGGAAGTTCCATGTAGATTATGAAACAGAGCTTTTCTACAAAAGTTTTAACAAATCAGAGCCATATATACAGTCTACATTCATTGATATCATAAAATATCACACCAATTTCTTCTATTAACATTAACAAACAAGCTCCAAATTGTGCGTTCTGAAGGCAACAAAACATGACAAATAGAAGATTGCAGAGCATGAGATATCATCATTACCTGGGAACCCCAACCAATGACACCAATTTGCTTGATCCCCTTGAACGCTTCCGGCAGCAGGGGAAAAAGATCTCTACCACCCTTCACTATATACTGCAAGCATAACGCAAGAAACAAGAAACAGAACAATCAAATTCCAATTTCCAACAAAATAAAGAACATTTCATCAAGAAATGACACATTCCAAAAAAAAAAAAAAAAAAAACCCAAATCAGATGATTCCAGATAGAACACACATACAAATCTTAAGAACAATAACACAAAACAACTCATTTCCCTTCCACAGCTCAAAACTCACTTCCCCCAAATCCAAAACCCAAAAATCCAGCAACAAACCTCCTCATGGCCAGCGAGATTAACTTTCTCCTTCTTGAAGACAGATGTATCAAAATCAAGCGTAGGTAAGGGCTTGATCGCAGGAACGGAGACCATGCGAGCACCAAGAGCGGAGCCGGAAGCGTTAGAACCACTCATTCCAAAAGCCTTGAGAGCATTGGATCCCGAGGAAGAAAAGGAAGACGAGAACCCCAAGCTGGACGAAGAAACGGGTTTCAGAGAAGCAGCTTGTTTTAGGGTTTTAGAAGCGGAGGCTGAGATAGAGGGAGCAAAATATGTAGCGGCCGCCATGGACGAGACAGTATAGAGAAATGGGAGAGGAAGAGAATGCAGTGTGTCTTAATAGGGTATGAGCAGAAGCAAAGGGCACATTTTAAACGATTCTAAGCCTCACGTTTGGTTTGATCCCTCCCTACTCTTGTATATACGTTACTAAAATAAATAAATACATTGTAACTGTGGATTTATAATTGTAATTAACCTAAGTATTAGAGAACATTCCGATTAATTTCAACTACTAAACCCAACTCCTAAAAATTATGTTGTTTGACATTTTTTTTTATTGGGTCAACCTGACCAATCCAAAAATAAGGTTACAATCAAATCACAACTCTAACCTACTCTTAAAAAAACAAGAATATTTGATTTAATCCATTATTAATATAACATATACTGTGATAAGTAGATTGAGAATAGAGGTTGGGTTTGGTTGAGTTGTGAACTCTACTCGTGGCACCAAGCCAACCAATCCAAAATTTTGAGTTGATTTAACAAATTTCCAACCTACCTAACCCTCGTACCCATTAACATTTGTATTATAATATATATTTATTGTAAAAGTGATATTAAAAAAATTCTATATATTGTTAATAAAAAAAATTAACTTTTTTTAATAAAATTAAATGGTATTAATAACTTTTAAATCTTTAGGACATTCTTTAAAAAAGAAAGGGAAGGTATTAATTAAATTTTTTAAAAATTCAAAGTTATTTTTGAAACCCTTAAATAAAATATAAAATTTAGAAGTATTTTCATTATTTTTGTCTTCTAAAAATCATGATAGAAGAATTGGGAGGATTATGTAATGTCACGTTGGTTGAGAAGGAGAACAAACCACATTTTAAAGCCTTTTTAAAGTCTTGAAGGGAAGCCCAAAATGGAAAGTCCAAAGAGGACAATCAGTTATCTGTGGATTTAGACCGTTACAAATGGTATCAAAGCCAGATACGAAGTGGTGTACCAGAGGCGATGTACTAGTAAGGAGGTGGATTTGGGGACAGTCCAAAGAGGACAATCAGTTAGCTGTGGATTTAGACCGTTACAAATGGTATCAAAGCTAGATACGAAGTGGTGTACTAGAGGCTATGTACTAGTAAGGAGGTGGATTTGGGGACAGTCGGACATCGATTGAAGGAAGGAAAGAGTGGCCACAAAACGGGTAAACGGCTGAGGGGAACCCAAAAAGCATAAAGATTTCCCGATTAATTAGGAAAGTAATAACAAAAAATTTTACAAATAAATTGTAAATTTCTAAAAATATAGTTTCTAAATCGCGTGAGGAATAGTGTTAATCCTGCAACCAAACACCAAGGAACAAAAGAAAAAACTAGGGTTTCCACATCCCCATCCCTATATAATAAACCTCTTCCGCTTTTCTTCCCCATTCCCTCCGTCAACCGTTTCAATTTCTCTGGATTTCAAAACTGGTTCCTCTGTTTCTCCTCTGAAGCTTTCCCATCTCTGTAATTTTTTCGTTTCGTTTTGCTATTTGCGATGAAAATGATGAAGGAAAATAGATGAATGATTGTCCATGATTTCAAACATTCTCTATATCGCTACGTTCTTTCTGACTCATCCTCTTTTTTTCCCTAATGTTTCTGAAAATCTTCTCTAAAAGAGCTTCTTCTTCTTTGTTCTGTTTCTTGATTCTTGAATTTCTTCATGATTCTGTGTTTTTGCCCTGTTTTTCGTTTGAAACGAGTTTCAATCTGAAGTTCTATATCGAACCAGGAAGAAGAAATTTGAGTTTATTCAATTTTCAACCCGAAGATTGCCGGAGGATCGTTATCATACAGAAATATAATATTGCTTTCTTATAAATTGATGTGATGATTCCATTAAAGTTCAGATAAGGTTTATCGCCTAATATTTAACATGTATATTGATTAATATATTTTGATCTTATCTAATAATTTGCTTTAAAAAATAATTTAAACTAGGTAATTAAGATTCAAGGATTAATGAATCATTTATATGCTTCAAAAAAAAAATAATTAAACCATGACCTTAAACTCAACCCTAAACTCTTGTAATGGTAACGTGTAGGCTTTTACACACTTACATGTGTCTATTAGTGAGAGATTTTTACACTTTTATATGTTAACTCTCAAACCCTAAGCCCTTATAATGGTAACATGTAGTAGTCTTTCATACACTTATATATGTAACGTGTTTAAGAGGGAGAAGTTTTCATATTCTCATATGGTAAATCCTAAGCCTTTATATAGTAATGTGTAGGCATTCACACCCTTATATGGTAACGTTTCTATTAGATTGGCTCTCACATCATTATATGGTAACATGTCTACTAGAGAGGCTTTCACACCCTTTATGGTAACATGTCTATACCTTTATATGGTAAACCCTAAACCCTTGTATGTAATGTGTAGGTTTTCACACCCTCGTATTGTAGAACATGTCTATTAGGGGATGTTTTCACACCCTCGTATTGTATTACATGTCTACTAAGGAAATATTTTCACACCCTCATATGGTAGAACATGTCTATTAAAGAGATGTTTTTACACTCTCATATCTAAAGAGATGTTTTTACACTCTCATATCTAAAGAGATGTTTTCACACTCTCATATCTAAAGAGATGTTTTCACACTCTCATAGAACATGTCTACTAAGTAAATGTTTTTACACTCTCATATAATGTTTTCATACCCTCATATGGTAAAACATGTCTACTAAAAGATGTTGTTTTCACACTCTCATAGACCATGTCTACTAAGTATGTTTTTACACTCTCATATAATAAAATGTGTCTACTAAGGCACTCTTATGGTAAAGCGTGTCTACTAAGAAGATGTTTTCACACTCTTATGGTAAAGCGTGTCTACTAAGATGTTTTCACACTCTTATGGTTAAACGTGTCTACTAAGAGATGTTTTCACTCTTATGGTAAAACGTGTCTACTAAGAGATGTTTTCACTCTTATGGTAAAACGTGTCTACTAAGAAGATGTGTTCACACTCTTATGGTAAAACGTGTCTACTAAGAAGATGTGTTCACACTCTTATGGTAAAACGTGTCTACTAAGAAGATGTGTTCACACTCTTATGGTTAAACGTGTCTACTGCGAACATGTTTTCACACTCTTATGGTTAAACGTGTCTACTAAGAAGATGTTTTCACACTCTTATGGTTAAACGTGTCTACTAAGAAGATGTTTTCACACTCTTATGGTTAAACGTGTCTACTATGAACATGTTTTCACACTCTTATGGTTAAACGTGTCTACTAAGAAGATGTTTTCACACTCTTATGGTTAAACGTGTCTACTACGAACATGTTTTCACACTCTTATGGTTAAACGTGTCTTCTACGAACATGTGTTAAACGTGTCTACTACGAACATGTTTTCACACTCTTATGGTTAAACGTGTCTTCTACGAACATGTTTTCACACTCTTATGGTTAAACGTGTCTACTACGAACATGTTTTCACACTCTTATGGTTAAACGTGTCTACACACTCTTATGGTTAAACGTGTCTACTACGAACATGTTTTCACACTCTTATGGTTAAACGTGTCTACTAAGAAGATGTTTTCACACTCTTATGGTTAAACGTGTCTACTAAGAAGATTGGTTAAACGTGTCTACTAAGAAGATGTTTTCACACTCTTATGGTTAAACGTGTCTACTAAGAAGATGTTTTCACACTCTTATGGTTAAAGATGTTTTCACACTCTTATGGTTAAACGTGTCTACTAAGAAGATATTTTCACACTCTTATGGTTAAATGTGTCTACTACGAACATGTTTTCACACTCTTATGGTTAAACGTGTCTACTAAGAAGATGTTTTCACACTCTTATGGTTAAACGTGTCTACTAAGAAGATGTTTTCACACTCTTATGGTTAAACGTGTCTACTAAGAAGATGTTTTCACACTCTTATGGTTAAACGTGTCTACTAAGAAGATGTTTTCACACTCTTATGGTTAAACGTGTCTACTACGAACATGTTTTCACACTCTTATGGTTAAACGTGTCTATTAAGATGTTTTCACACTCTTATGGTTAAACGTGTCTACTACGAACATGTTTTCACACTCTTATGGTTAAAAGTGTCTACTACGAAAATGTTTTTACGTGTTACCAGGGAGAAATCTCTTCCCACTCCATTCTCCATTCAAAGTTAAAATCGAAGTTTTCTACCCTTTGAAATAGGTCCTAAACATAGTATGTTTCTACCATTTACAAGTACTATGTGAATATTAAACTGGATAGCAGAAATTTCAAATTTTCACGTCTCATTTATTTTTATATTTATATTAAGCAGAAAAGTTTTGATACTACTTGACACAATCGCACTTTTAAAGGCAGCGGACTAGTGATTGTGTGGCACTCACTTTCCAACGACAAGTGAGCTAAGCCTATTTGTTCTTGCGTGGCCGTAGTATGATCAAGCCTCTAGCCTCGGTTTTGAAAGAAGGTTTTAGAAAACGAGGGTAGAGAGAGATTTTTTAGAGAGAGATTTTTGAAAGAGAGATTATATAAGAAGCAAGAGAGAGATAACAACGGCTTAGCATATATAGCCTTGAGTAGGGAGAAGTTGACAACTAGTCATATCCCCTATAGTACATTCTGAGGCATTTCATGTCCAAGCATGCCTAGACATGATATTTTTGAAGCGTCATATGCCCTAGAAGTACAAAAGCATTTCATGTCTAGCAGGCCTAGACATGATATTTTTGAGGCGTCATATGCCCTAGAAGTACAAAAGTAAAAACACTAGAATGAAAAGACATGACAAGGGTTTGGCTTGCCATAGGCATGCGGCCATGGGCAACACGCCCTGGACGAGCATGACCGTGACATCCTCCCCCACTTAATTGGTTAACGACAAGTCTAAATAGATGGAGTATTATAAGACTTGGTCCCTTACTCCAACACATTTGGAACCAACACACTCTGAAGACTCCTTTATTCTCCTTTTTCTTTTCAGTTTGTTGTCTTTAAATGTATTCTTATGAACTTGAGGTGTTTTTGTTGGAATTAGTAATCCAAATCATCAGATGGGAATTCATCCCACCATTGCTTCTCCTTCTGCAATTCCATGTCGCTGTTTGATCCGTAAACCAATCGCTTCAATCTCTCGGTCACCTTCGCTGCCTCGAATTCGATAATCGAGCCCTCGAGCTGTATGATCAAACCACAAAAACCCATTAACAACAAGGACAAACTCAACCATAATCAATATGATATCAGTTCTTGAGAATTGATATTACTTGTGCATGGAAAGTTTGAAAAACAGAGCTCCCAGAAACAGAGAAGCTGGCATTCACAACTTCAACGCCTTCTTTTTGAAGAATGCTAATGGTTTCAGAGAAGAGATACTGATTATCCAATCCACTGCTTAAAATTATCTCCAAGCTTCGACCAGATTGATGGATTTTGAGCTGAGGCGAAGCTGAGCACGACGACGACGACTCGATATTCATCGGGCTCTTGTTCTTCCCCTCTAGCTTTTCCTTCTTCTCCTTAGCTAAATTCACTTTCTTCTCAAGCTCTTTTATGTACTTAACAGCTTCATCGATTTGATCCGGCAATGATAATGAAATCTCCTGCATAAAATTACACAACAAATCAAGATTTTGGTTCGTGGGTGTTCGTTAATTTCATGTAAAAGTCATTCAAGAACAGAGGATGCTCTCTTTTGCTCTGTTTTATGTGAAGGAGTTAAGAAAGGACCTTGGAATCCTGATTTGGGAGAAGGGAATTGAGCTGAGAACAGAGGGTTTTCATCTGATTTCTTCTGTTTTTCTCTATGATTCGCCGTTCGATCTTTGCAGCCGAGGAAGACGAAGTCGAGAACTGGAAATGGCGATCCATTTGATGAAGAGGACGATGAAGAAGAAGAAGATGAAGAAGGTTACAGAAATGGCTGGAACTCAGGTGGGATTTATATATACCATTATGCAAAGTGGGTACGGTACAAAGATTTGGTTAGGTGTGAAACGACGTCATTTTTGATGACGTCATCAAATTACGTCAGCATTAGAAAGACCTGAAATAGAAACTGAGATATTTTTAACCGCCGCCGTAGAAGGAACTTTACGGTGGGTTCGTAATTTTAACCCGCAGTAATTTTACCATGCTTTTGACCATGGTCCACTAGGTAAACATCCAAAAGAAAGAAAAACAAAAAAAATAATCCTGTACTTCTTGATGGGCCCTACCTATTTTAATTTTAATTTTATGTTATTATTTTCCTAAATAAATTAGAAATAAAAAATTTTAAAATGAAAATTATAAATTAATAAATTTTAATTTGTAAAATTATAAGAACTACCTTCATTCTTATATATATTTTCCTCGTTCTTTTAACCTCGAAAAGGATATTAGTATGAACGTATATTAAAGTTAAGGTCGTTAAGATCAATATTAATAAAAAGAATATCATCGAGAAAAAAAAAAATCTTTAAAAAATGTGACCAAATCAAAACCCAACTTCTTATACTGTTTCAATTGCGGCTAATATCAATGGTTCTTTTCTTTTTTTCTAGTCCTTACATTTTTATAAGATGGAGTGTCCACTTCTCTTTTTAGAATAAAATTGCTTTTCAAACTCGATACAATTTTTTTAAAATTTATTAGTGAGTTCGGGAAGTTTGAATTCAAATCTCGGTAATTCATTTTTTTTTCCGTTATTAATATTAATAGAAACTGGAATTCGAAAATCTGATTCATATTTCAGTCCGATACTTCAAAAAAAGTGAAAAAAATACGAAAAACTCTAATATTCTTAAAAGGGCGGAAGTGTGGTGTGTTTATTTGATTTTTTTTTATTAAAAAAAAAGATTATAAATATTTTTCTAAAAAAAAAAAATTGTTATAAAATGACCTAATTAATTGCTTTTTAGGTTCTTCAATCTTTTCAAAAGAACATCTTTTGAAAAATTTAAAACCCATAAATAGGAAAAGAACATCTTTTTATGTTTATTTTTTATTAAATATAAAGTTAGGTAGATATTTTATTCAACTCTTTTTCATTTTTTAAATTTTATTTTCAACTATAATAAAAATTCTTTTAATTTTTTTAAGAGATAATTATTTATATAACTATTTACAATAATAATAATAATAATATTTGATAAATTTTTAAGACATTTAATATTTTAAAATATCAACCACTTAAATAATAATAATAATAAAAGACAATATTAGAAGGAATGGTCACACGGAATATAATTCTTGTCTGATCATCGTATCAACGGCCAATAAAAGACAACTGAGAAGGAATGACCACTGAATATAATTCCTGTCGGTCATCGTATCAACTGCTAATTACTTTCCATATTAAGAAGGAATGGCTACTAAATATAATTCATGTTTGGTTATCGTACCAACCGCCAATTACTTTCCATACTATTCTCGTTCATTGTGTAAACATAGATTCTCCTGAGTGGGGTCGTGACGAATCAAATGTAGAGTCACTTTATGAAATTTTCTATAATAAATAAGATTTTTGAAAATATGAAGATTAAAAGTGAAATATTTGAAATTACATATGGCTGTCATTTTATAGAATGGTTGGTATGAACACGAGTAATATCGGCAAACATTGTCTTGTCTCGTGTTTACATGTCTATAATTTTTGTGGGGTTCTTTCATTGTTGATTTCAATGTTATATTAATGATTGAAGGTTAAGAAGTTCGATCGTTAGGCTTAAGTAATGTTAAGGGTATTCATATGATCCAATAACCTGACCACCTCAAAATAAGTAACCCATGTTAAACGTAGAATAGATCTCTGTATATAGTAAGATAATTTAATGATTTACTTGTTTGTTACCAAATCTATAATTTAGAATGCAATCTTCATCATACACATATATAAATACATGAGGTCGTGACCCATATAGATCACAGTGCCATTCAACCTAACAATTCGAACATGGGTTGGGTTAGATTTTTTTCGGTTTGGGTTCGGTTGAATTTAAAAAAAACTCAAAAAATTGATTAGATTTATGGTTTTTTTTTTTTTTTTTTTTTCAACCCAATCTATCCTCTATTTAAAAAGACGAGAATAACTTAGGTTAAATATCTCAAAAGACGGGTAACTCATGTTCGTAATTTGTTTTGACTTTAAATATTGATGTTTGAATTTTATAGAATTTTTAGTTATTAATATAATATGTTCTATGAATACTTAAATCCAACCTAAAAATAGGAGATCGGTGGCAATAATCCAAAATTTCAAATTCATATATATTATTTGTAATTTTTTTATTTTGTTATTATATATTTTTAATGTTAATTTTGACTTGCACTTTGATGGCAGGCGAACTTAGCAACAAGTTAGTTAAGCCAATTCGTTCTTGTGTCGTCTACAGACGTATGCTCGAGCCTTTAGGTTCAGTTCAAAAGAAAGTTTTAGAAAACGGAGGAGAGAGATTTTGAAATCAAGATTTGAGAAATTAAAATCGGTGTTATATGAAAATGTAAGCAAAAGAGGACAACAACAACGGCTTACTATATATAACTATCGGCTGCCCCTCTATTAGGGACGGGTGGAGAGAGAGAGAAAAAAAAAGAAAAAAAAAGAAAAAAAAGACTGGGCCTATTTAGAACAAGTCCAAACAATATATAAGCCCAGCCCAATCAAACCAGAATTTATACACCATTAATATTTAATAAAAATAATTGAAATTGGTATATTTTGATGGATGAACTTGAAAAAAAGAAATAGTTAAATAATTAGATAAAAAAATATGAAGATAAAAAATGAATATTTAAAAGAAAGAAAATATTTTTACAAAACTATTCTACAGAATTTAACAAAACGCAATAACAAAATTGCTTCAAACAACTTCAACTGCTTTACGATGCAGGCCAGGCAAATTCTCCCGCAGATCAAATGTCAGCATTGACGCCTTCGATTTCACCGGCCGCTCGGATAAATTCACCGGCAGAGGCGGAGCCACCGCCACTGCCGCCCTCTCCCTCCGTCCCTGCCACTTCAATTGCACGTATTTCTGCTTCCTCCATGGCGCCAAATGCATCTTCTTCTCTGTTGTGCACCTCTTCGCCGCCGCGCACAGGATCTTAATCAGAGACCATAATCTCTCCGATTTCCCCACAAACACTTCCGGTAATCGCCTGATAAATTTGTTGTATTCTTCGCTCGCTCTCGCCATCTCGAACTCTGACCTAAAATTGAGTTCGATCACCACACGAATTTCCCCTCTTCTTGAACTCGAATTCTCCAATACTTCTAAATACGAATGTTCGCCTGGAAAATTAGGGTTTCTTCGTAAACGATTTCGTTTTTGGTTCATTAATCAGATCAATTGTCGATGTGTTTACCTGACGGAACGTCCGATGAACTTCTCCATTTCGATTTGCACATCGCACAATTGAAACCGGCGATTCGTAGCCGATTGCAGATCTCTCTCTGCCAGCAACTCCGGCAGCCTCCCGCCGCGGAAGTACCGCACTCGCATATCGTCGATTCTATGTTCGTTTTCCTAACAATTTCCACCGTCTCTCGGCGGATTCTCGATTCGATCGAACTCGTCCGTCGTAACGTCGCCTGAAAAATCAAAATCAACGATCAATTTACAGAAATCACTCACCGCCATCAACTCTGTATCCCTCATTTCCTCTGTTTATGATCAAATTACACAAGATCCAAATCGATGAGTACCTTGAGAATTTCATCCTGCGACTTCCAAAACTCCTTCCTCTCTTTCACATCGAAGGAATTTTCATCCTCCTCGTCGTCGAAGTGACCATTCCCGTGGTCGGAGTTGCAGGAATTTCCCGACGACGTCTCTCCAACCTCCAAATACCTAAAAAAGACGTCGGAAAAACTCGCAGTTGCGCACGTGAAGTCGACATTCTCACCGGAAGTTCGCACAGTTACTGGAATTCTCACCATCGCTCCAGGCAGAGGCGGACGAAGAAGCTAGATTTAAGTGTTCTGAAATCGGAATGAGAAGTCCGGGAGGAAAATTGCAGTGCATTTATAGTAGGAAATTCGGGTGGGATCCACCATCATAGCTGGATGAACGAGCCGCCGCGTGAAAGAAAGAAAACGCTGGGTCCACTTCATTGTGGATTAGACAGCTAATTCCACGTCAGCTCAACTAATCCTTCTTCTCCTATATTATTACAAAATAGTTCCGATAATTCTTGAATATTCTATTTTTTTTTTAAGGGAAATTTGTAGATTGAATTTGCTAACCATTACCCAAAAAAAAAAAAAAAAAAACACTTAATCTTAGAAACTCTAAAATTGATAGTGTTTTAACTTGAAGTAATGTTATCTTCACTCTTTACTATGTTAGATGTCCACACGGTAGGGTAGGGCAGACACGTAGAAGCCCTCCCATCCTCGTCCCCATTCTTCACTCTTCACTATGTTACATGTCCACTGGGTAGGGTAGACACTCTTCACTATGTTAGATGTCCGCAGGGTGGGGTAGGACAGGCATGGAGAAGCCTTCCTGTCCTCATCCTCGTGAAATCTGAATTCCACATTTATTTTTGTGGGGATCGAGTAATTTTTCATGGTTCATTATTGTTTTTATTTTTATTTTTATTTTCAATACAGAGAATTGGGCGGGGACTGAAAATATAATTCCATCCGTATTGAAATCTTATACATCCCTGAAATCTCCTCTATGAAGGATTATAGTTACAAATGGTATGTTCGAGATCAAGAATTCCCACTATTTCTTAGATATGGGCTTTTCGAGAAGACCTCACACCAATAGAGAGAATATTCCTTCGTTATAAATTCACGATCATTCTCCAAGAAAGAAAATATTCGATCTAATATTCTTTGATTATAAAATTACGGCGGAACGAATTTGGATTTTCATCCAACAGCACCTGCACTTTTTTTTTGTTTTGTTCCATTTTTTTTTTGTCGTTTTCCTATCCAATACCAAAACTTATCTCGTTTTAGTAAATTCCATAAAAAATAATTGGGAACTGGAAACTGCTAGGAAAAGTGTTGTCTGAATCACAAGTGAAACGTGGCGACACTCAGCAATCCCCAGCATTTGGTTGCGACAGCTGACAGTATAGGCGACACGTGGACTTATCCACAAACGTTAATGTGTGTGGAAAAGTAGAACCATAATTTCCTATTATTTATGAGATAGAAGATTAATGTTTACAAAAAAAAAAAAAAAAATTATACGTGTCAATCTTTTAGTGGTAAATATAAAAATTGTCATTTTTTTATTCATATATATTGATTTTATTTAAAAGAGATATATATTTTTTGATCCATATTATTTAAATTTAATTTAGAATTTATTTTGATCTAATTGTGTTAAAGTTGAGGGTCAAAGTTGTCAATTCCAAGACCATACTATTATTTTTCGAACTATTAGCAACATAATTTGCTTTTTTAATACAAAAATATTTTCCATCTTATTTATTTATTTTTCAGTAAGCTGACGTGGCACATATTCTTTGGTCGTCATCGAATCTTCGGCCTGATTGGGGAACCGCTACAAGACAAATGTACCCCAACATATTATCCAATAAATTGAAATTTGTAGGAATTAATTTATATTTAAGGAAACATGTTTCATTCATTTTTAAAAATTGATATGGATTTTTCGGACCAAAAATAAAAATAATCATATAACTTTAATAAATATATATATATATATATATATATTTGCAATCATGTTTTAAAATAATAAAAATTAGTTCAAAACCGGCGGAAAGCCCATTGGAAAAGACTACCCATGGAGTGATTGAATAATTCATATTATAATAATAATAATAATAATAATAATAATAATAATGTTTTTTTATTAGGAATAATATCATAAGAAATTAAATATAAAAAATCTTCATTAATTCTAAAAATTAATGTTAAATAATTATTTTAAAATAAAGTTTTATACCTTATAATATAATTATAATAGAGATAATGATAAGGCCCCAAGCTATTTAAAAAAGAAAATGAAAAATCTTATCCATTTTTACCTCGAGATTCTGGAAGGGGCGTAATCATAATTAGCTTTTTTTTAATTAATCAAATTGTTATGGTTCACCCACCCTAGGTTGAGTTAGGGGCTAACTATGGTTTAGTTATTTAAATGAGGAATCTTAATAAATGATTTTTTTAGAAAAAGAGAGAAAAAAAAGTAAGGATTATCTTGAAAATATCTCCCAAAGAAGACTTTTTAGCTTGATTGTCGAGGTCATTCATAAAGCCCAACTTGCTCGATCACTTTTCCATGTAGATTCAAAATATCTCAATGTTAAATTCATCGGGACATATTATTAGAAGAGTGTTGATATTTATAAATCCTGCGAGTTTCTATTAAGAATCATGAAAGGATTTTTCCCGAGCTTGCATAGGGTTAATTTCTCAGAAAAGCACTTGTCGATTATGGAGGATCGGTAACTTTTCAAGCTACGCTTATTGGATTGTATCAGTCACGATGGTCTAACGTTGTCCAATCATTCATATCATGTATTCAAAAGAAACATTAGAAGAGAAGACATGCCTCCAAAGCTCCTTAGACAACGTACACTTTCATTAAGGTTTATGTGTGTTGGGAATCGGGATATATCATTGAAGTACTTCTAGTTGTAAAGTTGACTTGTGAAGGCAACCTCACGTTATCTTCATCTCAAATATCGCTTCGTTTAGGGGGCAGGGAACAGTATGATGTCGTTGAACAACTTGAACGTGCGTGCTATTCCCCTCTCTCGATATTGAAGGATCATCTCAAATTTGAACATTATGCATCATCTCAAAAGCTTTATGGCAACCAAGCAAATGAAAGATTATATCCAATTGAAGCATGAAGGATGGCAAAGGAGCCTCCAACTCTGGGCGAGTGTAGAGAATTTGTATGTGCAATATCATGTGTTGGTGCCAATTTCATATTGGCAAGATGTGATGCTCGAGCTCGACTCCGACTAAGTTGGGATATGGTGCTTGACCACGTCCACTTCGAAGCTTAAGTTAGTATAAAGTTTGAGATGGAGATGAGGTAAACAAAGAGTAAGACGTACCAGATATCAGTATCCCATCATGCTCAGGGGTCCGGCCGAAAAACCACTGGTCCATTGTCCCCACCTCTGAGCAAATCGTCTTGAAAGGATAGGTAAGAGAAACATCAACGTTCCCTAGTCCCCAACTTGACATATCCGAGCTAAACGTTGTCGAGGAAAGAAGGAAGCAATCGAGAGGAGACCAACCTATAGTATGTCGGAGTTCGAAAACCACATGCAAATGGGTTTGAATATACAACATGTCAAAGGCTAGATACTAGTAAGGTTAACGCCAATTCTCACAGAAGTATTTTCCTCCATATCGAGCCTCTAATTCAAATCTTTCACACTAAGTACTTCTTTTACAAAAATGAATCAAAATAAATGAGTAGCTATGATCACATCATCTAAACATAGTATAAACACTGAATTTACATAATGAAGTCTAAGACTGAATCCGTCGTCCCTGTATTAAAACAATCAAAGTTCAGCTAACGACCACTCTTTAAAACGTCTGATTCAACGAAGGATGTTGAAGAAGAAGATGTTTTGATTTGTTCAAACGTTCGATGATTTGAGTTATCTCCGTTTATCTCACCCAAGATGTTCATAACTTGTTGCATTGTTGGCCTTGCACCAGCCTCAGGATGTGCACATAATAATCCCAAACAAACCATTCTCTCCATTTCATCAATCTCTTCTCCAACCTCTTCAACTTTCAATCTCTCATCAACAGCCACTACAACCTCATTCCTCTCCATTACTCCTCTCATCCAATCTACCAACAATGGCTTCCCTTCTTCCATTGCTCTCCGCCCACAAACCACCTCCAAAACCAACACCCCGAACCCGAAAACGTCGCCTTGCATCGATACTCGCCCTGTTCGAACCACCTCTGGCGCCAGGTACCCAACAGTTCCCACCACTTGCTTTTTGTCTACCATTCTCTTGTTGGGTTGCATTCGAGCCAACCCGAAGTCTCCTAACCTTGCATTCATGTCCTTGTCGAGTAGCACGTTGTTTGCTTTAACGTCACTATGTATAACCTTGTAATCCCAACCTTGATGCAGATATAGCAGCCCCGTCGCTACATCGCTCAAAACCTTCATCCTTTTCTCCCAACTCAGCGTCGTATTCTCATCACACTCAAACAACTTCTTGTCTAAACTTCCATTTTCCATGAATTCATACACTAAGATCAAGCTTCCATTCTCTTTCTTGCACCATCCTATAAGTTTTACTAAATTTCTATGTTTTAATCGTCTGAGACTCGAAATCTCAGCCATAAACTCCCTCATTCCACACTCAGTTTCAACAGAGATTTTCTTCACAGCAACCTTTGATCTCCCTAATTCCCCTTTATAGACCATTCCATTACGCCCAAAGCCAACAACATTGGCCTCTGAGAACCCATCAGTTGCTGCATAAACATCATCATAAGCAAACCGATGAGGCCAATATTCCAACTCCCAATCTTCAATATCATCATCCATTGGTTTCTTTCTTCCCCTTCTTTTGATAATTACAAGAACATAGACCACAATACAACAGATGATCACAAGCCCAGAACCACCCACAATTATCCCCACAATGAAAGCTATTGAGTTAAAAATAGAGTCATTATGAGGAGCAAATGATGGAAAATTCGTTCTTACTAAAGCATCACCAATTGACAAATTAGAGGTACTAAAACTCCATGATAATATCTTATGGCTTTGAACTAATTGCCCTGTGGAGGCTGTAAATCCTACAAACATCTCATCCAAAAGCAATTCAGAGAAATCCACAGACAGAGATATCAATGGTTTTCTAGGCTTTCTCATTCCCAATTCAGCCATTGTAATATTAACCAAAGAGTTTAAGCATTCAATCCAAACCTGATAAATTTCTCCATTGTTGATCCTCAACTCCTTGAATTCTCCATGTTCATTCCAAAACCCTGCTGTAGATGAGGCAGTAGACTCAAGAGAATTCAAATCTACACCCACATGGTTATCATTCGAGTCGTTGAACTCTTGATTTTGGAAGGAATCGAACTCAACAGCGAAGACATGGTTATTAGGGTTACCATTAGTGGTGAAATTGAAAAGCCCCAAATTCTGAGCCGAGCTCGTGCCATTGATTCCAGTAGAAGGTGTGAAGAGAAAGGCGAATCCATGGCCGGGGAGGTGATTTGGCTGTGGAGTGACGGAGAAGATGAAGGAAGTTGCAAAG
The DNA here is from genome assembly GCF_002738345.1 of Cucurbita maxima. Classification (NCBI taxonomy): domain Eukaryota; kingdom Viridiplantae; phylum Streptophyta; class Magnoliopsida; order Cucurbitales; family Cucurbitaceae; genus Cucurbita; species Cucurbita maxima. The sequence continues at coordinate 495,457 of NW_019272027.1, forward strand.
GAAAAAGAAGAATCGGAGAAACGGACCGGGATTTTGGAAGGGTATAGAGCACGGCCGATGGTGAAAGTTGAATCCCTTGTGAGAATAAGAACAGATGAATCAACGGTAGCGTTGCCGAAGAGCAGAGTATTAGTGGAAGTGAAATTCGTGTTGAAGATGAACTCTGTAGCGGAGACTGACATGGACATGGAGATTAGAATCGAAATTACGGCGCAGAACAGAGTGATTGAAGAAGAAGACATGATTCCTTCAAGAAAAGAACGGTTTGGAACGCAAATGAGAGAGATTGAGAGACAGAGTTGAAGCAAAAGGACGAACGGCGATCGAGTCAACGAAAGCAGCCATGGGACGAGATTGTCAAAACAGCCATGAAGCGGATTGGTGGAACCAGGATTTTGGGTCATCGTTCTAAGTAAGAAAGTCTATAGAGAGAGAAACACAAGGTCAAACAGATACCGCTGGTTCGCCTATTAGTGAGAGGTTTTCAAGTTCATATCAGAAATGTATTGTTCTTCCTCTAACCAATGCGGTATCTCACTATACATTTACTTTGAAAGCTAACATTTTTATGGCACACAGTTCAATATATGATTTTGATACCATTAATAACCGTCCAAGCCCAGAGTCAATGTCTTCGTAGCAACTCGACTTGACATTTTTTATTAAGAGTTTTTTAAGAAAATTGACGTGGGCTTATAAAACCTATAAGTAAGAGACTAAAACGATTTTATTTTAATGTCACAATAGCATCAGTGATACCGTTATATAAAATGACAAAAAACGAATCGAGTGCGAAACCACTCTTAACATCCAAGTTGCCTTGGTGGGTAGGAGTTTTCTAAAAGCTCATACCTTTTTTCTCAAGTGGTTTTGATTTGTTTTTTTTTTTTCCCTTATTTTTTATTTTTATTATTCCTCTTATCTATTTTTTATTATTTTTTCAATTTCTTTTCCAATTTTTATTTTTATTTTTGTTTTTTTCTCTCTTTAATATGATTCTCCATTTTTATATTTGTTTTCTTTTCTTCAATTAGTTCGCGTTTTTTAATTCATTATTTTATTTTATTTTTATAAAAAATATTTTTATCTATAATAAATAAAAAATAAATATATTATATTTTCGTTTATGAAGAAGAGTAGGTTTATTTACACGAGAGAATTTTGAATTTGACGTTAAAAAATAAAAATAAAATTTGAAGAATCGAACTAATGGAGATTAAACCAAAACTATAAAATTAATACGGCCATGTCTATTCATATAATCACGATGTTCTATCATTCCCAAGTTTTAGTTAAACTCATCATCTATTTCTCTTTCCATTAAAAAGCTTACAATGATCGAACAAATATTCCCTTTAATGAATAGCACCCACAATTCTTTTAAGATTCTTTTCTTGTTCTTATTAATGATTTTTTTTACAGGAATATTACTCAACAAAATTTGGGTAGATTCTTTAGTTGACACTTCGACCAATTTAAAAATAGGGTTACAATCCAATTCAACTCAATCTTAAACCTTACTTTTAAAGAATTAGCAAAAGCTGAAGGGATAGCCCAACCCAAACTGTCATTAAGAGGACGGGGGCAGTCCTTTGGTTTACTAGGTTCATACGGTTCATTCATCCATTTGTTGGCGCGTGTTCAACACGTTCGACTAGAAACCCTTTGGATTGGTCCACAGAGTGAGTCCATTGGGAAGTTTGGCACACAGGTGAGGAGGTGAGCGTGAAGTTTTTGAGCTTCTTTTGCTTCTTTGTTTAACCTTCACCACTGGGCGTGCTGCTTTCTTAACGCCGAAAGAGGAAGGGAAAGGGAAACTCTCCATCAAAGGAGAAAGCTCTGAAAATCACAGAAGATTAACAGATTTGGAAATCGGGAATGGCAGACAATAAGGAAGAAGACCCAGAAACAATCGCTCCTCAATGGTACTCTTTGATTATGAGAGTGATGAGCAAAAGAAGAACATGGGTATGTCTTTTTGTTCTGGTTTATGCCCTTCTTTTGTCTTCTTCCTGGAATTTCCTTGCTTCTATACTCTCTTGGTACAAATCCCAAGTGGAAGTTTCTTCTTCTTCTTCCTCTTCTTCATTTGGGTGGCCTGCGATTTATGCTTCTCTGCTTCTTGGGGCAGTTTTTGGGGTTCTTTCCATGGTGGCTGCACTAGCTGTCATGGTTCCGGCCACCCTTGTCACTTGGATCACCATTGTTGTGCTGCTTTACTTCTTTGGGAAGCCTAAGAGGGCGTTGGTGGTGGAGGGGAGGAAGATTACTAAGGAGATTTTTGGGGTTGTGGCTAAGATTTTGTTGAAGGAAGGGAATTTGGTGGCTGCTGTTTGTGCTGTTTTGGGGTACTTTGCTTTGTTTAGGAAGAGTAATGAGAGTTAGAGGCTGATTTTGGTGGGATTGAGGGAGGATTTGGGGGTTTTGATCAAATGGGTATCTCAGATTTGTGGTGATTTTGGTGTTTTTTGTTCATACTTGTAGGTGAAGCATGCCTGGTTTTAATGGTTTAGATCTTCCTTGTAACTTTAGGGTTTATGGGTTCATATGGATCATTGCTTTCTCTCCAGAAATGCTTCATAAACTTGGGATTTACAGATCTCTTTTCTTTGCTAATGGATGGAATACAGGGAGTTTATACTGATTCATGTAATGAAATGGTCGATTTTAGAACAAGGGTTGTCTGGGATTTGTTCATAATGATATCACTGAACTGTTTGATTCAAAGATATGATGGATCTGTTGTCATGGAGCAAACTTGGCTTGAAGAACAAGATAAGAACAGTTCTTTCTTTGTTTTGAAAAGAAGTAAAGGTAAACCCAGAAAGGAAAATGATCTTCATTTAACTGTTTTAGAAGAACATGAACTTGTTTATCTGTCTTAGAACAGTTTTCTTCTTTGTTTTTGTAAAGAAATTCATCTCAGAAAGGCTTACAAAAATAGCTTGCTGAAATACCATTGCGGCATTCTATCGAACACCTTGTATGCAGAAAGTTGAGTTCTTCACAAAGGGTTCTTTCTCAATGTTCATCCCCAAAAGTTCTGATAATTTGTGTTTGTATTGGTGTTCTTCCTTCATCTTAGATTGAATGATTAAGATCGACCTTAAAAATGGCAGAATTCACATTCCGTTTTCATGTTTTCAGTCAGAAACCAACATTACAAGATCATGGCCCAGTTTTGAAGAACAAAAACTGAAAAAGATAAGCATTAGAAACTAATAGTCTACTTTATACTCAGATTCCTAAGTCAATTTGATCTACGCTTATTAGCTAATCTGGGAGAAGTTCTAGTGGCAGAAATTGAATCATTTTCCAGTTTTTTTCCACTACTCTTCCCCTTTGTACTTTCATCGTTAATCTCCTCGACAATCTTCATTACAGATTCATCGATCCCATTGACTTCCAAATTTCGATCCCTCGAACCTTTCAACTGGTTCTTCTTCCCCTCCACAGCGACTCGATCGAAATCATCTCCCAGCTTCTTCACCAATCTCCTCTTCACAACCCTAATTTCTTCCTTGTGCTCACCAACATCATCATCCTCAGCATCAAACAATGGCATCAATCGCCGTCTCTTCGTTGCAATTGGCACTGGCGGTGGTGATACTGATTTCAGCTTCTTCGACCGGCGAACGGCATCGTCTCTGACATCTGAGTCAGATCTCTCTTGCGTCTCTACTTTCTTCTTCTTAGCAATCTTCTCACGCTCAGTTCGAAGCTTGTTGACATTGCCTTCGATTCGACCCTGAAGTCTCAGGCGATTGAAGCTGAGACCACCCATTGACCAGTGAGCCTCGTTCGCCCATGAGAGAAACGGATCGAGGACCGGCGTGGGTGGATCTACACGCTCGTCGTTGAACTTGACGTCGGTGTAGTAGCGGGGACGGGGGAGACTGCTGCCGTAGAACTTGCCGGGTCCGAGAGGAACAACCATGGCGGAGAATTGAATGAACAATCAAGAGGAAAATAAGGGTAATTACGAGGAATTGTAGAGAAAATCGTGTTGAGATTGGATGAAAATTGCAGAGATGTCTTAGGGTTCATATAAAGAGAAAGGGAAATGGCGGGAAGAGCTGATTTTGGCGCTAAGGTTGTGGCGCCAGTTTTTGGAATGCCTTTGGTTTGCTTTCGGCAACTTATTCACTGATTCAATGATTCAACAAAATATTTTATTCAACAATAATATAAATTGGCATTTTTTTTAAGCCTTTGACTTGGGGTTTGTCGTAATAATTTTATTGTTGAATTATATAATTAAATAAATATTGAGGTTATTGAATTATTGTTAGATTAGGCATTTTTTAATAATTTATTTCAAGACGATTGAATTTGATAATTTATTTCAATATATTAACCCTCTAAATTCTCAACCCTAAACCCTAAATCTATTTTAAAGTGACTATATCGTGGTAGCCGCATTAAATAATTTGTTCATGATTTTGTTCTTTAGAATTCTACTATAAACAGTAACGAATCAAGCCCACCTAGCAGATATTATTCTATCTCAATTTTCCTTTCTTGACTTCTTAGAGAGAGATTTCAAATATTACAAGGAATGATTAGTTCTCCTCTCCAACCAAGGTGCAATTTCACAATCCACCTTTGAGAGCCCAACATTCTTATTTGCACACTGCCCGATGTCTAGTTCTGATACTTTTATAATAGCTCATGCCCACTACTAACATATATTACCGGTTTTGGCCAAAGCAAACAATATTTTATTAGCAGTGGACTTGGGGCATTACAAATGGTATAAGAGCCAATCACCAATAGGTTGTAGGAAAGAATGAAATGTACCTTATAAGGATGTGGAAACCTTTCCCTAACAAACACATTTTAAAAAACCACAAGACACTTGAAGGAAAACCATGAGTTTGAGCTGTTACGGTAATTAAACAAGCAGATGTCCAATCTTAGAGCATCTTAAAAGAGAAACAACATAAATACACAAAAGAAACTAATTGCTCAAATCATATTGCAGAAGTCCAAGTTGAATTATCTTAAAAATGTGTTCATATAATGGACAAAATGGACAACCACGAACCAAGCTGCTCGATGGAATAATTACGCATTTCAAGTCGCATTATTTAAAAGATTGGACAACAAAGTCCACTTCTTGATGGAAAACAAATGAGATACAAAATACAACACTAATCACATTCACATTCTTACTGTTACGTTTAAAAGACATCCAATAACACACTAAATTACACTAATCGGAATCCTTTCCATCCAATTCTGCACTCAACATATGATGGAGAAGAATGTCAACTTTGCGGCTCCTAGTTTTTGTGCTGAAACAAACAAACCACAAAAATTTGTCATGTCAACTTTTCAAGACAACCGGAGAGGATAGATGCATAATTCATATTAAAGCTATTAATTTACGTACCCGACGAAACGTCGACGATCCTTTCTACTATCTGCGTCCTGAAACAGAAGAAAATATTTCGATTCATGAGCACATTTGGTTGGAATTACATATTGTTCACTGGTACTAAATTCTCAAGTCCATTACTCACCCAAAAAATGAAAAGATAAAAATGAGAAGATATGGAACTTTGGTAGTTATAAACAGAAGGCAGCTGAACAAACGGTATAACAATGTTGCGTAAGTCCTCTATATACAAAGAAAGTAAGAAAAGTCGACGTTGTTCATAACAAGCAGCAAATTGCAAAAAGCTCAGCTACAGGCAACTTAAATCACGGGGCATTGACGGTCATGCTCATCCAGGACATGTTGTTTGTGGCCGCATGCCCATGCCACGCCAAACCCTTTATTTAATTCCAAGTTGTGTTGCCTTACTAATGTATTTTATGTTTGTACGACTACTCGACGAAATCTGACTAGGTTTACCAGACCTAAATCGCCTCAAAATGTACTATAGGGGGTGTGACTAATTGTCAACTCCTTCCCTAATTTTGTATAACCGTTCGGCGAAATCACTTTTAGGCTTGCCAGATCTAAATCGCCTCAAAATGTACTATAGGGAAATGCGACTAGTTGTCAAATTCTTCCTACCTAGAAAGTTATATGCTATATAAGCCATTGTGTTGCCTTTAGCTTATAGTTATATAGCGTTACTTTTAAATCTTCTCTCATTCTTACTTTCAAAACTCCCTTTCAAAAATCTCTCCGCCTTCCGTTTTATAAAACCTTCCTCTCAAATGGGGCTAGAGGCTTGAGCATACGTTGCTCGGCTGTAGGCGACGCAAATACAAATTGGTTTGACTCACTTGGTGTTGAGAATGAGTGTCACACAATCGCAAAGTCCGCTGCCAAGAAAAGTGCGATTGTGCACCATACAGTCGGTCGGTATAATGATAGTTATACTCAACTAGCAGAATTATAATGATTGGCAGTCACGTGGCATGACCAGATCATCAACAAGTTATTCTCGGATAGCAAAATAGAAATAAATTCTCATCCAGAGAAAAAGAGGACAGCGTACATCTCTAAATTCACATATTTAGACTTAATATATGTGTTTCACTGGCATACTTCTTTTTTCAATAATTGTAAGAATTAATATAAATCAATAATTTGCAGCAGTTTACAATATCCATCCTTCTCAAGGATCAAAAGATACTGACCTGATCCTGTTCTTCACCATTTTCTGAAGATTCAATATCCAATTCAGCAAAGAAAGCCTCCAAGACAAAAGCTACAACCTGAATCATATCACAATATTTTAAGTACTTTTAGTTTTAACTTCGCTATATAAAATACAATATGCTTACAGGCATGCATTCATCACAACAGAGGAAATTTTGGCAGTGGGTGCATTAAACCGTTGGTCAGTACCAAGTAGAGAGGGTAATTTTGAATTTCCTCATTATAGAAGAAAAGAAAAAGTAACATTGATAAGTAACACGAACCCTCAATTTATTTTCAGTTCAATATTAATATTTCTTTTTAACAATATCATCCGTGTTGAGGATTGTAGAGAGGGAGTCCCACATTGGCTAACTTAAGGAAGAATCAGGGGTTTATAAGTAAGGAATACATCTCCATTGGTATGAGGCCTTTTGGGGAAACCAAAAGTAAAACCATGAGAGCTTATGCTCAAAGTGGATAATATCATATCATTGTGGAGAGTCGTGATTCATAACAATCGGCTGATTCAGTATTTATAAAGGTATTTTTAAGGTTCCCCTTACGATATATTGATGAACGGAAGAAGAACTTTGCTCTCAGGAAGAACCTTCCCTAAGGCAACACGGACACTCCAAGCTGATTAGAGGGCTGGTAATCTCTCCTCTCCCTCACAAGCAAGCAACTAGACAAAAAGCATAAAGAAAAATAAAGCTGGCCTTCCCCCTCACACAACTTCTCCAAACATTCCTCAGTTGGTTGGTCCCCCATATCGACATACCTAACATCCAACTAAATTGTCGATGGTGTAATCCCTTTCTTATCCCATCTCTCATAATAAATGGTAATTGGGGGCGTAATAGTTTTGTGTCAACTAAGAAAACAATCTAGCATATAATGCCTGGTGTAATCAGATTCCATTTATTCATTATGCAGCATATCTCAACCAGGAAGTCCATTTATTTGAAGGCCATCATCATAGTAAAGATGTAAACGACGAGGTAAAGTCATTGTATAAAAATGCGAAAGCAAACTTACCAAATTCAAGAGCAGCAAAACTGTTATTAGGTAGAAACTGATGAAATAAACGTGGCTCCAAATACTTCCTGTTAATTCCTTGTAGCTCTAGGAAGACAAATATGAAATTCAGTAACAAATTCCAGAAATGGTAAAGAAAAAGTTATAGTAATGAGGGAAAATTAAAATAATTACTTGAAACACAAGAATGAGGCATACAGTGAAATCCAACTTATGAGGCCAGAGTACATATAAGCAATACTTCGTAGCCACATGGATAATCTTATTAGCATAAAGTAGCTAATCTAATCATGTAGGCAGAAAATAATACAGGAATCTTAAAAGCCAAAGAAATTAGGATAAGGATAATAAAGCTAGAATAAACGGAAGTTAGAAGCATATGATTTTTCTTTAGGAAAAAGTTACTATGATATTACATTACCCTTCTCTCATCAGAATTTTTGTACCATGATTGAGCTTAATTTCTTTTAGTTTTTCTTTTCCTTCATATTAAATCAAATACCAAAATCACTCGAACATTCAATGTGAGATCCCACATTGGATGGAGAGAGGAATGAAACATTCCTTATAAAAGTGTGGAAACCTCTCCCTAACAGACACGTTTTAAAACCTTGAGAGGAAGCTCGAGAGGGAAAGCCCAAAGAGGACAATATCTGCTAGCGGTGGGTTTGGGCGGTTAGAAATGGTATCAGAGATAGACACCAGGTTGTGTGCCAACAAGGACTTTGAGCCCTAAAGGGGGTGGATTGTGAGATTCCACATCGGTTGGAGAGGGGAACAAAACATTTCTTATAAAGGTGTGGAAACCTTTCCCTAGCAGACGCGTTTTAAAACTTTGAGGGGAAGCCCGAAAGGGAAAACACAATGAGAATAATGTTCCGAGAAATAACAAATGAAATTTGATAGCCATGCTAATCATCTAACGATTTCTATTTTCACTTCTAGATGGCACATAACCTACTCCAAAAGAGAACACCACAGATATATCGCTTTAGGTTGAGGAGTAGAAGCACAAAGAAAAGGGAACTGATAATAAAAGAGGTACCTGCATCCAGTCTTGCCAGTTTCCCATAACTAGCAAATTGAACAGTGTCACCATGCCATTAGGATAGTCGTTGAAATTGAAAAGTAGGTAGCTGACTCAGTCAAGGCAGTTCTAAACAGAAAAAGTCCTTCACAAGGACAAACTAGAAAAAAAATTAAACTGGTTTTCAATAAATTTTCTAAGCATGTTCCTGCAGCCACAATGACAATGAATTCCTACTTAAAACCCAACAAAGGTCTTTAGAAGTATGACTAGCCAAAATAAAAAAAAATAATAATAAAAATAAACATCTTAGGATACTCATCATCATCCAGATCAGTCTTAGACAAAGCAGGATTTCCAGCGTTAACAAGTCCTCCAAAGACCTAAAAAATGATTGAGATAAAAAGCGAGGATATTGGTGAAGATAAAGCAAAAGGAGGAAAGATACGTAACCACATGATATTACAATGACAGGAAAAATATGCACGGCAAATTGTTCAAAATCTAAACAATTTGAACTATCAACCAACATAAAAAAGATATAATTACAAGAAAACAAAATCATTCCTGAGAACTAATTGTAAATCATTTACAAGTAAAAAATATAATCATACAAATCTGGTAACATGATACAAAACTTAGGATTAAAGTTTATAATCATCAAAACTAACAAGGACCTATATTAGTCAGTTTATATGTTGCAACAAGATGCAATTTAAAACAAACGGAAAAGGCTAATGAAAGTGTATCGCATAAGATTTATATCATTCTTCTATTATCATTAATAGTTCATATAGATTAACATATTTTACCTGCACACCAAGAGTGCAATAAAGACAGAGGACACAGAAAATAGTTCCTAGATATGGCATCAAGCTAGGGATGAGAGTTAAAAAGGTAGCAAGAAATGCTCGATATTGCCGGACATGCATTAGGAGCCTTATCAGGCGTAACATTCTTGCTATCAGAAGGTAGCGAATCCTGTTATCAAAGAAGAGAAAAACCATGAATGTTTATTATAGCGAGATTACAAAAGAACTACATACTATACTTGATTTGGAGCCATCAATTTTTTCACTCATTCCGTAAGGAAATTAGACAGCAAGAGAATATATGTACGGAAAATAGAAAATATTTTAGTTGAAATAGGATGGACAAAATTACTCTTACCATTCTCCATTTGAAAGAAAAGTTAGTCCACTAGGTGCCACAAAAGTCATGGTTTCTCCAATCACTGCCAAAATAAAAGTAATACAAAAAAGATCCATAATAAAGTATTAGCAGAAAGAATTAAAAATTCGGCCGCCCCCATCCCTCTCTCACGCGCACATGAAGGTTTACGGTACTTGCCTATAATCCATGTGACAAGGAAATCAAACTGATTTTGGCCATCTCTCCAATAATTCATAAATCCAAACGCGTAGATTTTTAGAGCCATTTCAACCACATATATCCAACCTGTAGGCAAAAAATAAGAAAGAAAGTTGCCCAAAATAAGAAAAGATACCAAGTAATAATCACTCACACAAATGCTTTTACATCAAATGCCATACTTATGGTGACACTAGAAAGGGGAAGAATGCCTCCAAATCAAACTACTCAAGAAAAGAATTTGCAACCCAATGAACTGATATTTATAACAGAACTAAAATAATTTTTTGTGGTTTATTTGGAAGGAAAGAAAATAATATATCCCTTATCAAAACCTTACCAAATACAAACTCGAGTTCTTGCCATGCTTTCTGTCCAACATTGTTTTCTATATCGAGCTGAAACATTTATATCAGAAGTTAAATACCTTGTAAGCTGCAATAAATCTTTACTGAACCAAAAATTAGACGTCAAAAATAATTAATTGAATGGAGCTGCTATTGATTATTTCGATAGACTTGTATCAGAATCCAAAAATTAATTGCTTAAATAAAGAAAGCTGAAGTTGGAAGTCAATTTATATAATTTAGACAAAACCTGTTAATCAAATCCTCCATTGTAAAAGAGCAACGTAAATTACAAGGGATAGTAAATTCTATGTTTGGAAGATTAAAATAAAGTGTCATTCATCATAACATGCCAAGAGAAGTTAATTACACAAATAAAATTATTATTTAAGCTTCAGACTTACTGTTGTTTCAATAATAACAGCAACCAGGTTCAGTATGAGGATAAAGGATATAGCATATCCAAATGAGGGGCTCCGCACAAATGCTTTCAACTTTTTTGAAGAAACTGAATCGTAGATCAAAGGATACGCTTCAAACACTGAAGGCTGCACTCATAATAGTTCAGATAAGAAAATCAGGCCCTTATTCCTTCTGTTCACTCTTCAGTAGTTTCTTAAAATTCTTGGGTAAAACTATAAAGACTTACAATGTCCTCCTTCTGAAACTTCAAGGCTATAGCATTGCAAAGATCAGCAAACTCATTCATATTGATCTACATATGAGAAAGGATTCCAAATAGAATTGTGGAAAAGAGAAAATTCATTATAATTCAAAATTATGTTACTCTATGCATGGCTGAAGATATAATCGATCAGTATGTTTATCACAATCACAAACTGAATTTGCAATCAAACATCAGTAATTAACACCATTATTAGGGAGCCTTTTTGTAAGCTCCTTTCAGGGCAGGGGTTTGCTATAATTAAAACTTATTGTTCTCAATGGTCTTCCTCATTTTTTTGTATTTACCTTTGGGAAAATTATCCTTTTGGTCCCTACATTTTTATTCATTGGTCACTTTGATCCGACAGTTTTTAAAACATGCACTTTTAGTCCCTAAATTTTGTAAACTAGATATAAAAGGCCCCTCTTCCAACAAGACCGTTGAACTGAACAAAATGCCAATCAACTTTTTGTTTGGATAGTTATGTTAGTAGTGGGACTTTTAAAACCTATTTCACAAAACTCGTGGACGTTTTAAAATATTTTTCACCATAAGAACTAAATCATTACAAACTTTAAATTACAAGAACTAAATTGTTACATACTAAAGTTTAGAGGCCAAATTGTTACAAAAATGAAAGCATGAGGACTAAATTGTGACCAAATAAAGTATACGGACTAAATTATAATTCCCACAAGAGTTCAAAGACCAAAAGTATTTTTTAACCAAAATTTAAATTGCATTCAAGGTTCTGCACCAAAACATTTTCACAAATTCAAGTAAATAATGTGGCTTAAAGTTATAACTATCATTCTCATGAAAGTACCAAACTAAATCGTTACAAAATAAAGTGATTAAATTATTGCTTCAAAGAAAGTTCATAGGCCAAAAGCTGTTTTTTAGCCAAAATTTGAAATGCATTTAAGGTCCAGTGACAACACATTTTCACAAATTCAAGTAACTAATGTGGCTTAAAATTATAACTACCGTCTTCATCTAATGCTAGCTAGGTTATAACTTCAGTCAAGAACAAGAATTCTGACAATTTATTCACGTTTTAAACAGACTTGAGGAACTAATGTACCTTAAAATCACGACTGTCATCCAGCTCATCAAATATTAACTCATAATCATCCCTTGATATCTTCGGCAAAGTCCTGAGGGCAAATGTAACAATCTTAATAATGTAAGACTAATCAACAAACTATAACAAAAACTAAGATGTCTCCTAAACCAAGCAAACTTCAAAATTGAAATTTTCATTTTTCCAGTAATCGTGGAGGACAGAAATGTTTTCTTTTTAAAAAAAAATCCATCAAAGTTACCGTCACTTAGTCATCGATTCCAGGAGGAGGAATTACGAAAGGAATAAGGTAGTCACTTCAGCATCACCTACCATTCTAGCTCCTCAAGGGTCCATATTGTTTTCTTTTACTGACTTTATCTTTATGAAATTAAATCATTTATTAAGTGAACTATGACATCAAATTAAAAGATAGAGCACTTAATAAAGTGAACTATGACATTAGATCACCATTTTGTCAGTTAATTTTAATATTTTTTGGCAACGGACTTGGGATAAAATGCAATCGATGAGGGTAGAATTGAACTAATAAAATATTAGGAGCCAAATTGAAAAAACACCTAAACACTGGGGATTAAACATACATATATTTAGACTGTGAAAGATAAAACTCTGTACTTTATGCCTTTCTATTCAGAGTCTAATTCCATGTGGAATCTTCGAAAATAAGATGTTACCCCCAATTCTCAGCAGGTATGATCATGAAATGTGATCGTATAAAGAAAGAATAAAAATTTCAGCAGGTTTTAGATCATTAAATGAAAACAAAAACCAACAGAAGAATTATAAAAAATAAATAAAAATAAAAATCACTATGAAGTATTATTAGTTTTTCATCAGGCACTTTTGTAAGCATTCCTGACTTTGCTGTAACAACTTCAGAAACAAGCAAGCTAAACCAATAGAGAGGTAGATAAGGTATAAAACCTGTATCTGTTAAGTTCTTCAAGAAGTATAAGGCACTGCTGTTTATTGATAAACCCAACGTTCTGCAAAGACATGCGAAGGTAATCAACACGAAGACTCTTCATCATGAAACTTATGAAGAAAACATGATATTGGAAAGTAACGTGGACCATATTTACCACGTTATTATAGTTCCTTTCTAAATTTGATTTTTTTTTCACTCCCCTTGAGAGTTGGCATCTTTTAAGCATTAGTCTCTTTCATTTCTTCAATGAAAAGCTTTGTTTCTTGTTAGAAAAAAAACCTATGAATAATAATAGATATGTTCAATTGCTCAAAACTGATACTCTCATTTAACAGTCATTTATATGTAGTTACGAGCTCGACGTATCTCAATCCAGCTTATTAAAAACAGTCTTTCTTTATCTTAATATATATATTTTTTATGCTTAATAGAAAATTTACTAAGAGAAACTTTCTAGATTAGAATGAATTTCTAGTACACAAACAAGAAGAAAGCAGGAAGATAAAAACTAAACAACTGGAACAAAATTAATAGGGTCTATGTGACACCCCGTTAAACCATTGGAAATGCGAGCTAGATGGAAGGTGGCCACCATACTTACATCAGTATCCATAAGACTAAATGCTTTGGCCAATATACTTTTCCTCAAGCGGTCCATCTCAGAAATTTGTTTAGCCAGCTAGATAAAAAAATAAGAAAAACGTGAGTCTTTGGGCCTTATAAAAAAGTTAAATTATAAAAATGCCACTTAACTTTAGAGAATGTTTCAACTATGTCCTTAGACTTAACTTTAGAGAATGTTTCATTTTACCTTTTAACGAAGAAAACTCTTTTGGAACACATTTCAAAGTTCAAAGGTAAAAATGAAATGTTTCAAAATTTATGAGCATAATTGAAACCTACTCCAAAGTTCAAGGGTATTTGATATAATTTAACCTATTTATAAATAAAGTAAGCAAATCAATATTTGTTGATGAACTATGGATGAAGCAAGTATCTGGGGAGAGAGAAGAAAAAACAGCCTATGGATGAAGCAATAAACGGGCAGACAAAAAGAATACTAAAGCCATAGATAACTACTTGAACTGGCAGTGCATGGTGAAATAGCATTTACCTGACTCTTAAAGCTATCGTATACAACAGCAAGAATCAAGTTTGTAACGAAATAAACTCCCAACAGCACGTAAAGAACAAAAAAGAGGCAATACCAACGAGATGCCCTGTAAAAGACAATATAAGTCAATGTAATGCTTACTATAGAATGATGGAACAACGTTTTTTAAGATACATTGTTCAATTAATAACTTCAACAATCATTGATATAATTCTTTTGCATTTGGTAGCAATAATGACAATGATAATTCATACCACACGAAAATTAATCATGTAACCTCCAGAATATGATTCAACATCTCAAGGTCATGAATTCTATCAAAACCAAGTAATTCTATCTCTAGAACAAGTATGGTAAACTTGTGGTCTTGCGCAATTTTAGGGATCAAATTGAATGTTCAAATGATTAGATACCACTCGAATATCACAAACTTTATGACCAAAAACCCAGATCTCAAGTCTTAATGGGCTTCCCGGACCAAAACATGCTATAGTAGTATATGCTCCATCAACGTTCTCCTCCCAACCAGTACAAAATGCAGGAATGGGATAGTTATTAAAAAGAGAATAATTTTCCATTACACAAGATCTCAACACAAAAATTGGATATCCTTCCACAAAGCTCTTTTTAGTGCCTGCTTGCTGCCTCGCAGAACATAGTATCCTAAACTTGTATCTTGGATTATATAGCAGTATGACAAGTTAATAACCATTTTCAAAATTTACAATCTTGAAAAGAGCTTATCAATACACTTTGAAGGGAATGAGGAAGAAAAAGAATACTGGTCAAACAAGTAGATATATATATATATCATTCTAAATTACCCACTTACTTGTAGGCAGGTATCCAAACATTTGGATTATTAGATGTTGTGAACAAAATAAACATTTGATATAATGTGGCTCCAAAAGAAGTAAATAATAATTTCCCCTGCTCTGTATCCTCAAAAATAACGTATGCCAACCAGCTGGAAAACAGAAGAAACAAAAACCATAGAGCCTGCAAGAAAAGTGGCAATAAAGTAGTAAGAGTTGGTATAATAATTAACATAATACAATGTTGGACTCACAGTTCTTAACATTTTGAGTAAAAGAGAAATAAAAGATGTCATGTAGGTATATTATAAATTCTACAGAAACAGAATATTTATTATGCCAAATTTATCTACGAACCAAGACATTCAAGTATGTGCCAAGCATTCCAGCTAGAATGATGATGCTCTCCCGTAGATGCCTAAGAACCAAATGAAATGGGTAAATTTATTGTTAAAAAATAAATAACTATACCATAAATAGGATCAACTCCCACCAATAAGAAACAAGTATCAAACATCAAAGGAAGAGGTAAGTCCACGTCAGATAGATACTACATCTGAATTTTCATCAGCAATTAATAAAGATAAAATATTAGAACCCAATCAAAACTAAAAATTTTCCCATTAATACATATTCTCAAGCCTACTGAGTGTAATTTTGATGGTCATTTCAAATATCAAGAGATCAAACAACTACAAAAATTAATATTACACAGAAATTTTATCTTTAAATGAAATGTATGAATCTCCTTTCTTTTCAATCTCCTCAGCACATCCGATACTATTAAGTGCTTATTTACACCTTGTATAATTAACTGGCAATTAATATGAACTAACCAGTCCATGTTAACACACTAAAAACAGCTATCCTGAAACAATCAATTGTCAGAAGTACATGTAAACTCGTTTCTAGGAACTAAATTACTTGTTGATATAAGAGTAGATGCAACAAATTCCTTTGAATTGGATGCTACTAATATCTTCAAGTACATACGATGAAGTCACATAAAAAAACAAGCAAAATAAGAATCCTGTCAAGAAATACCTGATATTCATGATGAAAAAGACAACTCTAATATACGGTGCAACTCTGAATGGAAGATAATCAAAGGCCACTGGTGACAAATATAGGGTATAAATGAGAAAATCGGCCACCAAAATAATTAAGCATATGACCTGGAGACCGAGGAAGACTTAGAATTAATTTCTTAAAAAGCACAACATCATAGCCACGAGAACCCGATAGAGTAGTGGCAGTTCATAATGACTTGCATTTAGGACAGAAATAAAGATACTGTACTTATTCTATATTCCAATCAATACAAGGTCTTCTTACACAGAAGAACGATCATCTACCATTAAGGAAAGAATATAACAAATATAAATAATAAATATAGACCCATAAAACAAAGCTAATAATGCAAAAGAATAAAGGAAATCCAACGATAATAAAATATGATAACCCACCATTTCATCTTTTCAGCAATGTAATTCTGAATGTTAAGTTCAATTTCAGCCTATCTAAATAATTCAGTTAAGACAATAAATGTTACATTTCTGATCAATCATTTTAGTCACTTCACAAACATTTTGTCTTTTCTAAAAGACATTCATCTATGCATAATTGCCAAGCTCAAGTTCGATTCGGGTATAAGAAGACAATAATTTATGGGAACCCTTTTGAGATTAGACACTAAGGGCATAAGGAAGTTGTCTGCAGGCTCAAATTACTCGGAACATTGAAAATTGAATGTTTTCCAACAACCAAGTATCAAGCCTTCCAGTTCGGTTAAATTACTTTGAGGATATCTATCAAACAAAAGAGACATTGAGCGAGTACCTTCAACTGGTTCAAGGGATTTTTCCAATAAAGCTGGGCTCCTTCAAACGAAATTGGGAAAAAAGTGTGTATCATGAGTATTATGAGAGTCACAGCCTGCATATTGAAAGTATAAATTCGATGAAACAGAAAGTGAGTAAAGTGAAAAAGTGGGAGATTAAGAAGACCGAAAAACTGCACAAGATTGCGTTCCCTTTGCATGGTGGTTCTTAGAGATACAGATAATCTGAAAAATTAACATCTATCATCACCTGAAGAAGCTTTACACATTGAACTGTTTCTGAATATCGATTGAGCAAACCAAGAAATTTCATTGCCCGTTCAATTAAAACATGAAACTTTAAAAATAAAAAAAAAATAAAAAAAACTCAACATAACGGCTTTTGCTTGTAATGGAATTGAATATCACTTAGCTACTTATAGTATCGAAGGTCCTCTAAAAATATAACATTTTCAATGAGTGAGGTTCCGCCAACAGTAGAGCTTTACATTAAAAGCATCTGGTTGACGAGCAACGTAAACAGCATGAAGAATTTTTCTACACGTTTATATTTGCTATTATAAAGCAGCACCTCATTCTTCTCCAACATCATAATTTAGTTTTTTCTTCGGCTTATGTGCAGTAGCGTTCATAGACATAACTCATAGTGGCAATTGCAAGGACGTGTAGGTATTGAAACTACTGAGAGAATGCAGTAATGTAATTCTACCACCACCTATCCCTACAAAACCATAACATGAGGAAGTCTAATTCGATTGGAGTAAAAGTAAGAAGATTAAAGAGATAATAATATCTTAGTTTATTTAGATTATTCTTACCTCATATATAAGAGATTCAACAGCTGTTAAGTAAGGCAACTGCCCAAGAAAGAAATACTCTCTGTCGTTACAAGAATGCGTATCGTATTTGGAGCACCACAAGGGTTTCTGCAGATGTTTATGTATGTTAAAAAATGAATGAAAATTTTTTCACATCTGAAAGCAAAAGGAATGTTAAAAAAAAATGGAAGAACAAACCTCAAAGAAATTTAGGACTATCAGCGCAAAGAAATTTACAGACCAAATCAAATCAAATTTAATAAAAATGAAGTAGAGCTTTGCAGCACTCTGAAAGTTCGATTGATCAAGGATTTTCTCAGGTATACCAACGCCATCTTCAGCCTGCAAAATTCATTCTCCATCAGCAGTGACCAAAATGTTCTGTCAGCCAAGGTTCAAAGTAAAACTATATCATTTTTCCCATCTCTGAAGGAATCCTTGTTTCATAGATGAAGTTAATGGTTAGCAGTAATAGTGAGCTTAATTAATAAATATTTCACACAAAATTGTACCGTTTCAAGGCATAAAAACAGAGATGAGAACAAACACTAACAAATAAGAAGAACAGAGTCAGGGAAACTGTAAATGTAGGGGCAACGTTTTAGAGAAACATTCATTTTTCTCTTTCCATTCTAGCATTTATCAGTCCTCGAAGAAATGAAGTGAATTAATGAGTTGAAGGAATGCATATGTAGCCAAAAGCAGAAGATCTATTTCGGAGAAATCCTGGCATGTTTGACAAGAAAAATAAGTAGAGAATATACCTTCTGTTAAACTAATGAAATATAGAGATGCCAAATAGAAATTATACTCAGTTTTTCGAATAACGAAAAGTAAGACCATCGATTATCAGAGAGAAAAGTTAATAACGGGAATTGGAAACAGGATTGGAGCTCAGAGGGAGGGAGAGAGCATATCAAGGAATGCTGACTTTAAAAACATTTTAAGCTGGAACAACAGCAAATTATATTCAAGCTGGAAAACAGGAAAACAAATCTTCAAAGAGTTCCAAAACAATCTCACCACTAAACCACTCCAGCACCAAGATCATAACGAAAATCACTCTGAACTAACTTCCAGGACACTGAGTCAAAATTCACAAAACCATATCTCAAAAGGAGAAGCTCAAGACTCAGATTCCATGAACCAAATGTCAAAAACAATCCAAAACAGATCCCAATCCATCACACTTCAAAGAGCCAGCTATAGTCAAAGTAACGAATCAAGGATCACTTGTTCACTCAAATGACAAAAACCAGAACACATTTCCAACGCCAGTAAAAAGAAAAAAAAGAACACGAGCCAGAATCAAATATGGCAAAAGAGTCTAACCAGATCCACGAGTGCAGCAGCTCTTTGGTACGCAGAGCCATAAGCGATGGCGTCAGAGCGGCGCTTGAACTTCACATGAGGAATCTGACGTCGAGAGCTGGAGCTGCTGCCACTTTCTACACCGAGCAGAGATTCATCCATATTCTTCGAGGCACGTCGAAGACTTCACAACGAACTGACTGATCTCAGAGGGAAGAAAAGCGAGGCAAATTGGAAATTGATCGGGGAGCTTCAAGTTGGCATTATTATATTAGAAACAAATTGGCTCCACTGAACTATACATCGGTGAAATTTGGAATTTACGGGATTGCCATCCTACTGGAAGGATGGTGACATGGCAGGACAGGGTGGTGTGCCACGTGTAATTGTGGATTGGGGACTGTTTAACTATGTAAGATATTTTGCTTTTCTTTTGATGGACAACTCAACCAATCATATCATAAGCTTTGACCTTTAAACCAAATGACTCACTTATGAACCCTCTAATCGTTCCGCTTACTTTAAATATAGTTAAACTAACTAACATGTTCGATTTTTAATTCTTTGTTCTACAATTTGAGTTCGATAAATATATGATGTGAAAGACGTAAGGCGATTTACAGTTCAAGTTTACTTCTAGCAAATATTGTCTACTTTGGCTCATTACGTATCGTCATTAATCTCACCGTCTTAAAACGTGTTTACTAGAGAGAAGTGGGAGGTTTACACGTATTTGTAAGGAATGTTTTATTCACCTCTTCCACCAACGTGAGATCTTACAATCCTCTCTCTTGAGAGCCCAACGTCCTCGAAAGGTTTCCACCTCAGCATCCTCGAAAGGTTTCCACAGCCTTATAAAAAATGTATCGCTCCTCTCTCCAACTAACGGAAAATCTCACAATTCACTCTCCAACCAATGTGGAATCTTACAGTTCACCTTTTTTGGGGTCCAACGTCCTTGCTATCACATCTCCCAATGTCTGACTTTAATACCATTTATAATAGCCCAAGGCTACACTAGCAAATATTGTTCGCTTTTGCCCATTACGTAAGCCTAACGATTTTAGATAGGATCCCAAGTGTTCCAAAAACCTGGTTTTAAGAAGATTAGATAAGGAAACTGATATACGCCATGGAAAATAATGCACTCAAATTCTCCACCGGTGTGATTGGGACCTCAGCTCAGAAGAAAAGGACTGCTCAACCACCAGTATGTATGGAAGTAAATATAAATTGAAACATAGCAGCTAGATCAGAAAATGATGATAACAACTAAACGTTCAAGTAAACATCAAGAAGGAATCATATTGAAAAATTTGAAAATGCAGGTAGAAGATATTCACACAAGGTTTTAAATCATACAGTCCGACGTTTATAAATCTCACAAACCAGAAAAATATACGTATGAGGCTGGTCATGGCCGGTATCGACTGCAAACGGACGATGATTAAATTACTCTCACCACGCTCTTTGTGGACCTGGACTTGCAGAAGAACTCAACCTGTCTAGAACTCCGTTGAAGTCAACAGGTTCGCCACGGTCCTCCATTCGCTGAATTATACTCGCAACATGGTCGCCCCTGAACCCCATGCCGACCAGTTTCTCGATCAAATGTGAATGGCTCGGGTTCCTGGATGAAACGGGAGGGACTGTAGCAGCCTGAGGAATCTGATGGGGTGCATTGGCTGGAGGATATCCACTTTGGTTGAAGTGCGGTTGTTGAGGCGGATGGTGCGGCGGTCTTCCACTTTCCCTGTCATACATCATATATGCACCTCCAGACGAAAGTGATGGTTGTCCAGGAGGCATATATCCCTCACCTGTTGCTGGTCCATAAGTGTTTTTTACTTGAGGAGGTTGCTGTGAAACAGAACCACCACCTACAGCTGCATGTCCATAAGGCACTGGGTCCGGGCGACTTGAACCGGGATTAGGAATAGATGCAAAAGACATGGTGCTTGACAGAGTCTCTGGCACAGAACTCGGTTGATTCGGTGGATAAGGGTAGCCTGAAGTAGGGGGTGGTCGGATCTGAGTTTGCATAGAAGACTGCTGTGGTGGTTGTGGCTGCTGCGATGGCACCTGCGCCCATTGTTGTTGATATTGATTGAATGGTTGTGGCGGAGATTGACTTAGTTGGGGATTGGTCGAAACATCTTGAGGTTGCAATGCCCGGTGTTGGGGATCGGATGAGATATATTGGCCCGGAGCATGCTGGATATGAGGTGGTTGACCAGACAATTGGGTTGGAGAGAAGTAATACGATTGCTGTTGAGGCACGTTCGGAGGCAAAGTCGCTGAAGCGGGTGCTATAGGATTTTGCTGTGGGACAATCTGATGTGGCAAGGCCAAAGCTAATTGCTGGCCGTGAATCTCGGATAGATTTTCATTCTTTTTAGGATCAGAAGCTACGGATGAAGCTCTCTCCTCGTTCGATTGCAAATGGCTTGATGAAGATGGCTCTTTCTGTGAGACCTGAAGTTTGGCTAGGTCCTTTTGAGTCTCTGCCAGCTCTTGCTTGTCTCTTATAATCTGTACAGACCTGTGGACCTACAGAAATGCGTCGAGTACAAATTTAATGATCAGTATCGAATTCTAAGTAATAAAAATCGATAACAAATACGGGGATCAGAGATGGCTGACACTGTTCACATCTAAGTGTCGACAAGTGATAGGTTTGCAAACTAATACAACGTTTCTATACAATTATTAGAAACGGTGCATGCATTGTATCTATAAATGACCATATAAAATCAACTAAAAAACAACGTCACTAGTTACTTGGAACAGTTCAAGTCCATCGCTAGCAGATATTGTCTTCTTTGGATTTTCCCTTTTGGTATTCCCCTTAAGCTTTTAAAACATGTCTACTATGGAGAGGGTCTAGTCTTAATCTGACCAGTGTCTCGCATCGTTTGGCGACTGGCTCTGATATCATTTGTAACAATTTAAGCCTATTGCTAGCAGATAATGTCCTCTTTGAACTTTCCCTTCTGAGTTTCCCCTCAAAGTTTTAAAACGTGTCTACTAAGGAGAGGTTTCCACACCCTTATAAGGAATGTTTTGTTCCCCAATTTCAAGATCCTCAGTTGTATTACAACTTCCAAACTTTAAAAAGTCGTAAAGTCGTATTTCACCTCTTGTAGATGCTTCTCAAGAGATTTAAGCTTCGAATCCGCCTCTTCATGGTCACGAGCTACATCAGAACGCATTTCTCCAACAGATTTATCGAGGTTATAGCAATACAGTTCAAGTTGTGATAAACGCGAACTTATTCCCTCAAGAAAACGCAAAAGATTATCAGAATGCTTTTTCATGCTGTTCTCTACAGCAGAAATCACATCTTGAGTGATGGAATCATCTGGTTGACCATACGAAGCAGCAGCAGGGAATGCAGTAGACATTCTAACTTTATGAAAATCCTGTTCATATAAATATGTATAACACCAATTAACCACCAAAAAGTACAATTATATAATAATAATAATTGCGTTAAATCTTCCATTCTTTCAGTTCATAAACCCAAACATTCACAAGAATTACTAAAAGATGCTAGAGAAACATATAAGATCCAAAACCCAAAACCACTTAAAAGAAAATGTTCTTCTCTTCTGGACACTCATTCAAAAATTGATTAATTTCCTTGCACATAATGTATTCCTGAGCTTAATGCGCGCTCCACGGGACTCGATCAACAGCCCCGGTTAGGGGCACTCAAAAGCGCTGTTGTCAACGGTGCAATCTATGGTGCCTCCAAGGCATCCCGCCCCATTCCAAAGCAAATCACATGTGAACTCGCTTTGTAACAGCATTGTAACAGCATTTCAACTCAAGATAATTTCCATAAATCTTAAGAGTCTAAGAACATTCCAAAGACTAGTGAGTTTTTTCACGATTCAAGCTAAACTGAATTGAAGAACTAATTTCATTCTGGAGATTGGAAAGCACCAACAACGCTCGCTCAATTATAAACCAGACAGACATGTACTCTAGAACAAAGCTAATGCAAGATGAATCGCCGTGGATTTTAATTCTCTAGCTTCGAAATGAAACTTAAATGTTAAGAAATAAGAATCGAGTTATTCAACTCAACAAAACTTATTGCTAACATCAAAAAATTACAAACCCTAATCGGACCTAACAACGACGAATCAAAATCTTCTATCAAACATTCATAACGCAGAAATCTAAGAACAAATAATACAACAACGAACCTTGCTAGAATTGGTAACGGAGACGGGATCGCTGTGGCTACCGTTCGAAGTGTCTTGTTTAACGTAGTCCTCGTATGAGCAGAGGATATCATCGGAACCAAAATCGAAAGCTTTGGGGGCGGAATTGGAGCGACCTGCTGAACCAGACGCCATAAATCGCACCGAGTAATCGAAAGAACAGGAATGAAGACCAGAATTTTCTTCAGATGCCTTCAAATCTAGGAGGACTTCGTTTAAGTATTAATCATAAAGTTGCGTGCCCGGCAGATTATTTCATTCATAATCTTGGGTTAAGAAATATTAATCAAGGTTAATTAAACATTAAAAAAAGATGGAGCAATATTAAAAAATAATTTTATTATCTGAAATATATATAATGGGAAAAGGAATTTTCTATATGAAATTAGATAATTAAATAACCAAATTTCTATAATTAAGAAGAGATTCATACAAGGTTTAAACTTTAAACATTACAAATACAATCAACTGTTCTTCGTATCTCACAAACCATGTATATACGAGGTGGGAGAACACTGAAATCATAAAAACCAGTCTTTTATTCAATGCATTAAAAAGACGCAATGGCTAGGCTGGTCGTGGCCGATACGAGCCTCAACGAACAAACAGGCGACTCCTCTATGAATAAAATTATGGTCACCATACCCTTTGAGGACCTCCGGGATTACTCAACCCGTCCAGAACAGCGTTGAAGTCGATAGGTTGGCCGCTCTCCTCCATCCTATGAATGACACTGGCAATGTGGTCACTCCTGAAACCCATGCCAACCAGTTTCTCGACTACATCGCCGTAAGGATGGCTTTGGTTGCGCATAAGATGTGCATGACTCGGGTTCCTGGCGACGACGTGGGGGCCTGATTGCTGAGGAATCTGGAGAGATGCATTGGCCGGAGGGTATACACCTTGGTTGAAGTGTGGTTGTTGTTGAGGTTGAGGATGATGGTGTGGTCTTCCGCTTTCCCTATCATACATCATATACGAACCTCCAGACGAAAGTGCAGCTTGGGGTCCGGAAGGTACATATCCTTCTCCGGCTGGTGGTCCAAAAGCATTCTTGACTTGAGGAGGCTGCTGGGGTACGGTACTACCGCTTCCAGCATATCCATAAGGCACGGTGTCTACGCGACTTGAACCCGGCTGAGGCATAGGTGAAAATGTAGCTTGCATAGGCATGCTGTTTGGAAGAGTCTCTGGCATCGACGTTGGTTGATTCATCGAATAAGACAAGTAGACTGAAGAAGGTGGCGGCCTGATCTGAGGTTGCATAGAAGGCTGCTGCTGTTGCGGTGGCTGTACCGGTTGCGGGGGCTGCTGCTGCTGCTGCTGCTGCTGTGTTGTCCATTGTTGTGGATACTGATTGAATTGCTGCGGCGGAGGCGTTTGACTTGGCTGGTGCAACCGAGAAACGTCTTGAAGTTGCTGCTGATATTGGCCCTGGGCATGCTGGATATGGGCGAGTTGATTAGGCAAGTGAGTTGAAGAGATGTAATAAGCTTGCTGTTGAGGCACATTTTGTGGCAAAGCTGCTGGAGGAGGCGGTGTTAGAGGATTTTGCTGTTGGAGAACTTGGTGTGGCAGGGCAAGAGCTAATTGCTGATTGTGATTCTCAGATGGATTTTCGTTCTTAGGATCTGAGGCAACGGGTGAAGCTCTCTCCTCGTTAGAATGCGAATGACTCGATGAAGGCGACTCTTTCTGCACGAGATGAAGTTTGGCCAAGTCTTTTTGAGTCTCAGCAAGCTCTTGCTTGTCTCTTATAATCTGGACAGACCTGTGGACCTACAGAATGGCATCAAGGATAAGTTTGATTCAGAGACAATTCAAACGATCGTTCCAGAAGAAAAACAATGTATTAACAACACGAAATCAATATTTCAAACATTCCTAACCACCTAGATAGCAGGATAAACTAAAACGAAGATATCAACAGAAGAGGAGGCTCGTGATGTGCAACCACGGTTCGTATCAAACAAAGAATCGTCAAGTTTAAGACGAAACCAATTGAGTACTTCAGCATGATCAACAGATACAGTGCATGCCGTGTGTGTCTATAAACAATCATATAGTATCGATAGAAAGCAATATTACTATTCAAAATGATGAAATACAACTTTAAAACGTTTAAAATTTCGTAGCTCACTTCTTGTAGATGCTTCTCAAGAGATTTAAGTTTCAAATCTTCCTCTTCATGGTCACGAATTACGTCTGATCGCATTTCTCCAACGGATTTATCGAGGTTGTAGCAATTCAGTTCAAGTTGAGACAAGCGAGAACTTATTCCCTCCAAAAACCGCAAAATATTATCAGAATACTTTTTCATGCTGTTCTCTACAGTAGAAATCACATCCTGTTTGATAGAATCTTCTGGTTGAGCATACGCCGCAGCAGGATATACAGTCGACATTCTACTTTTGTGAAAATCCTGCTAAAACAAGTATACAGAACTCAATCGATCACGCAATCATACTCATTGAATCCAATCTTATTGGATAAGGCGTAAAACCGAGTAAATGGCGCTTAGTTAACAAAACAGATGAACCAAAAGCCTATAAAACTTTAGACAATAAGACAACTAAGAACACAAAAACACATCTAGTTAGGTTTTTTTTCAAGATTCAAGCCACAATAGAACTAAAAACACCATTAATTTCCATGCAAGCTAAAGAAAGATCGAATCGTTGGAGCCAAATAATCTTATCGGCGTTCTTCCTCTGTAATTTCAACTCTACATGGTCACCCAAAAGTCAAATATCACACAATTTTTTCACAAGAACATTCCAAGAACAAGTTGCAAGTTTGTAAAACGGAAATACAATCAAGTTACAATACCAAAATCCATTGCTAGAATCTAATATTCTCTTCAAGAACAATTGTTCAAGAAAAAACTGGATTAAATCCCTTGCATCAAGTGAAAACAAGGAGCTTAATGACAAGATTTCTGAGCTAACAATAAAATTTTCAGAATCTGGAAGGAAAAACATCCATTAGACTTAGAACCAAACTTTGCAAAGTTCAAGCTAGATCGAACAACTTACGAACCAAGAATATTGACTTTCAATATCAAATTCAACACGGATCTTCATCCCCAGCCTCAAACGCTCATTTCTTAAACCAATAATAATCAAACTCAGATGCTAAATAGCAAAGCATTCCCCTCGTCAAAAATCACGCAACAAAAATCAAATAACTCCATTAACCACAAACCCTAATCGAGGAACACATCGATAATTATCTCTCAAACATCCATAAATTCATAACCTAACGCAAAAAACCCGACTAACACAACTCACCTTGCTAGAATTCGCAACGGAGAGATCGGTATGGGTACCGTTGGAAGATTCCTGGTTACCGTAGTCCTCATATGAACAGAGAATATCATTGGAACCAAAATCGAACGCTTTAGAGCCGGAATTAGGCCGACCAGCAGAACCAGAAGCCATAGATCACAGTAAGGAATCGGAAAATTGAAGCAAAAGCCAAAGGGTCGGCGACTCAAAGGAAGACGAAAGAGAAAAAGCTCTCTTTTTTTTTGCAATTATCGAGAAGAAAAAAAATTCTCCTTCAGACTTTTTCCGCGAAATGAACCTCCATGGATTTGTTTATACCTAACCTTATAAAAATTGATTTCGGTTTTTAAAAATTAAAATTTTAAAATAATAATAATAATAAATTGAAGAAACGTTTAATTTATTGGGTTGATTTGAAGTGTACGGCCAGATATGAAATTTGTGAGATAGGCTCGCCGACCATCTTCCCATTTTGCTGATTGGTCCTTCATTTTTGGTTTATTTCGAATTGTTGCCTTCCTCTAAATGATTGCTTATTAATCAATCATCAACCTCAATTATTGCCCTTAACATTTTGTAAATATGAGAAAATCTTTTAAAAGACAATTTTACCCTCCTTGATATCGGAATTTAACGGGTAACTATTTATTCTTCTGGTCTTCTTATAGATATAATATCTCGTAAATTTGACATAATTTTGACGGAAGATAAATGTCTTCCATTTAAAAAAAAAAACGTACTTAGGTTTTAGAATATTTACCACGGGTAAAAATGAAAAATTTTAAACAAATTAAAAAAAAATAATAGGTATTATATTAATTAAAATATAATAATTTGAAATTATATTACTTTTTTCCATTATTAATTAAAATAAAATGTTTGGAAACCAGCAAGATCCGATGATCAAGGGTTACATGTCATGTATGGTTTTTTTTTCCCGGGCATTTTAAATAAGTTGGAGAAATAAACTATTTTGATTGAAATATTTGAAATTTAGTTTTTGAAAAAATAATAATAATAATAATAATAAGTGATGAAGTTGGAATTTTAAATTTTTTTATTATATATTAAAATGACTAAAATACCGTTATACTATTGCTGCTATAATTCGTGATCTGCTCAATACCAATCAGTGACCACTTCAACCGTAGTTGGACGACCATAGTGTTTTAAATACAAAATTGGACTTACCCATTTAAAAAAATACCGTTCAAAGGCTAAAGTAAAACAAAAAGTTACTAAATGAATGTTTGGTAATAATGCAGTAATAACTAGAATGTTTGTCGGTTGAAGTCGGTAAAAACGACATGAAAAATAGGTTGGTTTTTTATTAAAAGACGTAACCGTTTTTTAATTTTGAAATATTTAAAAAAGATTAGAGATAGTTTATATTATAAAAATCCTAATTTTAATTATTTAGTTGGCTGGTAAAACTTCGTTGGAAAATAACGGCTTAACCGTAGCTTTCCCTTCGGTATATAAAATGGCCGGCCGGCGGCCGTGTTTCCCACCAGCAATTCCCTCCCAAATTTGAGGAAAAACCCACCACTCCATCTCCATGAAGATAGCAGGGCTATTCGCCGTCTCCGTCGCCGCCGCCGCCTCCACCATCATCCTGTCAGCTCCACCGTCCTCCGCCGGCCTCCACAAAACCACCTTCTCCCATCAGGTAACAAGACACTAATTTCTCATTTCTCGGATACCCTTTTATAATCAAACATCTTTGAAAAGAAAATTCTTGGGAATAACCGATGTGGGACGAAATTCAGGAAAAGGTCAACAGAGACGAAGAAATTAGTCCGTCGAGAAGATCGCCGCCGTCCACGGCCGCCAATCACTTTGCTCCGAGATTCGATGGGTTGCGATTCATTGAAACTCTCGTCACTGCTCATAGATAATAAGCTTCGGATTTGGCCCATTTATAAAATTTTCTCGATTAAATTCTAATGAACTAAATTTATAATTTAACCGTTATTGGTTTGATAATACTTTGGTGACTATCCTCATTATACTTGATGCATAGAGATTATTTAAAAGATTTAACATTAAAAAAGAAAAAAAATTAAAAGTATTTAAATTATTTATTTAATATATTAAATATTTAAAAGAAAAAATATATTTATTGTATTTAATATTAGATTTAAATTAGTTAAATGCATATTATAATATTTTATAATATTTAAATATAATTAAAATAAAATGATATTAATCTTTTTTTAATATAAATTATAACTCTTTGATTTTTTTTTTTTTAAAGTTATTACAAACCTTGATCCAGTGTTCTAGATTAAAGATATTCAACCGTTAAGAGAGCTAAACCATATAGATTAACGACCCATCAAAATTTTTTCATATATATTAATTGTAAATTTATTTAATTATAAATAATTCTAAAAACAATTTAGGAGACACATCATTTAATATATACAACCCACAAAACATGGAAACGTGTTCTTCTACAAAAACTCGAAAGTTCAGAGGTGAAACTTTCCGTTCAATCATAAAAAATTATAATAAACATTCAATAGGTAGCTTTCATATCCCAATCCCACCAAAGTTACAGTTAACCGATCAAACAAACACAGAAAGATTCAAAACCTTCGTCGTATAAAGAAAGACAACGAAACGGAGAACGCAAGATAAAGAACTTTACATTCCCTTTTCGTGTTCTAAAGCAATACATGGAGCATAAATACGAGAGCGAGAGAGTAGAGTCGGGACCGAGTTTGACGGAGCGAAAGAGCCGAAGAAAAACTGATGTGGCCACTCCCATCGTGAGAAAGGAGGGTTTTGTCACACTCCAGGCCTTGTTCTCCTCCCTTGCATTGATTGGCAAAGAGGCCAGGTGGGTATTGGCCGTAGAGGTTAATGTAACTGAACATTGTGGTGGCGCAGTTGTTGGTCCGGTCGTTCAATTCTTCCACAAAGCTGCAGCAGAACTCCAACAATGCGTGGCAGCACAGTTTCGCTGGGTACTTTGGCCCTTTGCATTGGCTTGTCAGGATCGTGTAATTTTGCGCTTCCATATCTACCGTGCATTCTGTCGAGTCCCGACACAAAACAAACAACAATTTATACTCAAATTAGACAATATTATATTATCTCTACTATCTCGAACAATCGTCTCCGCCTAATGGATAGTTCAAAATATATCAAATTTATAACTTAACCTTAACGTCGTATCGAACCAGAACATGAAAATTTATACTCAAATTACACAAAACAAACGAGAGTTTATGCTCAAATTAGATAGTATCATATTATCGTGTACGGAGGTCCGTTGTCCTAAAAAATCGTCTCCACGTAATGGGTAGTTTAAAAGATATCAAATTTATAACTTAACTTTAACCCTAACCTCAGATCCAACCAGAACACGAAACGTTTATGCTCAAATTAGACAAAACAAACGAGAGTTTATACTCAAATTAGATAGTATCATATTAATGTGGACGGAGGTCCGTTGTCCTGAACAATCGTCTCCGTTTTATGGGTAGTTTAAAAGATATCAAATTTATAATTTAACCTTAACTTTAACCTCAGATCCAACCACAATACGAAAGGTTTATGCTCAGTAAGATCGAATTGGAACACGAAAAGTTTATGCTCAAATAAAATAAAATAAACTAGAGTTTATGCTGAAATTAGATAGTATCATGGTTCGTTATCCCAAACAATTGTCTTTACTTAACGGGTAGTTCAAAATGTATCAAATTTATAACTTAACGTCAGATCGATTGGAACACGAAAAATTTATGCTTAAATTAGATAGTATCATGATTCGTTGTCCCGAATAATTGTTTCCGCTTAACAGGTAGTTCAAAAGGTATCAAATTTATTGGGTTCGTGTTCATGTTCGGTAAAATAGATCGAACTGGAACACGAAACATGCTAAACGGGTAAAAGGGATTACCTTTTTGGGCTTGAAGAAGGGAACGTCCAGTTGGTTTACCAGCTTTGAGGGCCTCATCTGCAAATACAAACAAATCAAAACCCTAAAAGGAAAATAAATGAAAATTAAAAAAAAAAAAAAAAAAAAAA